>NC_081408.1:146658505-147017255 GCF_030272615.1 Cryptomeria japonica | reverse complement strand
GGTCAAATGAATTTGTCTATTTTCCAAAGAATTCCAGAGCTGAAATGACCACCTAATATGGCAACCTGGTACTCTAATATTATTCTATTTTGCAGTATCTTTTATTTGTTGATTCCTAGCTTAGTTTGTTCATAGGTCAAATCAATTTCTTTATAGTTCCAAATCTTTTGTAGATCCCAAATGGCTTTCTAATCTTCAACCTAGCACTATGCTGATTTTATAATTTATTTATAGCATCCTTCATTTAATTTCCTTCCAATTTTTTTGTTCAACAAAGACTAAACTTGGTTTGCAACACTCAATTTTATGCAAAGTTGTCTTCGCTTATGCTAAGTATCGAAGCCTGAATATTCCATGTACTAAAAGTATTTTTCTAGGTTGTCATCTATCAGTTACTAGATTAACTTGTTTTGTAGTGGAGTCCTTAAATTGAACCCCCACCACATGTGTTTGGCAAGGTACTCTAATTTTAAAGACTTCAGAGGTTTCTTTGCCACTGTACACAAACATGTACCCTTCAAATTAAACCTCCTTTGCTTTTGATCCCCTCTTTCTAGCTGAGCAAACAACTTTTTATTTTTTCTTTGTCATAGGTCCATTTTCTGATCATTTTCCTTTTCTTCTCTTGATATTTTATGTTCAAACTCGAGATTTGCCTTATCTCCATGCGCTGAATCTTGAAAGATCAATATTGATCCATCACCTTGTCTTTTTATCAAAGGATTATCCTTCAACTATTCTATCAACATTGTTGCATCAATGGAAGCTCTTTGAACCTGATTTGAAGCTCTCACATGTCACAGTCCTAGTGAATATACAATCTTTTCCTTTCTAGATCCCGTGGAATATAGATGTTCTCAAGTGGGGTTTCTAGGCCTCAATCAAAAGAGTTTGGACTCCTTGAAGTTCCTTTTTTTCCTATAAGTTTGAGAAAGTGTCAGTCACATGATTTGAAGCTATCACATGTCACATGATTTGAAACTATCACATGTCACAGTCCTAGTGAATATACAATATTTTCCTTTGTAGATCCCTTGCAATATAGATGTTCTCAAGTAGGGTTTCTAGGCCTCAATCATAAAATTTGGACTCAAGTACCCTTTTTTCTTAAAAGTTTTGGAAAGGGCCACTTGAGACTGTTTGGATAGAGATATTTACTAACTCCATTCACTTGATTTCATACACTTGGAAACCAATATGCACAAAGCCTTTGTCCTCTATGGGCTTGATGGTTCCCTTTCTATTATTTGGGATAAATGGATAACATTAAGTATGCTTACAGTATAGACCAAACATATTCTCCAACTGAAGACTTAACCTTCTCAGGCTAAGGTTTATTTATGTCCAAATTCACATAGATCTAAATATAAGAAACATGAATTTAGAAGATGGTGCAATTATTGTAGCCATGTATTCTCCTGGCCAGTTCGGTTTGCAAATTACAAACCTTGTGAAATAACTACTCATTCCCAAATTGCAGTACTACCTCTTCAAAAAATCCAAGAGGACATGCATGGGATAGCACATTTTCCATTTTCTAGAAGTTGCCTTTGGATTAGCTTTGGATACCATGAAGATTGAATAACTCTTGTTGTGATGGAAATTAGTAAGGTATACTCATATATGAAACAAAATTAATTTTCCTAGATTCACATTTGTAGTATGCTAGTGCTCTCTTAAATTTTTCCTATTTTCATAGCCTTTCTCACATGTTCTAAGGAAACTTTTGTAAAAGAGGAAATTTCTCACTTGCCTTCATTTGGATCATATTTTTATTACTTATGCTTATTGGCTTCTTCAATCAAATAATTATAGCAACTACCCAAAGTTTTGTTACCCAAAGTTTTGTTAGGAAGAGGCAAAGATTGGTTCCTTGACATCAGAGCAGGTTTCCAAAAGGCATCTAGAAAGATTGAATTCCTCTAATGGAACAAAGGATATAAATTTTGAATGAAGATATTGGTCTCTAGCTTTTGCTACTAGCTCAAATAAAGTAGGACCAATGTGTGGATTTCTTGCAATGCCTATAGAATAGAGTCTTCTTTGTAGCTACAGAATCTATTTTGTTACGGATACCATCATTACTTAGACAGGATCTCCATTTATGTACCAAAAGAAATATTGGTAATTAGAAATGGTATGTTATTTGTGTATGCTCGATGTTCTTATTGTATTTATCTCAAAAGCATTTCTCACGCACATTTTTTTGAAAGTGGGAAAGGTCATGACTAAATTTTTAATTGTCTTGAATTCAAAGCTATTTTGGATCAATTGTAAAATATAAGATTTACGTCATTCATATGCACTTGGATATGAGCTTTTTGTAGAAATTATTGATGTTAATAACCACATGAATCTTGTTGAACAAGTTTTATATATTTTATTGGGAAATTTATCAAATTAAAACCTCTAACTAAAAGGACTTAACAAGGAAGCTTTTAATAATATTTTGTACATCACACATGGCACGATTTCTGTGGGATAACTGTTGCAAAAGGGAACATGCTATTTTAAGTACTTAAATGCCAGATTTTATGGATTGTATCGAGTTAGCTTGGCATTCTGACAAAGGAATTGTCTTTTGTCAATATTGTTTTATGGACCATGTTTTCTCTTTCTTTAGCTCTCATTTTGCATACTGAATTCATTTGTAGTACTATGGAAAGCATTCACTCCTATGGTAAAATTATGTTTTCTAAGAAAACAATTTAGTATATGCCAAAATTAACAATTTTGTAATTTAATTTCATGAAGTTTAGTTCATGCTAATACATTCTGCAAATTCAGTCCCTGCATTATTGGATAGGAGAACTTCGTTGCTTTGTAGCTCTTGTTCTATTGCACATGATTTTCAAAGATTTATATACATTCTAGAATATATTCACATGTTTACATAGGGTAAGTTCTTATTAATATGATTTCATTCTTGAAATCAAGACACGATTTATAGAATTCACATAAGGGCATAGATCCAATTTCTGATAGACTAATTACTAGATTCAATTTTATATATATATATATATATATATATATATATATATATATATATATATATATATATATATATATATATTTTCCTTATCTTTTTTTGATTGATTATATTCATCCTTATCTTAATTGAACAATATTGTCTACAATTGCAATTGCATCCAGCGCACTAATATATTTACATTTATTTTTAATAGTTGTCTAACTCACTATCTAAATATAGTCCTACATCATCCCATTTTCATATGGTATCATCTTCTTGACTTGTGATCAATGGAGGGTATATTGGTTATTCTAACCAAGGATTATACTTTTAAATTTATCATAGGCCATGGAGGAATAAACTCTAATTATGTATATCTGGCTTGTGTATGTATTTGTGTCCATGTACAACTTTAAAAATTTTACTATTTGTGTCTAGTTTGAACTTTGTGGTAGAAAATTATTCTTTCTAATATATTTTGTAGAAGTCACATTTAATTTGTGCTTTCTTATTTATGCACAATTTTATGAGGTTGTATTTTTTTAACCTATCCAATACTAAAATACTTTCATTTCTGTTGAGCTCTTTGAAATGTTACTATTGTTTTTTAACTTTACATGGGTATCTGAATAATTTCTATCTACTCAAATTGCAATATCTATTGAATTTATAAAGATAATTAGTTTTATTTTCTTTTTAGGAACTATACTTTGTGTCATTATAGGGAATGACAATGAAAAATCAAACTATCATGACTGTTATGATGACTATCATTGTTCTTGAATGATTTGGCTGGAATTTTATTGCCATAAAGCCCTTATTAAGAATATCAAGTGAATTGCCTTTCTAGTTATTAATGAAGGTGATTCAAACATAGACATAATAAGGCTCCACCATTCCATTTGTATTGAAGGTTTTATAAGTTTGGATACAACAACATATCCATTAATAAAGATTGTAATAAACATCAAATTTTAAGAATAATAAAAATTATTATAGTCATCATGAAATTTAGGCATCAATGTTGATTCTATTCTTACTCCATCAAGAAACATATGGGAATGGTAAAATGAAATTCCATACCATCCCATTTTGGGGGGACCACCGGTTAGTAAACAATGTAGGAAGAATTTTTTTTCAATGAATAACTTCTTTCATTACTGGGCGAGGAGGAGAAAGGAGAAGAAGAGGAAAAAATGAGGGTCAATGGACACGGTAGTTACCTACTGGATTATGAATGACGTATAAATATGTATGAAATTGAAAAACATATACTTTTTGGGGATTGTGGTTGATATCATTATATTATCATTGTAAATTGAATGACCCTGGACATTAATTATTAAGTGTATTTTCTTGGCCTACCAATAGAGCCAGCTAGGAATCGCCATAAGTGTTTTTTTGCAAAATTCGTTATCAATATGTTTGTGCGTGCTCATTTCAGTTTTTGGGGATCGTAAGCCTTTGAGCCAACTAATATTCTTTTTAATTTCGTATCTTCAAAATTTGAGTGCAACAATATGAAATTACTAATTCAAGTTTATGTTTAGTTGATTTCAGAAAAAAAATTGCTCACTTTTATCCATTTTGTATAAAATCTTGGTGTGCTTGCCCATGGGTTGGGTGTTGGTTTTTTCATGCTTTCATTTGATACAACTTGTGAGATGTTGACAATGGAACAATTTAAGCTTCAGAAAATTAACTCTTTCCCTAAGTCTCATGTCTTAGTAGCCACTCCACCAATAGGAAAAGGAATGAAAAGGACCAAGTCCTTGAAAAAGACAAACTCCAAAACTTAATCTATTGAGACTTCCAACATCTCTTTTGAAAAGTGCGATAAGGAAAGAGCCAAATATACTTTTTGCAAAGGAAATAGGCATAGTGAGAAAAGTATTTATAAGAAGGAAATTCATGTGTTGAAACAAAAACTCAAGGAGAATAATATTTCCATTCATTATTCCTGTAGTTCATCTCCTCCTTCCAAACATGACAACACTTCCTCTAGTTATTAAGGAAAGGGTGATGAAATGATCCCCACTCATGTGGATAGAAATATTGGATGGATTATTACTTCAAGAGCTGCAATTCACATTTCTCATTCACCTAGCCACATGATTCTAGGTTCTCTTAGAGAACCATATTGCGACAGACTTCGGAGAACAAGAAATTGGTTTGTTCATATTGTTGCAATAGGTGATATTGATTTGGGTGATGAATTAGGGGCAAATGTTTATTACATTTATTAAATTTCTCATAAACTACTTTTTCTCTATTAGATTACATAAGTATGAAACAATGTTGTGCTCACAACTGATCCAGTGTTCATTGGTGGTCAAAGGAGTGATGTTTATACAAAGGGTCAATTTGATTAGTAGTCTAATATGTATACCTCTTAGCACCTTCTTAGTGATGATCCTTATATTCCTTGGTGTCCACTACCTTATATTTAGAGTAATGATTTAGTTCCTCTCAATGAATTTGTGGACGTAATAATAATTTCTCCATCACCTACTTCATCAGAGTTGATAGTTAACATGGATTTTAGGACTTTTAAAAGCAAGATTCATTCATCTTTTCGGATGTATGATCATAGGATGGCTTCATTTTATGTTTATCCAAGTTGACTTCTCATTCTTGTACTACAAGTATAGGGGACATTTTTAAGGGGATAAATCTACCCTCTGTAGATTTAACATTGGAGGATATTATTTAGTCTTGTCATTCCATTATTTCTTCCTTAACATTGGAGACAATTTATTATTATTTGGAGCTTCCATTTGTGAGAATTCCAACTACTTCCTTTTTTTGACAGAGATGGCATGCACCATTAGTTTTCTCTCTTCCCAAGAGTGGAACAAGAACAACACTTCAATGATCCATTTTTCACATGAGTGCTGCCATCAATGCCAAAGGAGAAGATTGTTGGCAATTAACACTTATTCGGTTTAGTTGTGTTGTCATTGATGGTAACATACACAATTTTGGGTTGGTCACTTAACCTGTACTCATCGGTATTCATTGTTTGGAAACCGACATTCAAGTCATTTTACACACAAGGAACCAAAACTAACAGACAAGGGAAACTAGCAAACTAGGAACCAGTATATGAGGCAAACATGGCAGATTGATCTAATAGGTCTACACGGAAACAATTAGCGACATCGGTCACAAAGTTCAATGCATTCATTTTTGTCTAGGCCGACATATAAATAAATTGTAATATCATTGTAAGATGACATAGGGAATTTATGTTTGTGTTTGGGAAAGGTATTTAAGTCAGTCCAACTAGGTTATTTTGGTAATGTAATGGAATATAGTGATGTGATATTGTGCGAACGATCTTGATTAATAGAATGCGATTGTAATATTATGTAGTCAGTCTTGGATATTGGTTTAGAGGTTTGGGAAGCGAAGCAAGATAGTGGTAAGGGAGGACATAGTGAAAACTGATATAGACTATTCTTTAATCGAAACTCATCCAGCATAGCAGATGCACCTTCAGAATTTAGAATTTTTTTTGTAACTCCATATTTGGTTTTGTAGTCAGTGAGACTGCTCCTTTTGTGATGAGAACTGCACTCTACATTGTTGGCCTTCCTGCATGTGAAAGCCCCTATTGTAATATTTATTCATTTGACCAATGGATAGATATTGTGCATCACCAATCCCAGCATATTTTTTCATCTTTGAGGATTTCCACGTATAAATATTTATGTTATGGTGTATGCTCTTATGGTTGCTTCATTTCTATTTGTTGTTATAATCTTTTATAGTTATCGGTTACCTGAATACTTTGTTAATAAGGTTAAAACTGATCTTGTCGATAGAAAACTGGTTCACCACCCCCCCCCCTCTCAGTGTTCTTGGACTCCAACAAGATTATTTATAATCAAAAAGGAATTTTTTTCAAGTTGTGTTCATATTAAATAAGGATGCAAGACAAAATTCAATTTAAAGTTTCATTTATATCAATCCTCTTATCTAATAATTGCAATCTAATCTATTAGCTAGTAAATTATCTTGAAATTAAAAACACTAATTACAAACTTTATCATTTTGTTTAAATAAAGCATTACAAATATTAAAATTAATAAATTATAGTCCATAACAAATCTTTCTTCGAGCTTGGCTACACAGCCTAAGTAGTTAAAAGAATAAAAAGGGCAAGATTTCAATTTTGCCCATATGTCACAAAGCTCGAACAATAAATATTAGCAAATATTATTTAATAGGAAAGGAACAATACATCATTAACATAGGTTGAAATCTCCAAGATATGAGAATGCATAATTAAATGGAAGGTACATTGGCAAAGGATAAGTACTGAAAATATTCTTCCAAATTCACATGTGAAGGGATGAGGGACATGCATATGGCAGCGATGAACATAGCAATCAATAAGATCAAGAGAACTCGAAGCGATCATAATTTTGCAAAAGCATCCTAACTTCTTTTTCCTTATGCCCCTGTAGCAACGCCAATTAGGGTGCTTCATCATAGCTCCATTTGAAATACAAGGGTTCACCCTACTCAAGACTTCATATTCATTGCGACAAGTACTCGAGACACCCTGCACCTATACAGTATACATACTCATCACCACAACAACACAAATCAGAATCTATTGTGGGAAAGGGGCAAGGGAAGAATCTATTGAGTAAAACATAAGATGCAAAATTTTCTTGTGTAATTTTCTTTCCTATTTCATTTTTCAAACTTATGTTTTAGGTGTTTTAGCACTTTTAGTGAATGCTAATCCTTGTAAACTAATGTGCAAGAAAATTAGGTTTACAGATATGATACAATCATTAAAAGCGCGTTGGAAGCATTTTCTTGGATCAAGTAAAATGTGGTTTATATGAAGTCCTCATTATTATATATTTTCTATTGCTTAGAATACATTTCAGTAGTAGAAATAACATAACCAATTTGAGCTCATAAAAATTGAAACAAATATGATGATAATTGAGGATTTTTTCTGATGGGAACAGTAGAAGACCACGTAGAGGCAGACCCATGACGCGGAGAAGAAGTTGAGCGACACCTTGATACATCATCTCTCCCATCAGAGGAGCAATGAGGAGCTTGGGACCACGGGGTCTGAGAGCGACGGGCAGAGAAATTGTAGCCATGACGACAACCATGCATCGGAGTGTGAATTTTATCCTTCCAAAGAGTGAATAGGATCTCCATTCTAAAAGCATACCATATCTAGGAAAATTTGAAGAGGATTCTAGGCAAATCGCCCAGAAGCACCATATGCCAAGAAAAGGGCTCAGGCCAAAAAGGCCGAAAGAAATCATGGATCCAGCTCCAGTACTATTGAGTTCTTCTACAAAACCAAAAAATATGCATAGAATTTTATGGATGGCCACAAAAAGGGCACCAAGGATCAGGAACCCCCAAGTGCTTAAGGCTGGAACCCAAAGGCAACCCTTGGAAAAGCACACACCAAGAAAAGTGTGCAATCTTGGGTTCAGTGGTGATGGACCAGACAACAAGAAACCTGAATCGCCAGGAAGTCTGAGAAGACTGCAAGTGCCACCATTGATTGAGGATATGAACCATAGGCAAATGGACAACCAGCCAGAGATAACCCATTTTGGGTTCGTAGCTAGTGAAAGGAGTCCAAGGATACCATTTCCAATCCTTCCACCAAGGTCTGACAGACTGAATGCCAAGCTTATGTAACAAATGTAAGGGTAAGGCCAAGATGAGAAGCTGATAAGTTTGTCGATCTGGTCGAGATAGACTAAACTAGACTTGAAGGTCATCCCATGACCAGAGGCTCATAGAAGCTCAAGAAAACAAATTCTTAGGTGTTGTAATGTCATGTTTGTGAAAACGTAAAGCACTAACACTCTGGATTTTGGCTAGTGGTAACCTTTGCACCTGAAAAAGAGGTGACCACAAGAGGTTGTGTTGATTCATGGAGATCTTGTCATGAAAACCATCACACACCCATCGAAGCCAAGGTTTGATAGCTTCCCAAGCATGCCAAATGATTTTAAAAACAAAAGTACCATGGATCTGAACAAGGTCTTTCATAATGAATATGGTTTGAAAACCAATCCCCTTCTAAGGTTTTGGTTGCAATGTCTTTTACTCCTCATGTTGGGCTCCTTCTTTGGAAGAGAGCATTTTTTTTGAAAGAAGGTGAATTGGAAAGAAGAAAAAGGAGCATTAAATGTGTAGATAAAAAATGCACATACCTTGTGTTAAACAAAGATACTCTAAAGAAAGAGAGGAGGAAGGTAGCTAGGAAGAATTCGATTGAACCAATTGAAGAGGAAGCAACATTGAAAGATGTAGTGGAAGATTTGGGAGGTTTATAATTTATGAAGCTATGATACTAGAAGAAACAATCTTGGAACAAATTCAATCTAAAATTAAGGCACCTAGAATCAAGGAAAAAAGGAAAAGAGGAGAAAATTCAAATAAATAAAAAATGATAATAGAATCTCTAGCAGAAAGAGACTTCGTGAAAATGAAATTAAGCTCAGGGATGGAGCTCATCCTTCCCCAAACCCAGTGAAAGTCATAACATGGAATGTTAGAGGCATTAATGCCCCTAGAAAATGGCACTTGATCAAGTGACAAAATGATCAAGCAAAAGTGGACATATATTTATTACAAGAAACAAAACTAAAAACAGACAAAAGTAATAAGCATCTAAATAACTGGAAACAATGGAAAGGACATTTTTTAGATTTTGATGGGTGTTTTGGGTTGCTAGGAATTATTTAGAACCCACTCAAAGTAGAAGGAAGTATGGTAGAGGACAACCAATGATGGATTCTATTGAAATGTAGAATGCTTCTAAGAAATGATTTTTTTTTATCTCTTTAATGTATATGGAAAAACCCCAACTATACATAAAAGAGAATTATGACTGTATTTAATAGAGAAAATTCAAGGATTCATTGGTGAAAAATGAATGATAGTAAAATACTTTCATGCAATCTTAAATAACTAGGAAAAAATGGTGGGTCTAAGGAGAATAACAATGATGCAATCAGATTTCCAAATATTCATAGTCAACAATCACCTCAAGAATTTACAAGCAAGGAATGGAATTTTTACATGGACAAATTGTAGGAAAGGATTCACTAATATTGGAAAAAGATTACTTAGATTTTTTATTTGTGATTATTTGGACAATCAAATGCAATACTATGAAGTCTTAATACGTTCATTCACCTGATTAGATCACTCCCCCATTCAATTGATTATTAAACACGATGATCATAGACCAAGAAATCCCTTTAAATTTTAAAATATGTGGTTAAGAGTGTCAAGGCTGAAGAAATTTGTTGAGATATGGTGGAAGGAGATTACGTCTGGAGACCAATCCTACATTTATCAACTTACTAAAAAACTAAAGTACATCAAAACTAAGTTGAAAGAGTGGAAAAAAGACCACTCCAAAAATATATTTCAAGAAAAATAGAGAGTAGAAAAAGAGTTCACAAACCTTCAGGAGATCATAATTGAGAAAGGAATGGGAATAGAGGAATATGAAAGAGAGAAGACATTAAAAACAATGCTAAATAAATTATTGGAATGGGAAGAGTGCTATTGGAGACAAAAATTCTGGGAAATTTGGCTTAAAGAAGGGGATAGAAATACCAAATATTTTTATAAATTGATAATAGGCAATAAAAAAAGAAGTAGATATACAAATATCAAAAGATAAGATTGGATGGAAAATAAATTGTTGGAAGATATCAATAAAGAAGAAGTTACATATTTGAATCGAGCTTAAATAGAGAAGAAAAAATTAATAGTGAGGATAGAGAGGATTTTCAAGGTACTAGTCCTTCTATCATACCATAGAACAAAAACAAAGAGCTTTAGAAAATCATTACCAAGGAAGAAATCATAGAGGCTCTTTTTCAAATAAGTCCACACAAGGCTCTAAGACCAGATGGATTTCCAGCCAGATTTTTTAAACATTTTTGGGAAGTAGTACTTGATGATACATTCAAGGTGGTGGGAGAATCAATAAAGAAGAAAAGTATACTAGAAGCTTTGAATCATATTTACTTAGCAATAATTCCAAGAAAGAGACAAGTCCAATCCATGAATTAATTGAGATTGATTTCCTCTTGTAACACAGCTCATAAGATAATTTTTAAAATCATTGCAAAGAGAATGAAGCTAATGTTGAGTTCAATTATTTCAAAAGAATAGAGTGCATTTACCCTGGGAAGATCAATTGTGGCTTCTTTAGCACAAAGAGTGGCATCAAACGAGGTGATCCAATTTTCCCTTTCATTTTATTAGCACGGTGGAAAATTTAGGGAGATTAATTAACAAGTTGAAGTGTTCTTAAAAATGGCATGGAATAAATGTGGCAGCAGGTATGGATCCTGTGGTACATCAATAATTTGCTGATGATACAATATTGTTTAGAGAATCTAGTAGGGGTGAAGAAAATAATATGAAATCCTTGTAAATAGATACCGTAAAGCTTTAGGACAAAAAATCATCTAGAGTAAATTAGAATTTTTCTTTCTCAACACTCAGCCTAGCCTTCAAAAGGTATTAGCTAAAATTTTAAATTTGAAAGTGGCAAGTTTCTTGGAATTTTTTGGGAAAGTCATTGTTTACTAGAGTCAATAAAAAAGATTTTTGGGAAATTTTAATTAATGTTGTAGCTGATAATTTTGCACTTTACTGGAACTGATTTTTGGCATAGTCAAATGTTGTTTTCCAGTTCACTACTTGTTGTAATGTATTTGTAAACAATTGTAAGACAATGAGCCTTCCTATGGGTTGTATCCCTTTGCACTTGAGCAGTGAGCTCTAGGCAGTATGCCTGATTGCATGTGCATTCCCCTTTTATAATATTGTAGGTTCAAATCCCATTGTATTTTTTCCAATTTGGGTTTTCATGTAAAAATATTGATGTTATGGTTGAATTGTTATTTATTGTGTATTTTTGCACTTTACTTTCTTTCTTTCCCAGTTCTTATTGACTTTAAGATCATGATGTAAAATATTGAATTTCCTAAGTAAAGATGTAGACTAAAGATAAAGTATGTGAGAAAAGAGAACACAATCGAAGAAAAATAATTGTATATTTCTACCACCATAGGTGATAAGGATAAGTATAACATTACAACTAATGATTACCAAATTACTATAGTACACCTCAAATAAACATCAAGAGTCCAAGAAATCGATTATTTGATGGAAAATATTGAGGTTGATTTTTCTAGAACGATGAAGGATAATGTGAAGATCAAATAACTCAAAGCAGATGTAGGATAGTTAAGAGAGTTTAATAAAGAAATGGTGCAACATAAACAACAACATTTGATGGAATTTATAATTCAACCTATAATAACGCCAAAAGAAGATGTTTAGGAAATAAACATCATCAAGGATGAAACTTGTATATTAGAATATTATATTGAAGCTACATTTAAAAAAGGAAAAAAGGTTATCCAACAAGTAATAGAAAAATATTTAGTTGCTTCTCAAATAAATAAAAAAAACATTCCATAAATCCTATGAACTTTGTTTGAGAAAAATTGAGAAAGAGATATAGAAGTTAATAGGTTGGATAGGAAATTAGGATGGGAAAAGGCAAGATTGGATGAATTCATAAAGGAATGGATGATATTTCCTTAACCACTTACAAACTAAAAGGTTTTCATGTTACAATCATTGGTAAGCTTATAGTTAATTTAATAAAAAATTGCAAATTAGGAAAATGTGAACAATAAATTTAAAAGTTTAGAGATTATTTAATTAAGAAAATATTTGATCCCTATTCAAGTGAACAAGGAGATAATAAAGGATGCAAGGAGAATAAAAAATATAATTTTTTATTATGAAAAAGAGACAAAAGGTAGAGACATGAGAAAAGACAACCTAAATTGCAAGTATAATGCAAAAAGTAAAAATTTGCTACTCTCTCAAAAGTTACAAGGGAAGAAATGAGTGCAGTATTTGCAATGTTCAATGAATTTAGATGTAGGGTTGATGAAGAGATGGGGATTGGAAAATAATTGGGAATTGTTTGAGTGATATAGTCAAGGTTTTTGTTTACACAAGTTATTTAATATTATTCTATCACCAAAATATCTTTTTGTAGTTATTAAAAGTTTTAGTAGATACAAGAGCATTCCAAAGATGATTAGCTTTTTTTGACAAAGTCAACATTCTGATTTAAAGGATCTAAAATATTCCTTTTTTTCAAGCTAACTTTACTTTATATTTATGAAACTATCATGTATTTTGAATCCAAAACAGAAGTTTATTTGTAATGGTCTCAAAGGTTTTAGACTAAAGGCTAGAGACTTATTAGTTTTATTGATTGGAAATCAGATAGACTCGTGGAACTAAGATTGCTAGTCATTTTATAAGTTCACTTCTTGATTTCTTTTTGTCATCATTAATATTATTTGTGTATATTTTGCATACCATTTTGTTCTGAATGTTATGTTGTAAATGCAATTCTCTATAAAGCATATTATAAATTTATTAGTGCATTTGGAATATCAAATCATTGCATTAGTATGTTGCCATAGTTTTGGAATTTTATTGTGTAGTGTATGTCCTTTAAAGATATCTATTTGTTATTTAATTTTTGTCAAGTATATATGTGTTCTCTTCTTTCAATGTGTCATCAAGGTATGCAAGTGTAATTCATTGAAACTTAGATTTTTTGTTTTTTATTAGATTAGCAGGGAGACATCCCTGACCGAAAAGAGAGAAACAATATTATATCTATAACCATACACCAATTGTAGGACAACTAGGAGTAGTAAACCAGTTCTAATAAAAAATTATCAAAAAAATTCATGCCCTTGAAACCATTTTCTATGAATACTAGTTTCACTCCTATTACTAATTATAGAAGTATCATAGTTGCAGTTGTCATAAACCAAACTACTAATTCTCTTACTAGCATTATCCTTATCATCCTTTAATAAACCAGTCTTAGCATTCTTAATAAACATTAAGTTTTTCAAAGTAGGCATGCAGGCCTCAAAAAGCCACCAGTTATAAGTTATAACAAAAACGAAAAATAGAGGAAGAAAATAGACCATTACTCCTTCTTGAGTAGGTTCCAATCCTCCTCAAGTTTGCCTAAATTCTACATCCGAATCTCCTGTTGATCTTCTTCCTCCTCCTCAGTCATCTCCCATTCACCCTTCTTGGCCTTTTTCTTCTTGATTTTCTTCAGTCGGCCTTGACCATAAACCATGCCCAGGACAATATTATTCATTACCCCATCCATGTTAGTGCAAAGGATATTGAAACAATTGCACAATTGTTTCACCTTCCTATCCTGTTCCTCATAATTTTTCTCCAGCACTCGTAGATTTATTGTCAATCATTCTTTCCCTTAATGTTTTTTTTCCCTTTGTGAAATTTGAGAAATGATATGTTAAATCCTAGATTAATTTAATGATCTATCTTAGATTGAATCCTGATTTACATAAAAAATAACCCTTGTCATTTGAGAAAATAAATTATCTTTGAATAGAAAATCCTGATTAAATTTTTTGTCATTTTCTATAAATAAAACATCACAAATATCAAAATTAATTAATTACTTTCCAAAACAAATCATTGTCTAACATTGTCTAGATAGCCTAAGTAGTAAGAAGAATAAAATGGCAGGATTTCAATTTAGTCCATATGACAACCTAACATCACAGTAAATATTATTTAATAGAAGAGGAACAATACATAATTAAAATAGGTTGAAATCTCCAATACAGGAGAATACATAATTAAATAGAAGGTACGTTGGCAAAGGATAAGTACTACAAATATTGTTCAAAGTTCACATGTGAAGCGATGAGGGACATGCATATGGCAGTGATGAACATAGCGATCAATAAGATCACGAGAACGTGAAGAGATCATAATATCGCAAAAGCAGCCTAACTTCATTTTCCTTATGCCCCTGCAACAACGCCAATTAGGGTGCTTCGTCATACCTCCATTTGAAATACAAGGGTTCACCCTACTCAGGGCTTCAAATTCATTGCTACAAGTACTCGAGACACCTCCCACCTGCACAGTATACATACTCATCACCACAACAGCACAAATGAGAATCGCCATGGCCTTAGTCATCTTTACTTTCAAGAAAACAAAAATTGCAATGGATGTTTCAATCCATTTGCTTCTCTCTTTTTATAGACTTGGAAGGCCATGAGTTGGCACTGGAATCAACATAGACGGTGGTGACTGTCACGTGGACAAAAAAGATTTTATTTTATCTATCAAATATTAAAAAAATATCGCTACCCAAAAGAATAAACAATGAATTTGTGAGCTGGCGAGTCCCTTTTCATGGTAATTTATGTTAGAAATGATACGCATTGGTTAAAAGAGAGCACCGACCAAAGATAAAGCTAGGAGTTTTGATCCTTGTTTTGATCTAATTTAAGAAAGTTCGCTTTGGCGTTAGTGTGTTTGTTGAGTGCTTGTTATAACAATCATGTAGTACAAAATTTGTATGAAAGATTATAGGGTCAGAACTTATAGTTTGGTGTACATGTCAACAAATAATACTTGTCTATAATTCATTTGCTTTGATCAATAGTTATACTTGTCCCTGTTTTCGCAACCGTATCTTGTTTGAATAAATATTTACTAATATAATATCAGAGCAGTGATCCATTAAATGCTAAAATTGTAACGATGGAGGTTCTCTGCATTTCGTAATCAGTTGGTTTCCATGGTGGTTCTCACTTTGAAGACTTCTGCTATAGTCTATAGACTTCTGTTATTAATAATGTAAGACAATGCAGTGATTTTCTTAGAGTAAGTGACTGTGGGGAGTATCTTGTATTCCACATTTTCTAAGATTTATATGCATTCTAGAATATATGTACCTGTTTGCATAGGGTAAGTTCTTATTAATTGAATCTCATTCTTTGAAATCAAGACAACATAGGGTACCTGTTTTGATAGACTAATTACTATATTCAATTTTCTATATATATGAGTATGTTGTTATCCTTTTCTTAACTGAACAAGAGCTGCGTTGCAGCTCGAGTCAGACATGCGAAAAAGAGATGATCTTGTATAACATTATAAAATACACAGTTTGAAATTTTGAAAGAATCTTTTTCACTACTCAATCAAGCCACATATTATTGGAAGAAATTTGTAAAAATCAGCAAGCAAGTCTGAACACAAATTGTGTGTAAAATGAAAACAAAATCTTCTTTCAATTTAGTAGTAACCGAAAATGTTGCCCTTCTGAACACGGATTGTGCATAGAAAAAGGTAGATGACCATAGAGGGGGCTGTATGCAAGACTCTTATTTCAAGAATAAATTGACTACATTGCATCTTTCACTCAAAATGTTATTCTAGATACTAGTTTATTAAATAACTTTGCGTAGATTTGTTCAAGCAGCAGGTTCGAATACTTATCAAAGGCTTTAAAATTTTTTATGTTTTTGGCTAATATTTGGGAATATGGATTTTTTTTGGTTATTATGATAGCATTTAAATTTGTAGACTTACAGCAGAGAGGTTTTATTGTAGCATAGAAGCTTGTTTGTGAGCTTTAATGTATATTTACTTTGGCCCAACTTTCCCCCAAAATGGGAAAGAGTATAGTAGGAAAAAGCTTCACTGCACATCAGTCATTTGTTCTCTTTGTTCTCTTTTCAGCTTCTGTTATTTTACCTACAATATGGCTACACAATCTCACTCTGCTATCATAGTAGGTATGCATCTCTTGGTGTTTTCTTTGCTATATATTGGGCTAATTAGCATTCTTAACTTAAATCTTTTTCCTTCTTTCTTGTGACTGACTTCAACTTTTTCAAGCACAACATTGCTCCCCCATCTCCTTAATAGGTTTCTAGATTGTCCTAGACTTCATCTTCTTCTATGAAAGGTAGAAAGTCAATGACAAGATCAATGCAACCTTCTCAGTTTAGAACCTCAGTAATTAATCTCTTTCAATAAAAAAACCTATAATAGCACAAGGAAATATAATTGTAAACATAGATAATATAGATTTTTCCTTTGTATAACGTATTTTGAGAACAAAAGGATCACATGTACAAACATAAAATCCATAAATAGTACTGTCCAAAACCATAATTTCATAAGCAACCAGATACATATGCATTCAAAACAGTACATATGCATTCAAAACAGTACATATGCATTCAAAACAGTACAGGCCATGGGCAATAGCAAAAAGAAGATAACATGCAAACATGTATCTTCGGCAATGGTTCTACTAACATGTTCTTTACAAGTAAAATAACTAGCTGCACATCTGAGGAAGTTATGAAAGAGGTCCAAGATTGGTGGAATTATACAAGAGTGACGAACTAGGTATTATTATGACACATGATTCTAACACTGTGCGTCTGTTGAGTAGTGAACTATAACTTTTTGTTATAAACGATCCTTTAAAACAATAATAATTTAGACATCAAGGATATTTAAGTTTCCATGCATTTTCAACTTGTATAGGAATCATAGGAAGAATTGAGCAGATTATTGCAGATGCTGGAGCCCTCCTAGCATTTGTCAAAGTGGGAGATTTGTTGTAAGAAATTATAGAGTCTCTGTTTGTCAATGTGGGAGATTTGTTCTAAGAAATTATAGTGACTAAAGTTGGAGACTTGAGAATAGAAGATCAAAAATTTTTTTATAGTGAGTGGACTTATCTTCATGCATTTGTAAATCAATGAAAATTTCCAGCACAATTCAAGATTTTTTTGTTTTTCATAATTGATGGACATAGATAGCCCCTCAAGAATTACATGCAGTTAACATGACTAGAAATGATAAAGAAATAGTGTCAAACTACTAAGCCAACAAACCCTAGCCAATTATAAGATTAAATCTTTAACAATCTAATAAACATTTCTTCATATCTTCACTTATTTGTGCCATGCACTTGAGTAGGGTGGAGTTGGAGAGCTTTATGCCAAGGCGGACTTGGCCTTTGTCTTGCCATGAGCAAAATTTAGCTTTGTTTGGCCATTCCTTTCATAGGGAAGACTTCAAAATCCATTGGACAACTTGACCATGTCGAACTTCATGCATCATGTGCCACACCTTTAATATGCCTAGCGAACTTCAAGTTGGTTCTGACATTGCTTTCTACCATGTTGCAAGTTGGAGTTTGTCTTGTCTTAGGCATGGTAGAGTTGGAGGTTGTGGAGACATGCTACGCCAAGAGCTAAGTGTTGTGCAATCCATCCATATGCTAAGCGGACTTCAAGCATGATGTGCCATGCATAGGGTGGACTTGAATGCTTGATAAGACATAAAACATGGTGGTCTTCATGATCAGTAACACATTGGCCATTCTTCCTTGGGCGGAATATGTTACTCTTTTGCCATGACTAAATCTTGTGCAAACTTGATGACTACCTTCCAAACCCTAAATCTACTTTCAAAAAAGTAGGAAAAACTAAAAAGCAAAAAAAGAGAAAAGCAAAAACTAAAAAAAAAAAGAAAAAGAACACAAAAATTGCAATCCTCATCCTTCAGACCTTCTGAGCACTTTGTCAACTTCTTGATAGCATTCTGAACATAAATTCTCTACTTGTCTCCAAATGAATTCTCAAAAATCCTAATCTTAAACTCTCAAAGAAAAGAGTTATGAAATCGCAGAGCTAAGACCAAAAACCCTAAAAAGAAAACAACTAGGGGCTCTCTATTTGTAATGGGATGATGTGTGAAATAGGCCACAATAGGTCCCAACCTAATTTTTATTTATGTATATTTTGTTGTTTTGTCCTACTCTATGGACTATTTTTCCTTGGTTAATGTTGTTGGGGTTTTTTTTGTTGTTCCTTCTATCTCTATCTAATTACCACTTTGGTAAGCCTCGTTCTTTGCAATAGGTTTTGGGACCTTTAGAAAAACCACTTATTTTAATAAAAAATATCATGTCTATTTTGTCAAAGGTGGTTTTGATTTTCAATTTGTATTAATTTTCCATAAATGTCATATGTTTTCCTAGTACTATCCATAGTTGTTTGGTCAATACATTAAAGTGTTGTCCATAGCCTCCTAATGAGTTGCACAAGGAAATTTGTGAATTTTTCTATAGAAAATTATGTTTAGTGAATGGAAGAATAACTCATAAATTTCTTCCATGTCCATTAGATAGTGTTGAATGAAGCATAAAGTACAAAAACTCTTAATTTCTAGCATTTATTTATTTATTTTCACCAAAAACTCTTTATGAAACTCATTCGTTAATTGTCAAAATGGATGGATGCACCCTTTAGTTATCTTGAAATACCAATGCAAGGTATCTCCTTAAAGAATATTATGAAATATTGTAATGAACTAAGGCATGTTACTCAAGGAAGTCATGAATGCCTACAAAAACCTAACAAGCTAATAAGAAAATACGACAATTATTATATTCTTTCCCTAAATCAAATTGCATGTCTCTCTAAACAATGACAATAAAAACCCAAAAATAATTCTTCTTTGCGTGATCCTTCGAAGAAGGATAGCATGCCATGTAAGTCCAACAAATCATCCTCCATCTTGTAGTGTGTTGATTTCTCCTCACAAAACCTTCATAACTTTCCAAGACACTCAAGGATCTTAACTACAATTTTGGGACTCAATGTATTAGTATATTGAGACTATAATGTATCATATATTAATAGATATTTGTTCAATGAAGATATGGTTGATAAAATATCCGAATTCATCATTAGACTTCTTAACAATCATTCAGTTGATGAAAAAACTAGAATTGATAAGATCTACTATCTTATAAACTATCTTGAAAAACCAAAACATAAATTTTATTTTATTTATCCAAACTTCAAAATCTAAATATTACTACTATTCAAATGAAATGATATATATAGACATATGTACAACAAACTATAAGCTCACAAATTTCTCGATTTGTTTTTCGGAGTGAGATTTTTAAGTTTTTCAGAGATAAAATAAAATCTCCTATCCACATGACATTTACCATCATCCATGTTGATACCGATGCCAACTCATGGCCTTCTAAATCTATAAAAAGAAAGAGGTAGATGGATTAAATCATCCACAACAATTTTTGGTATTTTGAAAGGAAAGATGACCAAGGCCATGGCAATTGTGATTTATGTTGTTGTGTTGATGAGTATGTTTACTGTGCAGGTTGGAGGTGTTGTTTCTCACAATGAATATGAAATGCTAAGTAGGGTGGACCCTTGTGTTGTGCATGGAACTATGGGGAAGAAGCCTAATCGTCGTTGTTGCAGGGGTATTAGGAAATTGAGCTTAGGCTGCTCTTGCAATATTATGATCTCTGCAGAAGCTCATCACCTTATTGATGACTATGTTCATCAATCTCATATGCATGTTCCTCCTTCCTTCAAATGTTAAATATTCTCCATAGGCATTTCTTTGAGAAATTTTCTTAAGAACATTTTTTAAATAATTAACCTTTGCCAATGTACCTTCTAGTCATTTATTAATTCTTCAATATTAGAGATTTCAATCTATTTTAGTGATATATTGTTCTTTTGCTATTCAATAATATCTATTGTTAATCTTTGAGACATTATGGGCAAAACTGAAATCTTGCCTCGATATTCTTTCTCCTTATTAGGTTGTGTAACCGATGTTAAACAATGGCTTCTAATGAAAAATAAATTGCATACTCTTAAAATGACAGTTTTTTTATGTAGGGTTTTGATATCAAGAAAGTTTATTATTGAGAAACTACTTAGCAGATTATTTTTTAATTAGAATTAAAATCTCTGCAATTTATAATTTTTTTTGATAGATACTGATACATAGATTTTTTCATCTAACAAAATGTATAATTGAGATAATTATATTATCTATAAAGTAAAATGCATAAACAAATATCTATCATACTTGGATTTCTTGTTATCTTTTCCTTCTCCAATTTTACATCCATTATGTTTTGGAAGAAATTGTAGATTTGTTCTTACAATAAAATCTGGAGTTGTCAATAAAATTTAATGAATTGGGGATTGAGGCTTTCCAGTTTGGTTTGTATTCATAAATAATCTCTTTCTACTTGGATCAGACTAAAAAAATATAATTTATTCATTAAATAATATAGGTGTAATGAGTTCTTATCACTTTTGGCTTTGAGTTGTGTATAATGCTTTTCACTGTTAACGTTTCTCATTATACTATATGATCTATCATGAGGATGAAATAATTCTTCATTTCTGCTGTCTAACTAATTCTTTTATCCATGAATCATGTAATATGATAAAAAACTAATGAAAAGTGTTATGCAATTGATCCAACACTAAGATCCAAAGGAGTTGAAAGATCTTCATCAGAATCCCAGATCCGACTTCATCGACATTCTTGAGTAATTGTTTCAACAACAGAAACATTATTAAACATCACGTGAAATACAGAAAAATAATAGTAATTAATGCATCAGAATAAAGGTTTTTTTTTTCGTGAAGGAGGGTGACGCACTATCATGTACAACTAGGACAAGACCCTTCTCATGGGTGCGATAACTATTACAGAAACTCGATGCCAACCTTGTTATTGTTCTAAATTTTTAAGAAAGTAAGGTAATGTTAATTGTGAAAAAAGAGGATTTTGGGAGCTTAGTTGTGGCAAGAAAAAAAACCATATATTCATGCTAATGGTTTCACGCGTATTCCTTGAAATTGGAAAGAAGATAAAATTCAATATTTTCTCAACAAATAAGATTACTAGTCTAGAAAATCAGGGTTATTTATAATGGTTAAATGGTGTTGTTATCTGATTTAATGTGATGTTGGGCTTAGGTTCATGTGATGAAGAATAAGGAACAATATAGAAGAATGGTTTACAAGTTCATGTAGGGGCAGCAAGCATCATGGTCATCAAGAAGGGAAACTAAACAATTTCCAAGCGCGCTAAGGGTGGCTAGAGGGTTTTTGAGCATCCCTTCCACCTAATTCACCTCTAGTCGTTGATCCACAATATTTGCCTTCTCTTTTTATCAAGGAGTGCATAAATAGGCAAAACTCTTACCATGTTTGTTCATGTTACCAGTGGCTTCCAAGGGGTGCAAGCTTTTCCATACCGTTGGTCGATGGGACAGCTTAAACATCACACACTAACAGTTAAGTCCTAGGCTAAAAGTTCTAAATAGACAGAGTTGACAAAAATTTTCCAGGCTTAATTTGTTCCTTAGTATGTGTTGTTTAAGGCTAGCCTTGCTCCAAAGGTCATAAAAAAAATAGTTTTTTTCAAGGGGTGCAAGCTTTTCTATACTGTTTGCTCCATAGGTAATAAAAAAAATTGAAAGAAGAGTTAGGGAAGTTTCCTTGTCTAATATTTAGACTATAAAATTTTTAAATTTTCTTATGAACTACAAATCATAGGAGTTCACTATCAATTTTTTAACTAGCATATATATCTTAAATTTTAATTTAATTTATATAAAATACGTTGAAGGATATTATTTGTGGCACCTATTTGACTTTATGGTATAAAATTGATTAAAAATAGGTGCCTTGAGAAGGATACGCAAGGATATCTCTTGGTGTATTCTATATAGATTAAATTAAAATTTAAGATATATATGCTAGTCATAGTCATATGGCGCGACATGGAAAACATAAGCTAAATGCAATATATAATTATATAGCATTTTTTTCTTGAATTGGATTATACTATTATGCGGAGATATATGAAATTTTATATATCTCTTTAGACCATTTTAATAATATTAACGTCTTGCAAGATTAAAGTATATACTAAAATGTAAGATATATTAGACTTTATTTCATTATAATATAAAACTTTATTGAATGCTCAGTATTATGGTTAGAAATAGGGTTAGGGTTAATGTTCACATCATTGTTAGTGCTACAACTAGGGTTAGCATCAAGGTTAGGATTTGGTTTAGGTTTAGATTTATGGTCAAGGTTAGGATTTAGGATTACTATTAGGATTATAGTTAGGGTTAGGGTTTAGTGTTAGGGTTAAGTTTATGGTTAGGATTTAGTATTAAGGTTAAGGTTAGTATTAAGGTAAAGGTTAAGGTTCACATCATTGTTAGGGTTAGGGTTAGGGTTAGGGTTTAGGGTTAGGGTTATGATAATGGTTAGGGTTTATATCATGGTTTGGGTTAGTATCAAGGTTAGGTTTGGTTTAGGTTTAGGATTATGGTTATGATTAGGGTTAAGGATTATAATTAGGATTATGGTTATGGTTAGGGATATGGTTAGTTATTAATATTAGGGTTCAGTTTATGGATAGGGTTAGGGTTTATTGTTAGTGTTACAATTATGTTTACGATTTATATCAATTTAGGGTTAATATAACCATAATTACAATTAGGTTTAGCGTTAGGGTTAGAATTATAACTGGGTGTAGGGTTAGGTTTATGAATTGATTTATGATTATTTAATGTAGGTTTAGGCTTAGGTTTAGGATTATCATTAGAGTTACGTTTAGGGTTAGGGTTATGGTTAAGTTTAGGGATATAATTATGGTTAGGGTTAGGGTAAATGTTCGGGTTAGGTTTTAGGGTTCGGGCTAAAGAGCATTGCTTGGTTTTAGGGCAATGGGTTGGCTAGGATTTGGATTAGGGTAAGGTTTACAATTGTGGTTAGGATTAGAATAATGGTAGAGTTAATTTTAGGATTTGGGTTATGGTTAAGTTTAGGGTTAGAATTATGGTTATGGTTATTGTTAGGGTTAGTATTAAGGTTAAGTTCTAGTCCTATGGTTATTGTTAGGATTTACATCATGATCAAGGTTAAGGATTTAGGGTTAGAGTTAGATTATAGTCAATGTTAGGGTTTACATTAGGGTTAAGTTTTGAGTTATGGTTTGTGTTAAGATTTAATGTTAGTGTTTAGGGTTGAATTTGAGATAATGGTTAAGATCCACATCATAGTTAGGGTAAGAATTTGGGTTAAAAATATGTTTATTGTAGGGTTAGGATTTAGGGTAAGTGTTATGATTAAGGCCAGGGTTTAGTATTATGGTTATGGATATGGTTAGTGTTAGGATTCACATCATGGTTAGTGTTATTTTTTACATCATGGTTAGGGTTATGGTCTGGGTTAAGATTTAGTGTTAGGTTTAACATTATCATCAGGGTTAGGGTTTAGGAATAGGGCAAAGGATTATGGTTAGGGACAAACATAGGATTAGTTTGTGGGTTAGAAAAATATTTAGGTTTAGGGTTGTTATTAGGTCGTCCTTAAGCTTACTATTGGGTTTAAAATCATAGTTAGAGATAATATTGGAGATAAAATAACACTTAAGATTTAGGTTTAGGGTTATGGTTTGGATTATTGATGCATGGGATACTGGTCTACAAACACCCCAATAGGCTATACTTATTGTTTTCACAACTTGACCTTAGAATCCCTTAAGGTTTTCTAGTCTTCTCCTTCACCAAACAAATCAAATTTGGATTACCAACTCAATCAATCAAAATAAAATCACCTAGGGTCTTCACATGACCCAAAAAAATTGGCTCAGAAACCAACACATACCCATTTGCCTGGTTTACATAGAACCCTCTTACTCGGGTGCAACCTAGGCCTTATCCTAGTAGGCTTGTTAGATGGGTTTTTCAGACTTAATTCAATTTTTTCCCAAAACACAAACAAAATAAATTAGACTTCCAGATACCCTTCTAGTTGTTACATACAATATGTGAAAATAAACTATGGTTCTTTTGGACAAAATATTCCGACCAACACTCTGCTACACACCAACTAGGCCCAATTAGCCCTCTTTTCCGAAGTAAGTATCAACAAATGGTAAAAACACAAAACCAAACAAAAAAAATGTCTTGAAAAATATTCCAAAACAATATATTTTCCATGTTTAAAGCCAAGAAAAACTCATTTGATAGGTTAGATATCAAAACCCACTTTTTAGACCTCCTAACCTGGGGCTTTCTCAAAACAACTCTTCCATTCACTTCCAGACTTGAACAAGGGTCATTTTACCTTTTTTTCAACCCCCAGAAACATCTTCCAACATAGAAACACCACCTTGTTAAGCTACTTCTTCTGCTACTATACCCATGCCTCCATTTTCATACTTTTTTTCTCACACAAACAATCACTTTTATTGATGATCACCTATTCAATCCCTTTTCTCTACATTATTTCCATTGGTTTTGCTAAAAATACATTTATAGGGTTTCATTCCTCAAGGAACAATAATGACATAAAGAGGAATGAGCCCTAACTTATCATTTTGAGACCAAAATAACACAAAATGTGCATCTACAACAATGTTCTTTGGAACAGTCAAAATAAATGATTCAAAACAGATGTAAAAACATTCAAAATGGATTAAAATTCTCATTAATACCCAAAGAAATCACCTACAATCAATTTCCAAATAAAAAATTAAAGAAAACAATACAAAACTAGCAAGTAGTTTCCAGATTTTTGTATCAAAAAAGAGTGCAGTATGTACAATGCAATATTGATTGCTTCCCAAAGTTCAACCTTAATTCTCCAAGTCATGTAGCATGAGTTATAGACCAACGTAAAGCTTACAAAACTGACCATAACCACCTTTCCCCTTAACAAACATCTAAACCTCTTGTTTGGCTAACTAGTCGTTGGGTTTTTAAATTTGAATTTGACAACACTAGACATAATCCCCTTAATCCTAATTTATCAACACCAAAGGCTTTATTTGAGCCTTATTACATCAAAATTACTCAACACAACCTAATTAAACTCATTACGAATCCTTTGTTCCATTTTTACATATTTAGACTTATTGACCCCTATTAGATCCATTTGCACTCAAAACTCATTTCATTCTTCCTCTTCCATTCAAATGCCTTAATAGTATTTATTAGAACATTTTTAGGTCCTTTAGACCATTGAATCCATGTTCTATACCAAAATGGCTTCATGTGCATCCATGTCACAGGATGTGCTCCTGCACCATACTCACCCCCTAGGAAAAATATCTTGTCCCAAGAGAATAGGGGTCTTGTTTGTACTCCATGCATCCTTCTCAAAGCCCACCTATACCTTTCAAAATCTGCAACAAAATCCTACAAATGAGTAGATAAAAAAAAATTATTGGATCTCTAATTTAGATAGTCATGTATGGACTACTGTTGCACCATGTTCCCTACTTTTGTGAGGTCCAAGTGACCCCAAACTCCATTTATCCTTGAAGGACTAGCACTGTCCTTAATTTTCATACTTAGAGGGAACTCAACAGTCCCTATTATCACACTAGTTTGCACCTTCCTTTTGTTGTCAGGAATAGAATGTTATTGCCCTTCTCATTTCTTTCCAAGCCCCTGATCACTACCTTTTGTTTCCATCGCCTTAGAAACCTGCAAACTCACATACTCCTTCCTACCAATGCATATTACACTGGATTTAAAGATATGATTATTTTTTAGAGGAGTTAATGTAAATCTCTTACCATCCTTGTGAACAACATATGTGTTCAAGAACCAATCATGCAATGTCTTTCTCTGTTATTGCCAAGGCCTTCCTAAGAGTACATGACAACATGTCATGGCAACAATTTCACACAATACCCTATCATGATAATTGCTAGTGGTAAAATCTACATATGCTAGCTCTTGGACTACTAGATTTTGTTCATCTGTTACCCAAGTGGCTTTGTAGGGTCTATTATGTGGTATTCTTACTAAATTTAACTTCTCAACCATCTCTTGAGAAACCAAGTTATCAAAAGAACCTGAATCAATTATCATCCTACATACTTTACCATGACTCAAGCATTCAGTTCTAAAAATGGATACCCAGGGTTGTACCTGCTACAACCTTTGTCCTCTTCCAAACATCAGAAAGTCACCCTCAAGTTATTAAGCAACAATACCAATTTTCTGTTCTGCTAGTTGTTATTCCCCTTGGGCCAACTGAATTCTTTTCTCAGTCTTCTTGCCACCTTGTTCATTCATTGGATACTTGAAGGAAGTGTGCCCAACTTCATTTCATGTGAAGCACCTTCCCATAAAGACTCCTGATCCTCTACCTGATCTAAATCTACCTCCACCTCTGTATCCACCTCTCTGATCAAAAATTGACTCCTTACCCTTATCATTGGTGCCTTATCCTTATCCTTCATTGTTAGGCTTGCTGCCCTTTCCTCTATTTGCATTACTTCTGTCACTTCCTCCTTATCTCTCTTGCTTCCTCTTTACCTATTCTTCAACCCTTATAGCCAACTGAAAACACTCTCCAAGTTTCTTTGGTATAGTCAAACCAATCTCATCTTGGAAGTTGTATCTAAGCCCATTGAGATATCTTGCAACCTTCGCATCCTCATCTTCCAATCCACATCTTATACTCGACTTGTGGAATTGCTCAGTGTAGGTCATCAGATCCATGTCTTTTTGTTTCAGATTTTGTCTCAACCTCTTTGTCTGAATAGCATAATCAAATGGAATGAATTGATCCTTCATCATGGCCTTCATCCTACTCCATGTGGTGATCTTAGTCATCCCTCATTTTGTTCTCTCTTTCTGCACACTACTCCACCATGTTAGAGCTGTACCTCTCAACTTTGTGCTGGTAAATTTCACCTTCTTGTCCTCATTCATGTCTGCATACTCAAAGTAGTTTTCTAGGGTATCAATCCACCCCAATACCTCTTCAACCTTTCTTGAAATGTTGCATTCTCCCTTCTCATTTGTCTCATCTCTCTATCACATTTTGCTTCTTGTTCTTTCCTTTCTCTTCTTTCCATATCCAAGGTCTCTTTCAACTCTTGGTTCTCCTTGGCTCTTTGTTATTTAAGAGGCATCTTGTATATACCCCAACTAGTACACTACTTCTCCTTCTTCCTTACTTCCCTCAAGAATCTACTAGTGGCTCTGATACAACTATGATGCATAGGATACTGGTCTACAAACACCCCAATAGGAAATACTTGTTGTTTTCACACTTGACCTTAGAATCCTTGAAGGGTTTCTAGTCTTCTCCTTCACCAAAGTACTCAAATTTGGATTACCAACTCAATCAATCAAACTAACATCACCTAGGGTCTTCACATGCCCAACGGACTTGGCTCAGCAACCAACACATATCCATTTTCTTTGATTACACAAAACCCTCTTACCCAGGTCCAACCTAGGCCTTATCCTAGTAACCCTACCAGTTGAATCTTTCAGATAATTCAAATTTTTCCCAAAATAGTTACAAAAAACATTAGACTTCTAGATGCCTTTTTTAAAGTTACATAACATATGTGAAAATAAACTATGGTTCTTTAGGAAAAAATATCCAGACCAACACCCTGCTACACACCAACCAGCCCTAATTAGCCCTCTTTTCCAAAGCAAGTACCAAAAAAAAGTCTTGAAAAATGTTCCCAAACAATATATTTTCCAGGTTTCAAGGAAAGACAGAATCATTTGGCAGGTTAGATATCAAACCCCCCTTTTTAGGCTTCCTAACCTAGAGCTTTCTCAAAACCACTCCTCTATTCACTTCCAGAGTCAACCAAGGGTCATTTCACCTGAACTCAACCCCCAAAAACATTTTCCAGCATAAGAAAACCACTGTGTTAAGCTACTTCTTTTTTTGCTACACCCATGCCTCCATTTTCATTTTTTTTTCTCAAACAAACAGTCACTTTTCTTGATGATCACCTATTCAATCTCTTTTCCCTACATTATTTTCATTGGTTAGGTTAAAAATACATTTATAGGGTCTCATTCCTTAAGGAACAACAATGATATAAAGAGGAATGAGCCCTAACTTATCATTTTGACACCAAAATTCCAAAAAATGTGCACCTACAACAATGTTCTTTGAAACAATCAAAATAAATGATTCAAAACAGATGTAAAAACCTTCAAAATGGATTAAAATGCTCATAAAAACCCAAAGGAAACATCTACAATCCATTTCCAATCAAATATTAAAGAAACCAATATAAAATTAGCAAGTAGTTTCTAGATTTTTGTATTCAAAACAAGTGCAGTCCGTATAATGCAATAATGATTGCTTCCCAAACTTCAACCTTACTTCTCCGAGTCATGTAGCATGAGTTATAGACCAACATAAACCTTCCCAAGCCAACCATAACCACCTTTCCCCTTAACAAACATCTAAATCGCTTGTTTAGCTAACTAACCATTGGGTTTTTAAATTTAAATTTGACAACACTAGACATAATCCCCTTAATCCTAATTTATCAACACCAAAGGTTTTATTTGAGCCTTATTACATCAAAATGACTCAAAAAAACCTAATTAAACTCATTAGTCATCCTTTGTGCCATTTTTACATATTTAGACTTATTCACCCTTATTAGATTCATTTGCACTCAAAACTCATTTCATTCTTCCTATTACTTTCAAATGCCTTAATAGGCAATATTATATGATTTTTATGTCCTTTAGACCATTGAATCCATGTTCTATACCAAAATGGCTTCATGTGCCTCCATGTCACACAATGTGCTCTTGTTCTAATTATCGATAGAGTTATGGTTTTCATCGTTGTTGGGGTTAGGGTGTAAATAAGGGTTAGGATTATGGTTAAAAATACATCATGCTTAATGTTAGGTTTATGGTTAAGATTATGGTTAATGTTGGGATTTACATCATGGTTAGGGTTATGATTATAGTAATGGTTAGGAATTAGGATTATGGTTAGGGTTAGGTATACATCATGCTTATCATTAGTGTTAGGGGTAGGTTTATGGTGTTATAGCTAGGGTCTACAACATGGTTAAGGTTAGGAATATATTTTAGGTTATGGTTAGGGTTAATATTATGATATGTCATAGTTGGTGTTAGGTTTAGGGTTACAATTATAGATAGGGATAGGGTTTACATCTTGGTTAGGGTTAGCATTAAGGTTAGGGTTATGATTATGGTTAGTGTCTATATTATGGTTAAGGTTAGACTTAGGGTTGGGGCTATTGTTAGTGTTATAGTTAGAATTATTGTTAGGGAGGATTAGGATTATGGTTACAACTAGGGTTTATATCATGTGAGGGTTCAATTTAAGATTATGGTAGGGTCTACATCACATTGAGGGTAAGGATTTGGATTACAAATATGTTTATTGTTAGGGTTAGGATTTAGGGTAAGGTCTATGATTAAGGTTACTATTTATTGTTATGGTTATGGATATCGATAGGGTTAGGATCTTTATATCATGGCCAATTTTATGGTTTACATCATGGTTAGGATTATGGTTTGGGTTGAGATTTAGTGTTAGGGTTAGTATTATCATTTGGGTTAGGGATTAGGAAAAAGGCTACGTATTATGGTTAGGGACATACTTTGGAGTAGGTTGTGGGTTAGAAACATAGTTAGGTTTGGGGTCATTATTTGGATTGACTTAGGCTTAGTGTTGGGTTTAAAATTATAGTTAGAGTTAGTATTGTAGATAAAATAACACTTATGATTTATATTTAGGGTTACGGTTAGAGTTATGGTTTACATCATGGTTGGGGTTACCTATGATGAGAATAAGGGTTAGGATTACGGTTAGGACTACCTCATGGTTAAGGTTAAGTTTAGGGTAAGGGTTATGGTTAATGTTGGGAATTACATCACGGTTAGGGTTACAATTATAGTAATGATTAGGAATTATGATTACATCATGCTTATCATTATTGTTAGAGTTAGGATTAGATTTATGATGTTAGGGTTAGGGTCTACATCATGGTCAAGGTTAGGAGTATATTTTGGGTTATGGTTAGGGATGGGTTTTAGGGTTAGTGTTAAAGGTTATTGTAAGGTTAGTGTTTTGGGTTAGGGTTATGATTAGGGTTAGGTTTATAATGTTTAACTTTTCCTATGGACTACAAATCATAAGAGTTAACTATTGATTTTTTAATTATTAAGATGAAAATTTGTGCTCAAAATGAGGTAGGGTCTCCAAATTATTTTAGTAAAAAAAATTGATTTTAGCTATTATTTTTGTTTTATTAAATCAATTTAAAATGTAATAAATTTATACACAATTGAAACTATTTTATAAATAAATGTTTCTATATATAATTTAGATCTTGTATACATTTTTATTTATGTAAAATAAAAAATTAGAATAAAAATGAATTTTAAGTATCTATAACTTGCATACATTTTCATCTATATAAAATACATATAGACACACTTATTTTTAATACACAACTTCTAAATATCTTGTGTCCTTGTTGCAATTTTCATTTGTGATTCTCATGTTTCTAGTGCCATTACTGAAAAACACCGATGATGACACAAACCTTGGTGTACCTACTATAGGAAGCAACTGAAATATATATGACAAGACAACATATAGTAGAAGAGGAAGAAAAGCTACAAAAGAATAAATATGGTAGTTGGGATTTAATTCAACACTCTCCCTCAATCACAACTACCATCTATAATACCCAAGTTGCTTTGTTGATGCACAAAACTTTCTTTTCCCTATGGTTTGGTGAAGATGTCTACATGTTGATCTTCTAACTTGCAATGTTCCAAAAATATTTCTCCATTATTGATCAACTCTCTAATGAAATGATACTTTGTGGCTATAAGATTGCTTCTTTTGTGAAAAACTAGATTCTTTGACAATGCTATGGCTGAGTTGTTGTCACATATATCTTTGTTGGTTATTCTTGTTCATGCCTCAATTATGTGAACATTCTTCTCATCCATACTGCTTGACAAGCTGCCCCTATAGCCACTACATACTTTTCTTTAGGTGATGGCCGATTAACTATTGGTTGTTTCTTTTATGCCCAAGATATTATGCCTTATCCAAAATGAAAAACATTGTATAAAGTTCTCTTCCTATCATCTATAATCCTTGCACAATAAGTGTCATTGTATCCTATTAGCTTGAAATATTTTAACCTTGGTTAGAGAATTTCATAGTTCCTTGTCTCACTGACATATTTCAAAATTCTTTTTCTAGCTTGCTAATGAGAAACTTCTGGAGACTCCATGAACCTTTAAATAAGAATAACATCAAACATTCTATCCGACCTTGTGGCTATTAAATGCATAAGACTACCAACAAGTTTTTTATGGGTAAACGCTAAAACTTTGTCACGTTGCAAACCAACTTATCAACACAAGTTAATTTAAGTAGTTCTAACTAAAAATGAATTTTAATCAAACATATGGTCTATATAGATTCATTATAGCTAAGTTATATAAGGGGCACAACATTTCAAATTGAAAATATCTACTAAATGTATATTTTATACCACTTTGGGTCTAATTACGAAAAAAAAAAAAATTGATGTTTCAACAACTCTTATAAATAATGTTTTTTTGAAATGTAAAAATACCCTTTTATAGATCAATAAGTGAATTTTCCAAAATAGATATCTTCTAATATTTTAATTAGTTTTAATATTTAATATTTTATTTTTAATGAAAGTAGGTTATTGGCACTAAAATAAAGGGTTGATTATCTTGTTAAGGAGAAATACTAAAATTTATTTAAAATTTTTGGAAAAAATATGACATTGTACAAAAAATAATCTATGTCAAGATGATATAACTATTTTCTAATTTGGATAAATAGTTAATAAAAAAAGTGGTGGGAATTCCAAATAGTTATATTTGAGGACACACAACGCTTTAAATTTATTAAAAAATATAAATTATAATAAACAATATATCCATGCACTAAAGTTCCAAGTTATCGATATATATAAAAAAAATTGAAAAAAAAAGGTAAAATTTACTAAATAAAGTGTGGTGGCTTGTTTAACTTCAATTTAAGCATTTTATGAACAACTAAATTATAGTGTTTACTTTATAAAAACCTACATTCAAATAATTTTTTAATTTTTTCTTAAAATTAAAAATATAATTTAAATTACAAACATAAAATAGACAAAAAGTATAAATTTCATTAGTTTACATCATTTCAAAATTCAAAACATATTTTTTACTTTCTATTGATTTAATTTAAAAAGTTGGATTTACATCTGGTCCTTTGTCATCTCTACTCAATTTCAAACCCATCAAAATAGCTGTTCAAGATGCTTTGGAATTTATCATATTGAGCCTCTTCAAACTATCATTTGCATACTTTGATTTTGAGATGAATATAAATTTATCATTTTTGATTAATTGAATGCCAACAAAGTATATCGTTAATTCCAAATCAATCATCTTCAATTATTTTTTCACAGTTGGTTTGAACTTGTCAAATGACAAATCACATGTGAATATCAAGTCATCAATATATAAACAAACAATTATGATCTTACCTTACTCATTCATGTTGGTATATAATGTAGGCTCATTGTTGCACCTATTGAAATCATTTGTAAAAGATAAGAATCAATTATGATATATGATGATCTTGGGGCTTGTTTAAGTGCATAGAGTTCCTTCTTGATCTTGTAAACATTATTTTCATGACCCAAAATTTCATACCCAGGTGGCTGCTCCACATAGACCTCTTCTTATAAATAAATCTTCATCAAACTCACAAGTGAAATGGAATAGGAGAATGTTAGAGTAGACAAGTTGGAACAATATTAAAGTATGGTTTCATTATAAGATGTCCAAGAAGGTTTACAAAAACATCCAACTCCTTGTAATGAAATACTTGAATGGTTAACAACATTATTGGAACCACCACTAGACGTATAAATAGTTCTTATTGACTTTAAGATATTGATGTAAAATATTGAATTCCCTAAGGAAAAATGTAGACTATTAAAGATAAAGTATGTGAGAAAAGAGAACATGATCAGAGAAAAATAATTGCATCTTTCTACCACCATAGTTAATAAGGATAATTGTAGCATTATAACTGATGATTACCAAATTACCATAGTACACCCCAAATAAACATCAAGAGTCCAAGAAATTGATGCTTTGATGGAAAATATTAAGGTTAGAGTTGCTAGGCCAATGAAGGATAAATTGAAAATCAAATAACAAAAAGCACATATAGAATACTTAGAGTGTTCGACAAAGAAATGGTGCAACATACACCAAAAATGATGGAATTTACAATGCATCCTATAATAATGTCAAAAGAAGATGTTGAGGCAATAAAAGTCATCAAGGATGATAATTGTATATATTAGAAGATTATATTTAAGATACATTGAAAAAGGGGAAAAAAGTTATCCAAAAAGTGATAGAAAGATATTCAGTTGCTTCTCAACAAAAAAGAAAATGATTTAAGAAAGCCCATAAAATTTGCTTGAGGAAAAGTGAGAAAGAGATAAATAAGGCAATAGGTTGGATAGGCAATTAGGATAGGAAAATGCAAGATTGGATGAATGCATAAAAGGAATGGATGATATTTCCTTAACAACTTAGAAATTGAAAGTTTGCCATGTTACAATCATTGATAAGCTTATAGTTAATTTAATAGAAAAGTGAGAATGAGAAAAAGATGAACACGAAATTTAAAAGTTTAGAGATTATTTAATCAATAAAATGTTTGATTCCCTAGTTCAAGTGAACAAGGAGCTAATAGAAAATGCAAGGAAAATAAAAAATATAATTGTTGATTATGCAAATGAGACAAAAGGTAGAGACATGATAAAACATAGCCTAAATTGCCAAGATAACGATAAAAATGTCAATTTAGTACTCTCTCAAAAGTTACAAGGGACGAAATGAGTGCAGTATTTGCTATGGTCAATGAATTTACATGCAGGGTTGATGAAGAGATGAGGATTGAAAAACGATCTGAAATATTTTGAGTGAGTATAGTCAGGGTTTTTGTTGCCACTGGTTATTTAATATTAGGCCATTACCAAAATACATTTTCATAGGCATTGCAATTTTTACTAGAAAAAAGAGCATTCGAAAGATGACAAGTTTTGTTGACTTAGCCAACCTTCTGATTGAAAGGATCTAAAATATTCCTTTTTTCCAAGCTAACATTATTTAATATTTATGAAACTATCATGTATTTTTAATCCAAAAAGGAACTTTAATTGTATTGGTCTCAAAGGTTTTACACTCTATAAAAGGCTAGAGACTTGTTAGTTTTATCGATTCGAAATCAGAGAGACTTGTAGAGCTAAGATTTCTAGTCAATTTATAGGTTAAATTCTTTATTTGGCAAAGATACCATTTGTCTATATTTTGCATACCATTTTGTTACAAAGGTTATCAGGTTGATGTAATTCTCTATTAAGGATATTGTAAATTTTCTAGTACATTTGGAACATCAAACTATTGCATGGCTGTGTTGCCATATTTTTGTAATTTCATTGTGTAGTGTATGTCCTTCAAAGATATCTGTTTTTTAGTTAATTTTTGTCATGTATAGATTTTTTCTCTTCTTTAAATAGGTTATCAAGGTATGCAAGTGCAAATCATTGAAACTTAGATTTATTTTTAATCAGTCTTTCCCTTAATCTTTTCTCTCTTTGTGAAATTTGAGATATGAAAGGTTAAATCCTAGATTAATTCAATGAGCTATCTTAGATTGAATCTTTATTGAGCTATCCCCTCATAGTGGCCACGATTCCAAGACAATATTGATTTTGATGCAATGTTGGGAAATGTCAAATAAAGGTAGCTTCATACTTTCTACCACTATGTTCTTATGACTTTTTCATATTTACATTTGTAGTGTAAACTTGAAGCCTTTGGTCATTTTGACGCAGTATTATTCTTTATTTTTATACAATGTGCATAGTTACAATGAATTATAGAAGTAATTAAATATTGATTTGTTTATCTCTCATGTAAATTTTATTGTTGTGTTTTAAGGATTCTATAAAGTTTATATCAAAATGATGAACTCCTTATAATTGTTATCAATATCATGTGAATATGTAAAATTTATCTATGTTTAGAAAATAAATTAGATTTTTTGTATAGTCACCCCCTTTGTGATCCCTTGTCATCTCCAAAATGGGCTAAAAAATAAAATGTTTCCCCTCATCCTTAAAACTTGGTGGAAAATAGTTTTATACATAGATATTATGTAAATTAATCAATTTGTCAGAATTAGCTTATAAATTTTAGGGCAAGTAGCTATAAAAATAGTTGTAAACTGCAACGATTATTATTTTCGTACAATACAATTATCTAAATTAAATAGTTGCTACCAAGATTGTCAATTATAAGTTCTCTTGATGGCAAAAACCTTAGGCACAAAAAATAATCATTTCAATAAAACTTATAAAATATTAAAATTAATAAGTTATTTTTAACTAGAAATATTTTAGTCTTAGAAGATACAAAAAAAATAAAAAATACATAAATTGTAATTTTAATTAACCAAGTTTTATTTAAATTGAATAATTACCATCTAATGATTTCTACTACTCCGAATCCTCTTAATCTGTTATTGAATCCTAATAAAAAAAAGTTATCGTTTTCTATAAATAAAAGATCACAAATATTAAAATTAATTAATTACTTTCCAAAACAAATCATTGTCTAACATTGTCTAGACAGCCTAAGTAGTAAGAAGAATAAAATGGCAGGATTTCAATTTTGCCCATATGACAACTTAACATCACAGTAAATATAATTTAATAGAAAAGGAACAATACATAATTAAAATAGGTTGAAATCTCCAAGACAGGAGAATACATAATTAAGAAGGTGGTATGTTGGCAAAAGATAAGTACTAAAAATATTGTTCAAAGTTCACATGTGAAGGGATGAGGGACATGCATATGGCAGCGATGAACATAGCGATCAATAAGATCACGAGAACGTGAAGAGATCATAATATCGCAAAAGCAGCCTAACTTCATTTTCCTGATGCCCCTGCAACAACGCCAATTAGGGTGCTTCGTCATACCTCCATTTGAAATACAAGGGTTCACCCTACTCAGGGCTTCATATTCATTGCGACAAGTACTCGGGACACCCCCCACCTGCACAGTATACATACTCATCACCACAACAGCACAAATCAGAATCGCCATGGCCTTAGTCATCTTTACTTTCAAGAAAACAAAAATTGCAATGGATGATTCAATCCATTTGCTTCCCTCTTTTTATAGACTTGGAAGGCCATGAGTTGGCACTGGAATCAACATAGACGGTGGTGAATGTCACGTGGACAAAAAAGATTTTATTTTATCTATCAAACACTAAAAAAACCTCGATACGCAAAAGAATAAACAATGAATTTGTGAGCTGGCGAGTCCCTTTTCATGGTAATTTATGTTAGAAATGACACGCATTGGTTAAAAGAGAGCACCGACCAAAGATAAAGCCAAGAGTTTTGATCCTTGTTTTGATCTAATTTAAGAAAGTTCGCTTTGGCGTTAATGTGTTTGTTGAGTGCTTGTTATAACAATCATGTAGTACAGAATTTGTATGAAAGATTATAGGGCCAGAACTTAGAGTTTGGTGTACATGTCAACAAATAATAATAATACTTGTCCCTGTTTGAGCAACCGTATCTTTTTCGAACAAGAGATGCAAAGCAGCGAAGTTCCTGCCCAGAGATGCAGGGACTGAGTTTGCATAAAAGAGGCGGTCAATGTTTCGAACAATGAAAAACTGTAAAATGGTTTTGTATTCATGGGTACACATCTCTGCAATAAAGTAGTTATCAGCTTATTTCAAAGAGGAAAATCGATAGTTTCTGAATGAAATAGGACTAGTTTCTGTAGCCCAACATCCAGATCTTGTTAAGCTTTATGATTGCTGTGTAGAGGGAGATGAGCTGCTATTGTTTTTTAAATCAAATTGTCTATTAAATTTTACTTGAAAAGATTACATACTTAAGAGACACAACCAATTCCTACAAATTTGAGTTTAAAATTAATAGCTACCAACTATTAAAATTAGATATTAAGAAAGCATCAAACTAAAACTAACACCACCAATATTTCCAGGCTGAAGAACCCACAGTTTATTTTAAATGATTGTTACATAAAATCTGGATAACATAGATTTGCAAACTCTTCTTTTAAATTTTTTTTCAATAAATTATATCATTGTTCCATACATTATTCTCTTATCAGAAGCCAATTTAATTAATCTAACCTTGTTTATTAAACTAGCACGCTCTATGTTCATGCTAGCTTCAGACGAAATGAGAAAGTCTTATGGTGGGAACATAACATTAACAAAGAAATATGATCACTGAAAAACACTGCCTGCACTGATTTGTTCAACAGCACCATATGTTAAACCAACTCAAAATAATAAGTGGTACAGAGGATAAGTACTTCACATTTAAGACACTACATTGCTTTCCTGATAATCATCTCAAAGATCATATTTTTATCAACAAATTAGCATTTCTATGATTCAATAACTATAAGAGTGCAATCCACTCAGAAATAATTGCTAAGCTGGATTTGAATTCACAATTGTATTATAAAGAAAAGTCATCGTACACTAGAATTGCATTTAAGGGAAGTCATTTGAGGCAGTTCTTGATTTTACATCCGTGGCAATATTTGTACATATCCAAAATCCCGGTCGGTACAAGTGATGCTTCTAGTTTATACTATTCATTCGGAGACTGTTTTTAACTGCATTTGAAATCCATGTTGAAAAAAAGATCCATTAAGTGGAATCGAGAAAAGATTTCAAATGGGGTCAAAATTCACTCAGTAGACAAGCAAAAATTTATAAAAGAGAAAAGTAAAACAATCGAATGTTTTGCAATTTGAATGGTGAATTGTCAACTGAGACAAGATACCTTCATCCCACAAAGATTTATGTACAAAAAACATATGGTACATAATTTTTTGGAATTGCACCACAAAGCTCTATCATCGGTACCTGGTCATGATTTACATCTTCATTACCTCTACTAGGTTGTAATGGGCATTCTTAAACAAAATTTCAAAAGATCATTGTGATCAGTCTTCCTGGAGATGCTTGTAACTCAGATTTCCCCGAGTCAGTTTCTCTGGTGCATTTTTCACATGGAGATTCTGTAACAACTTCAATTACATTGCAAAAAAAAATTGTATGCCAGTGATGTAGCCAGAAGCAATGTCATCTGATTTTCTGGTAGAGTTGCTATTGAACTATTCCCATCTGTAATTGTACATATTTATCTCCTTGAAGGAAAAGTACAATAGTATACAGTCTCCATACTAATGATTTTTTATCTACTAACAATGCGGGTTTCATCAGAAAATATTAGGGCATGGTTCTATGGAAGACCGTGATGCCTTTATACAAAGTCTTTTAAGTGATAGTCACAATAATAATTATTTCTAGCAAGTGAATTTAAATATCCGTTCTGCCCTAAAATTCAGAATTTGAAGTCCCCTAAAATTAAAAATTTCTGAAGACTACTCTTTGAGTAGATTGGAGAGAATTAGGAGGTATAGCATTTCTAATCATATCAATGAAATTATTTCTACTACTAATGATTAAATAAGCACGGATTAATGTCAGAAATCGTGAAACTTAATGCCTGAGAAAACAGTACTGTGACGAGTATCTTTTGTCAGATTTCAATGCCACGACAGAAAACATAGGCCAAACAGAGTGGGAATTTTTAACTACTGATGATGCGAGCATTACAATGACCAACCAAATTCTAGACTTTTCTTTCATAATCACTCACAACATCTAGGGAAAATCTTCTTCTAGCTTTATACTCGAATGTACTTCTAAGACATGGAGAACAAATTATTTGGCCAAACAGAGTGGACATTTTCAACTACTGATGATGCAGAGCATTACAATGACCAACCAAATTCTAAACTTTTCTTTCATGATCATGGTTCTCAAAACAGATAGGGAAAATCTTGTTCTCACCTTATACTCAAATGTACTTTTGAGACGTGGAGAACAGATTATTAGGCCAAACAGAGAAGGCATTTTCAACTAATGTTGATGCAGGGCATTACAATGACCAAGCAAGTGTTAAAATTTAATATTCATGAGTTTGGATTGGACAGTACATAGGCATTCGCAGCTATCACCATATGTGTAGGAGTTTGCAGATAAGTATGGTTCAAATGAACAGTTGGCAATTAGGGTTTTATGTTTTCCATGCAGGTTACATGTGGTCATTGATGAGGTCGCCAGTTAATAGGAAAATTATTGATGTATTGGACCATTGATTTCGACTTTATTTTGTTAGTTCAGCATGATCTTGTGCAACTGATATTTGGTTCTACATTTGTCTTCAGCTGTTCATTAAGTGCTGTTTGAGTATCTTTTGGGGAAAATTTTCCTTTGATTTCCCACTTTAAACATTCACGATTCTGAAGGCTTGAATTCATTTTTATTTGTGTCATTGGGTGCTCTCATGTGAATTTCTTTTCACATGACATTTTTAAAACATCATGGGGCAAATATTTTTAGTATTCAAAGTTAAAGCATTTTAATTCAGAAAACAAGCAGTAGTCTATTTTGATCATGTCTCTCGCAATGTTGTAGCATTTTAGCTTATTGATTAATTTGGTATGGTTTCCACTGTTGCTTATTCTCTTTAGTGCATCTGATTTACAGGTTGTGTACTCTCTTCAATGTATGCGATTTACAGGTTATCTTCATTCCAAAACACAGAGAACATTGCCAAATGCTAGCAGGTCAGCTTTGCAAAACAGAGACCGACTGCAAAATCTGTCATATTATATTGCCTAGTAGTTTCATCGATTTGCTCTAGACTGAATTGTAAAATTTAATAATAAGAGTCCAATAACTTTGGCATCACTGATTATTGAGAGAATATTGACAACGAATTTTTTAAATTCCAAGTCGAAACGTTCAAACTGCACAGACAAAAAATACTACTTGATTTCACCAAACAGCTCAAATGTCTAAGCGATTCTGCAATAGTAGACAACAAAAAACTCATATTATTATTATTGCTATTTTAATTGTCTTAATGATCTTATAAGCTTGCATTCTACATAGGCATTTGATGTAGAAGGGCACATAAAACATTTACGTTTCTTGGGCTGCCACTAAAGATCTCACCCGACTTTCTTTGTTATGTTATTTTTTAAATTACTCTTGTGATCAGTACACTCCTCTGTGTTCAACGTATAAACCGCTCCTTTTCTTTTAAAGTAATATATACCTAATATTTTACAGATGAATATTATTCTCTTAATCCGCATTCAATACTTGATTTAGGTTAATATGCTTATATTTATTTATTCTCGGACTGTGCTTAAGGATAGGATCATTGAAGGAAATGCAGCTAGAAGAAGCCCTCATGAACTCATCCAAGAGAATTCTTTTTAAAGAAAATTCCAGCACTCTATGACAGTTTTTGGCCATGTCAAGGGATATGTTGCAATAGTAAGAAGCATTTAAATTTTATCATAAAACCGATTATTAGATGTGTCCATCAAGTTTTTTATATAAAGCGGTGTTTTATATATGTTTGTGTTTGTGTGCATTTAGCTTTGAAATATTCTATTTTCAAAATCAGATAACTCTCGATTCTATATAAATAATCTAATACCATATTTTGATATCTTTACAATATTTATATAAGTCTCTTTATTAATAATCTAATTTTTTTTCTTTCTTTCTTTTTCTGTAAAAGATATTTAGCACAAAGATGGAGAACTATATTAATTCATAGAATACGTTTTTTAATATTCAAAGTTCACTTACATAGTTGATTTATATCCATATAAAGATTCATTCATCCATCCTTTAAGAAGTTTCATATGTACAATTAAAATCTTCTCAGTGTCTATTAAGATATAATTCACATTCAAAGGATGAATTATAGCACATTCTTATATAAAAATAATCTTTAGCCTCTATAAAAATAACATTCTAAACAACTATACAGAATTGACTACTATCTCTTACATATGAGTCTAGCCTATCCTACAAAAATCATTTCTCTAGAATAGAATTTTATGACATAGATAGATAATGTATACACAACAATCTTTCAATTCATGGAGGCACTTTTCTTTGGCAGCATCAAACGCAGTCATGGGTCTTCTAAGAGTATAAGTAGGATGGCTTGCAACCACGGCTACAAGAGAAACAAAGCAACCAATATAACCAGTGGCTCCAATCACTAGTACTTTACTAGTGCTAATACATTTCCCCTCCTTCACAATATTGTCATATGAAGCAATCACACAAATGGAGGTCATGGTTGATACTTAATTTTCATCCAATATTTGAGTAAGCAGGCAGAGATCAAAAGAATGAGGGAACGCAACAACACTTGCAGCCATTTTTATTTCCAAAAAAATTTACAACCCTTATCCAACTTAGGAATTTCGACGCAATAAATTGTAGCATCCTTTTGGTGGGTGGAGATAGAGTAACTGTCCTTTCTGTGAATTCATCGTAAAAGTTTTCAATGATTTTTCTAGTTCTCTCTAATTTTGAGTCTTGACAAGGTGGTTTGGGCATATACATTGGGGAAAATAAAATGAACGTGTAAACTGAAGGTAACAACTTTGAGCTTGATCTTGTTATTCTTAGCAGAAGCAAGGTCAAATGAATTTGTCTATTTTCCAAAGAATTCCAGAGCTGAAATGACCACCTAATCTGGCAACCTGGTACTCTAATATTATTCTATTTTGCAGTATCTTGTATTTGTTGATTCCTAGCTTAGTTTGTTCAGAGGTCAAATCAATTTCTTTATAGTTCCAAATCTTTTGTAGATCCCAAATGGCTTTCTAATCTTCAACCTAGCACTACGCTGATTTTATAATTTATTTATAGCATCCTGCATTTAATTTCCTTCCAATTTTTTTGTTCAACAAAGACTAAACTTGGTTTGCAACACTCGATTTTATGCAAAGTTGTCTTCACTTATGCTAAGTATCGAAGCCTGAATATTCCATGTACTAAAAGTATTTTTCTAGGTTGTCATCTATTAGTTACTAGATTAACTTGTTTTGTAGTGGAGTCCTTAAATTGAACCCCCACCACATGTGTTTGGCAAGGTACTCTAATTTTAAAGACTTCAGAGGTTACTTTGCCACTGTACACAAACATGTACCCTTCAAATTAAACCTCCTTTGCTTTTGATCCCCTCTTTCTAGCTGAGCAAACAACTTTTTATTTTTTCTTTGTCATAGGTCCATTTTCTGATCATTTTCCTTTTCTTCTCTTGATATTTTATGTTCAAACTCGAGATTTGCCTTATCTCCATGCATTGAATCTTGAAAGATCAATATTGATCCATCACCTTGTCTTTTTATCAAAGGATTATCCTTCAACTATTCTATCAACATTGTTGTATCAATGGAAGCTCTTTGAACCTGATTTGAAGCTCTCACATGTCACAGTCCTAGTGAATATACAATCTTTTCCTTTCTAGATCCCGTGGAATATAGATGTTCTCAAGTGGGGTTTCTAGGCCTCAATCAAAAGAGTTTGGACTCCTTGAAGTTCCTTTTTTTCTTATAAGTTTGAGAAAGTGTCAGTCACATGATTTGAAGCTATCACATGTCACATGATTTGAAACTATCACATGTCACAGTCCTAGTGAATATACAATATTTTCCTTTGTAGATCCCTTGCAATATAGATGTTCTCAAGTAGGGTTTCTAGGCCTCAATCATAAAATTTGGACTCAGGTACCCTTTTTTCTTAAAAGTTTTGCAAAGGGCCACTTGAGACTGTTTGGATAGAGATATTTACTAACTCCATTCACTTGATTTCATACACTTGGAAACCAATATGCACAAAGCCTTTGTCCTCTATGGGCTTGATGGTTCCCTTTCTATTATTTGGGATAAATGGATAACATTAAGTATGCTTACAGTATAGACCAAACATATTCTCCAACTGAAGACTTAACCTTCTCAAGCTAAGGTTTATTTATGTCCAAATTCACATAGATCTAAATATAAGAAACATGAATTTAGAAGATGGTGCAATTATTGTAACCATGTATTCTCCTAGCCAGTTCGGTTTGCAAATTACAAACCTTGTGAAATAACTACTCATTCCCAAATTGCAGTACTACCTCTTCAAAAAATCCAAGAGGAAATGCATGGGATAGCACATTTTCCATTTTCTAGAAGTTGCCTTTGGATTAGCTTTGGATACCATGAAGATTGAATAACTCTTGTTGTGATGGAAATTAGTAAGGTATACTCATATATGAAACAAATTTAATTTTCCTAGTTTCACATTTGTAGTATGCTAGTGCTCTCTTAAATTTTTCCTATTTTCATAGCCTTTCTCACATGTTCTAAGGAAACTTTTGTAAAAGAGGAAATTTCTCACTTGCCTTCATTTGGATCATATTTTTATTACTTATGCTTATTGGCTTCTTCAATCAAATAATTATAGCAACTACCCAAAGTTTTGTTACCCAAAGTTTTGTTAGGAAGAGGCAAAGATTGGTTCCTTGATGTCAGAGCAGGTTTCCAAAAGGCATCTAGAAAGATTGAATTCCTCTAATGGAACAAAGGATATAAATTTTGAATGAAGATATTGGTCTCTAGCTTTTGCTACTAGCTCAAATAAAGTAGGACCAATGTGTGGATTTCTAGCAATGCCTATAGAATAGAGTCTTCTTTGTAGCTACAGAATCTATTTTGTTATGGATACCATCATTACTTAGACAGGATCTCCATTTATGTACCAAAAGAAATATTGGTCATTAGAAATGGTATGTTATTTGTGTATGCTCGATGTTCTTATTGTATTGATCTCAAAAGCATTTCTCATGCACATTTTTTTGAAAGTGGGAAAGGTCATGACTAAATTTTTAATTATCTTGAATTCAAAGCTATTTTGGATCAATTGTAAAATATAAGATTTACGTCATTCATATGCACTTGGATATGAGCTTTTTGTAGAAATTATTGATGTTAATAACCACATGAATCTTGTTGAACAAGTTTTATATATTTTATTGGGAAATTTATCAAATTAAAACCTCTAACTAAAAGGACTTAACAAGGAAGCTTTTAATAATATTTTGTACATCACACATGGAACGATTTCTGTGGGATAACTGTTGCAAAAGGGAACAAGCTATTTTAAGTACTTAAATGCCAGATTTTATGGATTGTATCGAGTTAGCTTGGCATTCTGACAAAGGAATTGTGTTTTGTCAATATTGTTTTGTGGACCATGTTTTCTCTTTCTTTAGCTCTCATTTTGCATACTGAATTCATTTGTAGTACTATGGCAAGCATTCACTCCTATGGTAAAATTATGTTTTCTAAGAAAACAATTTAGTATGTGCCAAAATTAACAATTTTGTAATTTAATTTCATGAAGTTTAGTTCATGCTAATACATTCTGCAAATTCAGTCCCTACATTATTGGATAGGAGAACTTCGTTGCTTTGTAGCTCTTGTTCTATTGCACATGATTTTCAAAGATTTATATACATTCTAGAATATATTCACATGTTTACATAGGGTAATTTCTTATTAATATGATTTCATTCTTGAAATCAACACACGATTTATAGAATTCACATAAGGGCATAGATCCAATTTCCGATAGACTAATTACTAGATTCAATTATATATATATATATATATATATATATATATATATATATATATATATATATATATATATATATATATATATATATATATATATATATATATATATATATATATATCCTTATCTTTTTTTGATTGATTATATTTATCCTTGTCTTAATTGAACAATATTGTCTACAATTGCAATTGCATCCAGCGCACTAATATATTTACATTTATTTTTAATAGTTGTCTAACTCACTATCTAAATATAGTCCTACATCATCCCATTTTCATATGGTATCATCTTCTTGACTTGTGATCAATGGAGGGTATATTGGTTATTCTAACCAAGGATTATACTTTTAAATTTATCATAGGCCATGGAGGAATAAACTCTAATTATGTATATCTGGCTTGTCTATGTATTTGTGTCCATGTACAACTTTAAAAATTTTACTATTTGTGTCTAGTTTGAACTTTGTGGTAGAAAATTATTCTTTCTAATATATTTTGTAGAAGTCACATCTAATTTGTGCTTTCTTATTTATGCACAATTTTATGAGGATGTATTTTTTTAACCTATCCAATACTAAAATACTTTCATTTTTGTTGAGGTCTTTGAAATGTTACTATTGTTTTTTAACTTTACATGGGTATCTGAATAATTTCTATCTACTCAAATTGCAATATCTATTGAATTTATAAAGATAATTAGTTTTATTTTCTTTTTAGGAACTATACTTTGTGTCATTATAGGGAATGACAATGAAAAATCAAACTATCATGACTGTTATGATGACTATCATTGTTCTTGAATGATTTGGCTGGAATTTTATTGCCATAAAGCCCTTGTTAAGAATATCAAGTGAATTGCCTTTCTAGTTATTAATGAAGGTGATTCAAACATAGACATAATAAGGCTCCACCATTCCATTTGTATTGAAGGTTTTATATGTTTTGATACAACAACATATCCATTAATAAAGATTGTAATAAACATCAAATTTTAAGAATAATAAAAATTATTTTAGTCATCATGAAATTTAGGCATCAATGTTGATTCTATTCTTACTCCATCAAGAAACATATGGGAATGGTAAAATGAAATTCCATACCATCCCATTTTGGGGGGACCACCGGTTAGTAAACAATGTAGGAAGAATTTTTTTTTGAATGAATAACTTCTTTCATTACTGGGCGAGGACGAGAAAGGAGAAGAAGAGGAAAAAATGAGGGTCAATGGACACGGTAGTTACCTACTGGATTATGAATGAGGTATGAATATGTATGAAATTGAAAAACATATACTTTTTGGGGATTGTGGTTGATATCATTATATTATCATTGTAAATTGAATGACCCTGGACATTAATTATTAAGTGTATTTTCTTGGCCTACCAATAGAGCCAGCTAGGAATTGCCATAAGTGTTTTTTTGCAAAATTCATTATCAATATGTTTGTGCGTGCTCATTTCAGTTTTCAGGGATCGTAAGCCTTTGAGCCAACTAATATTCTTTTTAATTTTGTATCTTCAAAATTTGAGTGCAACAATATGAAATTACTAATTCAAGTTTATGTTTAGTTGATTTCAGAAAAAAAATTCCTCACTTTTATCCATTTTGTATAAAATCTTGGTGTGCTTGCCCATGGGTTGGGTGTTGGTTTTTTCATGCTTTCATTTGATACAACTTGTGAGATGTTGACAATGGAACAATTTAAGCTTCAGAAAATTAACTCTTTCCCTAAGTCTCAAGTCTTAGTAGCCACTCCACCAATAGGAAAAGGAATGAAAAGGACCAAGTCCTTGAAAAAGACAAACTCCAAAAACTTAATCTATTGAGACTTCCAACATCTCTTTGGAAAAGTGCGATAAGGAAAGAGCCAAATATACTTTTTGCAAAGGAAATAGGCATAGTGAGAAAAGTATTTATAAGAAGGAAATTCATGTGTTGAAACAAAAACTCAAGGAGAATAATATTTCCATTCATTATTCCTATAGTTCATCTCCTCCTTCCAAACATGACAACACTTCCTCTAGTTATTAAGGAAAGGGTGATGAAATGATCCCCACTCATGTGGATAGAAATATTGGATGGATTATGACTTCAAGAGCTGCAATTCACATTTCTCATTCACCTAGCCACATGATTCCAGGTTCTCTTAGAGAACCATATTGCGACAGACTTCGGAGAACAAGAAATTGGTTTGTTCATATTGTTGCAATAGGTGATATTGATTTGGGCGATGAATTAGGGGCAAATGTTTATTACATTTATTAAATTTCTCATAAACTACTTTTTCTCTATTAGATTACATAAGTATGAAACAATGTTGTGCTCACAACTGATCCAATGTTCATTGGTGGTCAAAGGAGTGATGTTTATACAAAGGGTCAATTTGATTAGTAGTCTAATATGTATACCTCTTAGCACCTTCTTAGTGATGATCCTTATATTCCTTGGTGTCCACTACCTTATATTTAGAGTAATGATTTAGTTCCTCTCAATGAATTTGTGGACGTAATAATAATTTCTCCATCACCTACTTCATCAGAGTTGATAGTTAACATGGATTTTAGGACTTTTAAAAGCAAGATTCATTCATCTTTTTAGATGTATGATCATAGGATGGCTTCATTTTATGTTTATCCAAGTTGACTTCTCATTCTTGTACTACAAGTATAGGGGACATTTTTAAGGGGATAAATCTACCCTCTGTAGATTTAACATTGGAGGATATTATTTAGTCTTGTCATTCCATTATTTCTTCCTTAACATTGGAGACAATTTATTATTATTTGGAGCTTCCATTTGTGAGAATTCCAACTACTTCCTTTTTTTGACAGAGATGGCATGCACCATTAGTTTTCTCTCTTCCCAAGAGTGGAACAAGAACAACACTTCAATGATCCATTTTTCACATGAGTGCTGCCATCAATGCCAAAGGAGAAGATTGTTGGCAATTAACACTTATTCGGTTTAGTTGTGTTGTCATTGATGGTAACATACACAATTTTGGGTTGGTCACTTAACCTGTACTCATCAGTATTCATTGTTTGGAAACCGACATTCAAGTCATTTTACACATAAGGAACCAAAACTAACAGACAAGGGAAACTGGCAAACTAGGAACCAGTATATGAGGCAAACATGGCAGATTGATCTAATAGGTCTACACGGAAATAATTAGCGACATCGGTCACAAAGTTCAATGCATTCTTTTTTGTCTAGGCCGACATATAAATAAATTGTAATATCATTGTAAGATGACATAGGGAATTTATGTTTGTGTTTGGGAAAGGTATTTAAGTCAGTCCAACTAGGTTATTTTGGTAATGTAATGGAATATAGTGATGTGATATTGTGCGAGCGATCTTGATTGATAGAATGCGATTGTAATATTATGTAGTCAGTCTTGGATATTGGTTTAGAGGTTTGGGAAGCAAAGCAAGATAGTGGTAAGGGAGGACATAGTGAAAACTGATATAGACTGTTCTTTAATCGAAACTCATCCAGCATAGCAGATGCACCTTCAGAATTTAGAATTTTTTTTGTAACTCCATATTTGGTGTTTGTAGTCAGTGAGGCTGCTCCTTTTGTGATGAGAACTGCGCTCTACATTGTTGGCCTTCCTGCATGTGAAAGCCCCTATTGTAATATTTATTCATTTGACCAATGGATAGATATTGTGCGTCACCAATCCCAGCATGTTTTTTCATCTTTGAGGATTTCCACGTATAAATATTTATTTTATGGTGTATGCTCTTATGGTTGCTTCATTTCTATTTGTTGTTATAATCTTTTATAGTTATCGGTTACCTAAATACTTTGTCAATAAGGTTAAAACTAATCTTGTCAATAGAAAACTGGTTCACCACCCCCCCCCCCCCCCTCTCAGTGTTCTTGGACTCCAACAAGATTATTTATAATGAAAAAGGAATTTTTTTCAAGTTGTGTTCATATTAAATAAGGATGCAAGATGAAATTCAATTTAAAGTTTCATTTATATCAATCCTCTTATCTAATAATTGCAATCTAATCTATTAGATAGTAAATTATCTTGAAATTAAAAACACTAATTACAAAATTTATCATTTTGTTTAAATAAAGCATTACAAATATTAAAATTAATAAATTATAGTCCATAACAAATCTTTCTTCGAGCTTGGCTACACAACCTAAGTAGTTAAAAGAATAAAAAGGGCAAGATTTCAATTTTGCCCATATGTCACAAAGCTCGAACAGTAAATATTAGCAAATATTATTTAATAGGAAAGGAACAATACATCATTAACATAGGTTGAAATCTCCAAGATATGAGAATACATAATTTAATGGAAGGTACATTGGCAAAGGATAAGTACTAAAAATATTCTTCCAAATTCACATGTGAAGGGATGAGGGACATGCATATGGCAGCCATGAACATAGCGATCAATAAGATCAAGAGAACCCGAAGTGATCATAATTTTGCAAAAGCATCCTAACTTCATTTTCCTTATGCCCCTGCAACAATGCCAATTAGGGTGCTTCATCATACCTCCATTTGAAATACAAGGGTTCACCCTACTCAAGACTTCATATTCATTGCGACAAGTACTCGAGACACCCTGCACCTGTACAGTATACATACTCATCACCATAAATTTCTTGATTTTTTTTTCAGAGTGAGATTTTTAAGTTTTTAAGAGATAAAATAAAATCTCCTATCCACATGACATTTACCATCATCCATGTTGATACCAATGCCAACTCATGGCCTTCTAAATCTATAAAAAGAAAGAGGTAGATGGATTAAATCATCCACAACAATTTTTGGTATTTTGAAAGGAAAGATGACCAAGGCCATAGCAATTGTGATTTATGTTGTTGTGTTGATGAGTATGTTTACTATGCAGGTTGGAGGTGTAAGTCCAACAAATCATCCTCATCCTCCATCTTGTAAGTCCAACAAATCATCCTCCATCTTGTAGTGTGTTGATTTCTCCTCACAAAACCTTCATAACTTTCCAAGACACTCAAGGATCTTAACTACAATTTTGGGACTCAATGTATTAGTATATTGAGACTCTATAATGTATCATATATTAATAGATATTTGTTCAATGAAGATATGGTTGATAAAATATCCGAATTCATCATTAGACTTCTTAACAATCATTTAGTTGATGAAAAAACTAGAATTGATAAGATCTACTATCTTATAAACTATCTTGAAAAACCAAAACATAAATTTTATTTTATTTATCCAAACTTCAAAATCTAAATATTACTACTATTCAAATGAAATGATATATATAGACATATGTACAACAAACTATAAGCTCTGACCTTATTATCTCTCAAATAAATTATGTACTATAGGATTGTTACAAAAGAACTCAACAAACACATCCAGTTATCCAGAAAGGATCAATCTCACTCTTTCCTTTTACCATTGTTAGTGCCATTTTTAACAAATGCATGTGATTTCCAACATAAATTACCATGTAAAGGGACTCGCCAGCTCACAAATTTCTTGATTTTTTTTTCGGAGTGAGATTTTTAAGTTTTTCAGAGATAAAATAAAATCTCCTATCCACATGACATTTACCATCATCCATGTTGATACCGATGCCAACTCATGGCCTTCTAAATCTATAAAAAGAAAGAGGTAGATGGAGTAAATCATCCACAACAATTTTTGGTATTTTGAAAGGAAAGATGACCAAGGCCATGGCAATTGTGATTTATGTTGTTGTGTTGATGAGTATGTTTACTATGCAGGTTGGAGGTGTAGTTTGTCACAATGAATATGAAGTGCTAAGTAGGGTGGACCCTTGTGTTGCGAATGGAACTATGGGGAAGAAGCCTAATGGTCGTTGTTGCAGGGGTATTAGGAAATTGAGCTTAGGCTGCTCTTGCAATATTATGATCTCTGCAAGAGCTCATCACCTTATTGATGACTATGTTCATCAGTCTCATATGCATGTTCCTCCTTCCTTCAAATGTTAAATATTCTCCATAGGCATTTCTTTGAGAAATTTTCCAAAGAACATTTTTTAAATAATTAACCTTTGCCAATGTACCTTCTAGTCGTTTATTAATTCTTCAATATTAGAGATGTCAATCTATTTTAGTGATATATTGTTCTTTTGCTATTCAATAATATCTATTGTTGATCTTTGAGACATTATGGGCAAAACTAAAATCTTGCCCCGATATTCTTTCTCCTTATTAGGTTGTGTAACCGATGTTAAACAATGGCTTCTAATGAAAAATAAATTGCATACTCTTAAAATGATAGTTTTTTTATGTAGGGTTTTGATATCAAGAAAGTTTATTATTGAGAAACTAGTTAGCAGATTATTTTTTAATTAGAATTAAAATCTTTGCTATTTATAATTTTTTTTGATAGATACTGATACATAGATTTTTTCATGTAACAAAATGTATAATTGAGATAATTATATTATCTATAAACTAAAATGCATAAACAAACATCTATCATACTTGGATTTCTTGTTATCTTTTCCTTCTCCAATTTTACATCCATTATGTTTTGGAAGAAATTGTAGATTTGTTCTTACAATAAAATCTGGAGTTGTCAATAAAATTTAATGAATTGGGGATTGAGGCCTTCCGGTTTGGTTTGTATTCATAAATAATCTCTTTCTACTTGGATCAGACTAAAAAAATATTATTTCTTCATTAAATAATATAGGTGTAATGAGTTCTTATCACTTTTGGCTTTGAGTTGTGTATAATGCTTTTCACTGTTAACGTTTCTCATTATACTATATGATCTATCATGAGGATGAAATAATTCTTCATTTCTGCTGTCTAACTAATTCTTTTATCCATGAATCATGTAATATGATAAAAAACTAATGAAAAGTGTTATGCAATTGATCCAACACTAAGATCCAAAGGAGTTGAAAGATCGTCATCAGAATCCCGGATCCAAATAAGATCCAAAGGAGTTGAAAGATCGTCATCAGAATCCCGGATCCAACTTCATCGACATTCTTGAGTAATTGTTTCAACAACAGAAACATTATTAAACATCACGTGAAATACAGAATAATAATAATAATTAATGCATCAGAATAAAGGTTTTTTTTTCGTGAAGGAGGGTGACGCACTATCATGTACAACTAGGACAAGACCCTTCTCGTGGATGCGATAACTATTACAGTAACTCGATGCCAACCTTGTTATTGTTCTAAATTTTTAAGAAAGTAAGGTAATGTTAATTGTGAAAAAAGAGGATTTTGGGAGCTTAGTTGTGGCAAGAAAAAAAACCATATATTCATGCTAATGGTTTCACGTGTATTCCTTGAAATTGGAAAGAAGATAAAATTCAATATTTTCTCAACAAATAAGATTACTAGTCTAGAAAATCAGGGTTATTTATAATGGTTAAATGGTGTTGTTATCTGATTTAATGTGATGTTGGGCTTAGGTTCATGTGATGAAGAATAAGGAACAATATAGAAGAATGGTTTACAAGTTCATGCAGGGGCAGCAAGCATCATGGTCATCAAGAAGGGAAAACTAAACAATTTCCAAGTGCGCTAAGGGTGACTAGAGGGTTTTTGAGCATCCCTTCCACCTAATTCGTCTCTAGTCATTGATCCACAATATTTGCCTTCTCTTTTTATCAAGGAGTGCATAAATAGGCAAAACTCTTACCATGTTTGTTCATGTTACCAGTGGCTTCCAAGGGGTGCAAGCTTTTCCATACCGTTGCTCCATGGGACAGCTTAAACATCACACACTAACAGTTAAGTCCTAGGCTAAAAGTTCTAAATAGACAGAGTTGACGAAAATTTTCCAGGCTTAATTTGTTCCTCAGTATGTGTTGTTTAAGGCTAGCCTTGCTCCAAAGGTCATAAAAAAAATGGTTTTTTTCAAGGGGTGCAAGCTTTTCTATACTGTTTACTCCATAGGTAATAAAAAAAATTGAAAGAAGAGTTAGGGAAGTTTCCTTGTCTAATATTTAGACTATAAAATTTTTAAATTTTCCTATGAACTACAAATCATAGGAGTTCACTATCAATTTTTAACTAGCATATATATCTTAAATTTTAATTTAATTTATATAAAATACGTTGATGGATATTATTTGTGGCACCTATTTGACTTTATGGTATAAAATTGATTAAAAATAGGTGCCTTGACAAGGATACGCAAGGATACCTCTTGGTGTATTCTATATAGATTAAATTAAAATTTAAGATATATATGCTAGTCGCAGTCGTATGGTGCGACATGGAAAACATAAGCTAAATGCAATATATAATTATATAGTATTCTTTTTTCGAATTGGATTATACTATTATGTGGAGAAATATGAAATTTTATATATCTGTTTAGACCATTTTAATAATATTAACGTCTTGCAAGATTAAAGTATATACTAAAATGTAAGATATATTAGACTTTATTTCATTATAATATAAAACTTTATTGAATGCTCAGTATTATGGTTAGAAATAGGGTTAGGGTTAAGGTTCACATCATTGTTAGTGCTACAACTAGGGTTAGCATCAAGGTTAGGGTTTGGTTTAGGTTTAGATTTATGGTCAAGGTTAGGATTTAGGATTACTATTAGGATTATAGTTAGGGTTAGGGTTTAGTGTTAGGGTTAAGTTTATGGTTAGGGTTTAGTATTAAGGTTAAGGTTAGTATTAAGGTCAAGGTTAAGGTTCACATCATTGTTAGGGTTAGGGTTAGGGTTAGGGTTAGGGTTTAGGGTTAGGGTTATGATAATGGTTAGGGTTTATATCATGGTTTGGGTTAGTATCAAGGTTAGGTTTGGTTTAGGTTTAGGATTATGGTTATGATTAGGGTTAAGGATTATAATTAGGATTATGGTTATGGTCAGGGATATGGTTAGTTATTAATATGAGGGTTCATTTTATGGATAGGGTTAGGGTTTATTGTTAGTGTTACAATTATGTTTACGATTTATATCAATTTAGGGTTAATATAACCATAATTACAATTAGGTTTAGCGTTAGGGTTAGAATTATAACTGGGTGTAGTGTTAGGTTTATGAATTGATTTATGATTATTTAATGTAGGGTTAGGCTTAGGTTTAGGATTATCGTTAGAGTTACGTTTAGGGTCAGGGTTATGGTTAAGTTTAGGGATAGAATAATGGTTAGGGTTAGGGTAAATGTTACAGTTAGGTTTTAGGGTTCGGGCTAAAGAGCATTTCTTGGTCTTAGGGCAATGGGTTGGCTAGGATTTGGATTAGGGTAAGGGTTGCAATTGTGGTTAGGATTAGAATAATGGTAGAGTTAATTTTAGGATTTGGGTTATGGTTAAGTTTAGGGTTAGAATTATGGTTATGGTTATTGTTAGGGTTAGTATCAAGGTTAAGTTCTAGTCTTATGGTTATTGTTAGGATTTACATCGTGATCAAGGTTAAGGATTTAGGGTTAGAGTTAGCTTATAGTCAATGTTAGGGTTTACATTAGGGTTAAGTTTTGAGTTATGGTTTGTGTTAAAATTTAATGTTAGTGTTTAGGGTTGAATTTGAGATAATGGTTAAGATCCACATCATAGTTAGGGTAAGGATTTGGGTTAAAAATATGTTTATTGTAGGGTTAGGATTTAGGGTAACTGTTATGATTAAGGCCAGGGTTTAGTATTATGGTTATGGATATGGTTAGTGTTAGGATTCACATCATGGTTAGTGTTATATTTTACATCATGGTTAGGGTTATGGTTTGGGTTAAGATTTAGTGTTAGGTTTAACATTATCATTAGGGTTAGGGTTTAGGAATAGGGCAAAGGATTATGGTTAGGGACAAACATAGGACTAGTTTGTGGGTTAGAAAAATATTTAGGTTTAAGGTCGTTATTAGGTCGTGCTTAAGCTTACTATTGGGTTTAAAATCATAGTTAGAGATAGTATTGGAGATAAAATAACACTTAAGATTTAGGTTTAGTGTTATGGTTTGGATTATTGATGCATGGGATACAGGTCTACAAACACCCCAATAGGCTATACTTATTGTTTTCACAACTTGACCTTAGAATCCCTTAAGGTTTTCTAGTCTTCTCCTTCACCAACCAACTCAAATTTGGATTACCAACTCAATCAATCAAAATAAAATCACCTAGGGTCTTCACATGACCCAAAAAAATTGTCTCATAAACCAACACATACCCATTTGCCTGGTTTACACAGAACCGTCTTACTCGGGTGCAACCTAGGCCTTATCCTAGTAGGCCTGCCAGATGGGTTTTTCAGACTTAATTCAATTTTATCCCAAAACACTAACAAAATAAATTAGACTTATAGATACCCTTCTGGTTGTTACATACAATATGTGAAAATAAACTATGGTTCTTTTGGACAAAATATCCAGACCAACACCCTGCTACACACCAACTAGGCCCAATTAGCCCTCTTTTCCAAAGTAAGTATCAACAAATGGTACAAACAAAAAACCAAACAAAAAAAATGTCTTGAAAAATATTCCAAAACAATATATTTTCCATGTTTAAAGCCAAGAAAAACTCATTTGATAGGTTAGATATCAAAACCCACTTTTTAGACCTCCTAACCTAGGGCTTTCTCAAAACAACTCTTCCATTCACTTCTAGAATTGAAAAAGGGTCATTTAACCTTTTTTTCAACCCCCAAAAACATCTTCCAACATCGAAACACCACCTTGTTAAGCTACTTCTTCTGCTACTATACCCATGCCTCCATTTTCATACTTTTTTTCTCACACAAACAATCACTTTTATTGATGATCACCTGTTCAATCCATTTTCCCTACATTCTTTCCATTGGTTTTTCTAAAAATACATTTATAGGGTTTCATTCCTCAAGGAACAATAATGACATAAAGAGGAATGAGCCCTAACTTATCATTTTGAGACCAAAATAACACAAAATGTGCATCTACAACAGTGTTCTTTGGAATAGTCAAAATAAATGATTCAAAACAGATGTAAAAACATTCAAAATGGATTAAAATTCTCATTAATACCCAAAGGAATCACCTACAATCAATTTCCAAATAAAAAATTAAAGAAAACAATACAAAACTAGCAAGTAGTTTCCAGATTTTTGTATCAAAAAAGAGTGCAGTATGTACAATGCAATAATGATTGCTTCCCAAACTTCAACCTTAATTCTCCAAGTCATGTAGCATGATTTATAGACCAACGCAAACCTTACAAAACTGACCAAACCCACCTTTCCCCTTAACAAACATCTAAACCTCTTGTTTGGCTAACTAGTCGTTGGGTTTTTAAATTTGAATTTGACAACACTAGACATAATCCCCTTAATCCTAATTTGTCAACACCAAAGGCTTTATTTGAGCCTTATTACATCAAAATTACTCAACACAACCTAATTAAACTCATTACGAATCCTTTGTTCCATTTTTATATATTTAGACTTATTGACCCTTATTAGATCCATTTACACTCAAAACTCATTTCATTCTTCCTCTTCCATTCAAATGCCTTAATAGTATTTATTAGAACATTTTTAGGTCCTTTAGACCATTGAATCCATGTTCTATACCAAAATGGCTTCATGTGCATCCATGTCACAAGATGTGCACCTGCACCATACTCACCCCCTAGGAAAAATATCTTGTCCCAAGAGAATAGGGGTCTTGTTTGTACTCCATGCATCCTTCTCAAAGCCCACCTACACCTTTCAAAACCTGCAACAAACTCCTACAAATGAGTAGATAAAAAAAATTTATTGGATCTCTAATTTAGATAGTCATGTATGGACTACTGTTGCACCATGTTTCCTACCTTTGTGAGGTCCAAATGACCCCAAACTCCATTCATCCTTGAAGGACTAGCACTGTCCTTAATTTTCATACTTAGAGGGAACTCAATAGTCCCTATTATCACACTAGTCTGCACCTTCCTTTTGTTGTCAGGAATAGAATGTTGTTGCCCTTCTCATTTCTTTCCAAGCCCTTGATCACTACCTTTTGTTTCCATCGCCTTAGAAACCTGCAAACTCACATACTCCTTCCTACCAATGCATATTACACTGGATTTAAAGATATGATTATTTTTTAGAGGAGTTAATGTAAATCTCTTACCATCCTTGTGAACAACATATGTGTTCAAGAACCAATCATGCAATGTCCTTCTCTGTTATTGCCAAGACCTTCCTAAGAGTACATGACAACATGTCATAGCAACAATGTCACACAATACCCTATCATGATAATCGCTAGTGGTAAAATCTACATATGCTAGCTCTTGGACTACTAGATTTTTTTCATCTGTTGCCCAAGTGGCTTTGTAGGGTCTATTATGTGGTATTCTTACTAAATTTAACTTCTCAACCATCTCTTGAGAAACCAAGTTATCAAAAGAACCCGAATCCATTATCATCCTACATACTTTACCATGACTCAAGCATTCAGTTCTAAAAATGGATACCCAGGGTTGTACCTACTACAACCTTTGTCCTCTTCCAAACATCAGAAAGTCACCCTCAAGTTATTAAGCAACAATACCAATTTTCTCTTCTGCTGGTTGTTCTCCCCCTTGGGCCAACTGAATTCTTTTCTCAATCTTCTTGTCACCTTGTTCATTCATTGGATACTTGAAGGAAGTGTGCCCAACTTCATTTCATGTGAAGCACCTTCCCATAAAGACTCCTGATCCTCTACCTGATCTAAATCTACCTCCACCTCTGTATCCACCTCTCTGATCAGAAAATGACTCCTTACCCTTATCATTGGTGCCTTATTGTCCTTCATTGTTAGGCTTGTTGCCCTTTCCTCTATTTGCATTACTTCTGTCACTTCCTCCTTATCTCTCTTGCTTCCTCTTTAACTTTTCTTCAACCCTTATAGCCAACTGAAAACACTCTCCAAGTTTCTTTGGTATTGTCAAACCAATCTCATCTTGGAAGTTGTATCTAAGCCCATTGAGATATCTTGCAACCTTCGCATCCTCATCTTCCAATCCACATCTTATACTCAACTTGTGGAATTGCTCAGTGTAGGTCATCAGATCCATGTCTTTTTGTTTCAGATTTTGTCTCAACCTCTTTGTCTGAATAGCATAATCAGATGGAATGAATTGATCCTTCATCATGGCCTTCATCCTACTCCATGTGGTGATCTTAGTCATCCCTCATTTTGTTCTCTCTTTCTACACAGTACTCCACCATGTTATAGCAGTACCTCTCAACTTTTTGCTAGTAAAGTTCACCTTCTTGTCCTCATTCATGTCTGCATACTCAAAGTAGTTTTCTAGGGTATCAATCCACCCCAATACCTCTTCAACCTTTCTTGAAATGTTGCATTCTCCCTTCTCATTTGTCTCATCTCTCTATCACATTTTGCTTCTTGTTCTTTCCTTTCTCTCCTTTCCATATCCAAGGTCTCTTTCAACTCTTGGTTCTCCCTGGCTCTTTGTTATTTAAGAGGCATCTTGTATATACCCCAACTAGTACACTACTTCTCCTTCTTCCTTACTTTCCTCAAGAATCTACTAGTGGTTCTAATACAACTATGATGCATAGGATACTGTTCTACAAACACCCCAATAGGAAATACTTGTTTTTTTCACACTTGACCTTAGAATCCTTGAAGGGTTTCTAGTCTTCTCCTTCACCAAAGAACTCAAATTTGGATTACCAACTCAATCAATCAAACTAACATCACCTAGGGTCTTCACATGCCCCAAGGGACTTGGCTCAGTAACCAACACATATCCATTTTCTTTGTTTACACAAAACCCTCTTACCCAGGTCCAACCTAGGCCTTATCCTAGTAACCCTACCAGTTGAATCTTTCAGATAATTCAATTTTTTCCCAAAACAGTTACAAAAAACATTAGACTTCTAGATACCCTTTTTAAAGTTACATAACATATGTGAAAATAAACTATGGTTCTTTAGGACAAAATATCCAGACCAACACCCTGCTACACACCAACCAGCCCTAATTAGCCCTCTTTTCCAAAGCAAGTACCAAAAAATAGTACGACCACAACACCAAACCAAAAAAAGGTCTTGAAAAATGTTCCCAAACAATATATTTTCCAGGTTTCAAGGAAAGACACAATCATTTGGCAGGTTAGATATCAAACCCCCCTTTTTAGGCTTCCTAACCTAGAGCTTTCTCAAAACCACTCCTCCATTCACTTCCAGACTCAAACAAGGCTCATTTCACCTTGTACTCAACCCCCCAAAACATCTTCCAGCATAAGAAAACCACTGTGTTAAGCTACTTCTTTTGTTGCTACACCCATGCCTCCATTTTCATTTTTTTTTCTCAAACAAACAGTCACTTTTCTTGATGATCACCTATTCAATCTCTTTTCCCTACATTATTTTCATTGGATAGGTTAAAAATACATTTATAGGGTCTCATTCCTTAAGGAACAAAAATGATATAAAGAGGAATGAGCCCTAACTTATCATTTTGACACCAAAATAACAAAAAATATGTACCTACAACAATGTTCTTTGAAACAGTCAAAATAAATGATTCAAAACAGATGTAAAAACCTTCAAAATAGATTAAAATGCTCATAAAAACCCAAAGGAATCATCTACAATCCATTTCCAGTCAAATATTAAAGAAACCAATATAAAATTAGCAAGTAGTTTCCAGATTTTTGTATTCAAAACAAGTGCAGTCCGTATAATGCAATAATGATTGCTTCCCAAACTTCAACCTTACTTCTCCGAGTCATGTAGCATGAGTTATAGACCAACATAAACCTTCCCAAGCCAACCATAACCACATTTCCCCTTAACAAACATCTAAATCGCTTGTTTAGCTAACTAACCGTTGGGTTTTTAAATTTAAATTTGACAACACTAGACATAATCCCCTTAATCCTAATTTATCAACACCAAAGGCTTTATTTGAGCCTTATTACATCAAAATGACTCAAAAAAACCTAATTAAACTCATTAGTCATCCTTTGTGCCATTTTTACATATTTAGACTTATTGACCCTTATTAGATTCATTTGCACTCAAAACTCATTTCATTCTTCCTATTACTTTCAAATGCCTTAATAAAAAAATATTATATGATTTTTATGTCCTTTAGACCATTGAATCCATGTTATATACCAAAATGGCTTCATGTGCCTCCATGTCACACGATGTGCTCTTGTGCTAATTATCGATAGAGTTATGGTTTTCATCGTTGTTGGGGTTAGGGTGTAAATAAGGGTTAGGATTATTGTTAAAAATACATCATGCTTAATGTTAGGTTTATGGTTAAGATTATGGTTAATGTTGGGATTTACATCATGGTTAGGGTTATGATTATAGTAATGGTTAGGGATTAGGATTATGGTTAGGGTTAGTTATACATCATGCTTATCATTAGTGTTAGGGGTAGGTTTATGGTGTTATAGCTAGCGTCTACAACATGGTCAAGGTTAGGAATATATTTTAGGTTATGGTTAGGGTTAATATTATGATATGTCATAGTTGGTGTTAGGTTTAGGGTTACAATTATAGATAGGGATAGGGTTTACATCTTGGTTAGGGTTAGCATTAAGGTTAGGGTTATGATTATGGTTAGTGTCTATATTATGGTTAAGGTTAGACTTAGGGTTGGGGCTATTGTTAGTGTTATAGTTAGAATTATTGTTAGGGAGGATTAGGATTATGGTTACAACTAGGGTTTATATCATGTGAGGGTTCAATTTAAGATTATGGTAGGGTCTACATCACATTGAGGGTAAGGATCTGGATTAGAAATATGTTTATTGTTAGGGTTAGGATTTAGGGTAAGGTTTATGATTAAGGTTACTATTTATTGTTATGGTTATGGATATCGATAGGGTTAGGATCTTTATATCATGGCCAATTTTATGGTTTACATCATGGTTAGGATTATTGTTTGGGTTGAGATTTAGTGTTAGAATTAGTATTATCATTTGGGTTAGGGATCAGGAAAAAGGCTACGTATTATGGTTAGGGATATACTTTGGAGTAGGTTGTGGGTTAGAAACATAGTTAGGTTCGGGGTCATTATTTGGATTGACTTAGGCTTAGTGTTGGGTTTAAAATTATAGTTAGAGTTAGTATTGTAGATAAAATAACACTTATGATTTACATTTAGGGTTACGGTTAGAGTTATGGTTTACATCATGGTTGGGGTTACCTATGATGAGAATAAGGGTTAGGATTATGGTTAGGACTACATCATGGTTAAGGTTAAGTTTAGGGTAAGGGTTATGGTTAATGTTGGGAATTACATCATGGTTAGGGTTACAATTATAGTAATGATTAGGAATTACGATTACATCATGCTTATCATTATTGTTAGAGTTAGGATTAGTTTTATGATGTTAGGGTTAGGGTCTACATCATGGTCAAGGTTAGGAGTATATTTTGGGTTATGGTTAGGGATGGGTTTTAGGGTTAGTGTTAAATGTTGTTGTAAGGTTAGTGTTTTGGGTTAGGGTTATGATTAGGGTTAGGTTTATAATGTTTAACTTTTCCTATGGACTAAAAATCATAAGAGTTAACTATTGATTTTTTAATTATTAAGATGAAAATTTGTGCTCAAAATGAGGTATGGTCTCCAAATTATTTTAGTAAAAAAAATTGATTTTAACTATTATTTTTGTTTTATTAAATCAATTTAAAAAGTAATAAATTTATATACATTTGAAACTATTTTATAAATAAATATTTCTATATATAATTTAGATCTTGTATACATTTTTATTTATGTAAAATAAAATTTTAGAATAAAAATGAATTTTAAGTATCTATAACTTGCATACATTTTCATCTATATAAAATATATATAGACACACTTATTTTTAATACACAACTTCTAAATATCTTGTGTCCTTGTTGCAATTTTCATTTGTGATTCTCATGTTTCTAGTGCCATAGCTGAAAAACACCGATGATGACACAAACCTTGGTGTACCTACTATAGGAAGCAACTGAAATATATATGACAGGACAACATATAGTAGAAGAGGAAGAAAAGCTACAAAAGAATAAATATGGTAGTTGGGATTTAATTCAACACTCTCCCTCAATCACAACTGCCATCTATAATACCCAAGTTGCTTTGTTGATGCACAAAACTTTCTTTTCCCTATGGTTTGGTGAAGATGTCTACATGTTGATCTTCTAGCTTGCAATGTTCCAAAAATATTTCTCCATTATTGATCAACTCTCTAATGAAATGATACTTTGTGGCTATATGATTGCTTCTTTTGTGAAAAACTAGATTCTTTGACAATGCTATGGCTGAGTTGTTGTCACATATATCTTTGTTGGTTATTCTTGTTCATGCCTCAATTATCTGAACATTTTTCTCATCCATACTGCTTGACAAGCTGCCCCTATAGCCACTAAATACTTTGCTTTAGGTGATGGCCGATTAACTATTGGTTGTTTCTTTTCTGCCCAAGATATTATGCCTTATCCAAAATGAAAAACATTGTATAAAGTTCTCTTCCTATCATCTATAATCCTTGCACAATAAGTGTCATTGTATCCTATTAGCTTGAAATAATTTAACCTTGATTAGAGAATTTCATAGTTCCTTGTCCCACTGACATATTTCAAAATTCTTTTTCTAGCTTGCTAATGAGAAACTTTTGGAGACTCCATGAACCTTTAAATAAGAATAACTTCAGACATTCTATCCGACCTTGTGGCTATTAAATGCATAAGACTACCAATGAGTTTTTTATGGGTAAACGCTAAAACTTTGTCACGTTGCAAACCAACTTATCAACACAAGTTAATTTAAGTAGTTCTAACTAAAAATGAATTTTAATCAAACATATGGTCTATATAGACTCATTATAGCTAAGTTTTATAAGGGGCACAACATTTCAAATTGGAAATATCTACTAAATGTATATTTTATACCACTTTGGGTCTAATTACCAAAAAAAAAAAATTGATGTTTCAACAACTCTTATAAATAATGTTTTTTTGAAATGTAAAAATACCCTTTTATAGATCAATAAGTGAATTTTCCAAAATAGATATCTTCTAATATTTTAATTAGTTTTAATATTTAATATTTTATTTTTAATGAAAGTAGGTCATTGGCACTAAAATAGAGGGTTGATTATCTTGTTAAGGAGAAATACTAAAATTTATTTAAAATTTTTGGAAAAAATATGACGTTGTACAGAAAATAATCTATGTCAAGATGATATAACTATTTTCTAATTTGGATAAATAGTTAATAAAAAAAGTGGTGGGAATTCCAAATAGTTATATTTGAGGACACACAATGCTTTAAATTTATTAAAAAATATAAATTATAATAAACAACATATCCATGCACTAAAGTTCCAAATTATCGATATATATAAAAAAAAATTGAGAAAAAAGGTAAAATTTACTAAATAAAGTGTGGTGGCTTGTTTAACTTCAATTTAAGCATTTTATCAACAACTAAATTATAGTGTTTACTTTATAAAAACCTACATTCAAATAATTTTTTAATTTTTTCTTAAAATTAAAAATATAATTAAAATTACAAACATAAAATAGACAAAAAAGTATAAATTTCATTAGTTTACATCATTTCAAAATTCAAAACATATTTTTTACTTTCTATTGATTTAATTTAAAAAGTTGGATTTACATCTGGTCCTTTGCCATCTTTACTCAATTTCAAACCCATCAAAATAACTGTTCAAGATGCTTGGGAATTTATCATATTGAGCCTCTTCAAACTATCATTTGCATACTTTGATTTTGAGATGAATATAAATTTATCATTTTTGATTAATTGAATGCCAACAAATTATATCGTTAATTCCAAATCAATCATCTTAAATTCGTTTTTCACAGTTGGTTTGAACTTGTCAATTGACAAATCACATGTGAATATCAAGTCATCAATATATAAACAAACAATTATGATCTTACCTTACTCATTCATATTGGTATATAATGTAGGCTCATTGTTGCACCTATTGAAATCATTTGTAAAAGATAAGAATCAATTATGATATACGATGATCTTGGGGCTTGTTTAAGTGCATAGAGTTCCTTCTTGATCTTGTAAACATTATTTTCATGACCCAAAATTTCATACCTAGGTGGCTGCTCCACATAGACCTCTTCTTATAAATAAATCTTCATCAAACTCACAAGTGAAATGGAATAGGAGAATGTTAGAGTAGACAAGTTGGAACAATATTAAATTATGGTTTCATTATAAGATGTCCAAGAAGGTTTACAAAAACATCCAACTCCTTGCAATGAAATACTTGAATGGTTAACAACATTATTGGAACCACCACTAGACGTATAAATAGTTCTTATTGACTTTAAGATATTGATGTAAAATATTGAATTCCCTAAGGAAAAATGTAGACTATTAAAGATAAAGTATGTGAGAAAAGAGAACATGATCAGAGAAAAATAATTGCATCTTTCTACCACCATAGTTAATAAGGATAATTGTAGCATTACAACTGATGATTACCAAATTACCATAGTACACCCCGAATAAACATCAAGAGTCCAAGAAATTGATGCTTTGATGGAAAATATTAAGGTTAGAGTTGCTAGGCCAATGAAGGATAAATTGAAAATCAAATAACAAAAAGCACATATAGAATACTTAGAGTGTTCGACAAAGAAATGGTGCAACATACACCAAAAATGATGGAATTTACAATGCATCCTATAATAATGTCAAAAGAAGATGTCGAGGCAATAAAAGTCATCAAGGATGAGAATTGTATATATTAGAAGATTATATTTAACATACATTGAAAAAGGGGAAAAAAGTTATCCAAAAAGTGATAGAAAGATATTCAGTTGCTTCTTAACAAAAAAGAAAATGATTTAAGAAAGCCCATAAAATTTGCTTGAGGAAAACTGAGAAAGAGATAAATAAGGCAATAGGTTGGATAGGTAATTAGGATAGGAAAATGCAAGATTGGATGAATGCATAAAAGGAATGGATGATATTTCCTTAACAACTTAGAAATTGAAAGTTTGCCATGTTACAATCATTGATAAGCTTATAGTTAATTTAATAGAAAAGTGAGAATGAGAAAAAGATGAACACGAAATTTAAAATTTTAGAGATTATTTAATCAATAAAATGTTTGATTCCCTAGTTCAAGTGAACAAGGAGCTAATAGAAAATGCAAGGAAAATAAAAATTATAATTGTTGATTATGCAAATGAGACAAAAGGTAGAGACATGATAAAACATAGCCTAAATTGCCAAGATAACGATAAAAATGTCAATTTAGTACTCTCTCAAAAGTTATAAGGGACGAAATGAGTGTAGTATTTGCTATGGTCAATGAATTTACATGCAGGGTTGATGAAGAGATGAGGATTGAAAAACGATCTGAAATATTTTGAGTGAGTATAGTCAGGGTTTTTGTTGCCACTGGTTATTTAATATTAGGCCATTACCAAAATACATTTTCATAGGCATTGCAATTTTTACTAGAAAAAAGAGCATTCGAAAGATGACAAGTTTTGTTGACTTAGCCAACGTTCTGATTGAAAGGATCTACAATATTCCTTTTTTCCAAGCTAACATTATTTAATATTTATGAAACTATCATGTATTTTTAATCCAAAAAGGAACTTTAATTGTATTGGTCTCAAAGGTTTTAGACTCTATAAAAGGCTAGAGACTTGTTAGTTTTATCGATTCGAAATCAGAGAGACTTGTGGAGCTAAGATTATAAAGGTTATCAGGTTGATGTAATTCTCTATTAAGGATATTGTAAATTTTCTAGTACATTTGGAATATCAAACTATTGCATGGCTGTGTTGCCATGTTTTTGTAATTTCATTGTGTAGTGTATGTCCTTCAAAGATATCTATTTTTTAGTTAATTTTTGTCAAGTATAGATTTTTTCTCTTCTTTAAATAGGTTATCAAGGTATGCAAGTGCAAATCATTCAAACTTAGATTTATTTTTAATCAGTCTTTACCTTAATCTTTTTTCTCTTTGTGAAATTTGAGACATGAAAGGTTAAATCCAAGATTAATTCAATGAGCTATCTTAGATTGAATCTTTATTGAGCTATCCCCTCATAGTGGCAACGATTCCAAGACAATATTGATTTTGATGCAATGTTGGGAAATGTCAAATAAAGGTAGCTTCATACTTTCTACCACTATGTTCTTATGACTTTTTCATATTTACATTTGTAGTGTAAACTTGAAGCCTTTGGTCATTTTGATGCAGTATTATTCTTTATTTTTATACAATGTGCATAGTTACAATGAATTATAGAAGTAATTAAATATTGATTTGTTTATCTCTCATGTAAATTTTATTGTTGTGTTTTAAGGATTCTATAAAGTTTATGTCAAAATGATGAACTCCTTATAATTGTTATCAATAGCATGTGAATATGTAAAGTTTATCTATGTTTAGAAAATAAATTAGATTTTTTGTATAGTCACCCCCTTTGTGATCCCTTGTCATCTCCAAAATGGGCTAAAAAAAAAATGTTTCCCCTCATCCTTAAAACTTGGTGGAAAATAGTTTTATACATAGATATTATGTAAATTAATCAATTTGTCAGAATTAGCTTATAAATTTTAGGGCAAGTAGCTATAAAAATAGTTGTAAACTGCAAAGATTATTATTTTCGTACAATACAATTATCTAAATTAAATAGTTGCTACCAAGATTGTCAATTATAAGTTCTCTTGATGCCAAAAACCTTAGGCACAAAAAATAATCATTTCAATAAAACTTATAAAATATTAAAATTAATAAGTTATTTTTAACTAGAAATATTTTAGTCTTAGAAGCTACAAAAAAAATAAAAAATACATAAATTGTAATTTTAATTAACCAAGTTTTATTTAAATTGAATAATTACCATCTAATGATTTCTACTACTCCGAATCCTCTTAATCTATTATTGAATCCTAATAAAAAAAGTTATCATTCTCTATAAATAAAAGATCACAAATATTAAAATTAATTAATTACTTTCCAAAACAAATCATTGTCTAACATTGTCTAGACAGCCTAAGTAGTAAGAAGAATAAAATGGCAGGATTTCAATTTTGCCCATATGACAACTTAACATCACAGTAAATATAATTTAATAGAAAAGGAACAATACATAATTAAAATAGGTTGAAATCTCCAAGACAGGAGAATACATAATTAAGGTGGTATGTTGGCAAAAGATAAGTACTAAAAATATTGTTCAAAGTTCACATGTGAAGGGATGAGGGACATGCATATGGCAGCGATGAACATAGCGATCAATAAGATCACGAGAACGTGAAGAGATCATAATATCGCAAAAGCAGCCTAACTTCATTTTCCTGATGCCCCTGCAACAACGCCAATTAGGGTGCTTCGTCATACCTCCATTTGAAATGCAAGGGTTCACCCTACTCAGGGCTTCATATTCATTGCGACAAGTACTCGGGACACCCCCCACCTGCACAGTATACATACTCATCACCACAACAGCACAAATCAGAATCGCCATGGCCTTAGTCATCTTTACTTTCAAGAAAACAAAAATTGCAATGGATGATTCAATCCATTTGCTTCCCTCTTTTTATAGACTTGGAAGGCCATGAGTTCGCACTGGAATCAACATAGACGGTGGTGAATGTCACGTGGACAAAAAAGATTTTATTATATCTATCAAACACTAAAAAAACCTCGATACGCAAAAGAATAAACAATGAATTTGTTGGCTGGCGAGTCCCTTTTCATGGTAATTTATGTTAGAAATGACACGCATTGGTTAAAAGAGAGCACCGACCAAAGATAAAGCCAAGAGTTTTGATCCTTGTTTTGATCTAATTTAAGAAAGTTCGCTTTGGCGTTAATGTGTTTGTTGAGTGCTTGTTATAACAATCATGTAGTACAGAATTTGTATGAAAGATTATAGGGCCAGAACTTAGAGTTTGGTGTACATGTCAACAAATAATAATAATACTTGTCCCTGTTTGAGCAACCGTATCTTTTTCGAACAAGAGATGCAAAGCAGCGAAGTTCCTGCCCAGAGATGCAGGGACTGAGTTTGCATAAAAGAGGCGGTCAATGTTTCGAACAATGAAAAACTGTAAAATGGTTTTGTATTCATGGGTACACATCTCTGCAATAAAGTAGTTATCAGCTTATTTCAAAGAGGAAAATCGATAGTTTCTGAATGAAATAGGACTAGTTTCTGTAGCACAACATCCAGATCTTGTTAAGCTTTATGATTGCTGTGTAGAGGGAGATGAGCTGCTATTGTTTTTTAAATCAAATTGTCTATTAAATTTTACTTGAAAAGATTACATACTTAAGAGACACAACCAATTCCTACAAATTTGAGTTTAAAATTAATAGCTACCAACTATTAAAATTAGATATTAAGAAAGCATCAAACTAAAACTAACACCACCAATATTTCCAGGCTGAAGAACCCACAGTTTATTTTAAATGATTGTTACATAAAATCTGGATAACATAGATTTGCAAACTCTTCTTTTAAATTTTTTTTCAATAAATTATATCATTGTTCCATACATTATTCTCTTATCAGAAGCCAATTTAATTAATCTAACCTTGTTTATTAAACTAGCACGCTCTATGTTCATGCTAGCTTCAGACGAAATGAGAAAGTCTTATGGTGGGAACATAACATTAACAAAGAAATTTGATCACTGAAAAACACTGCCTGCACTGATTTGTTCAACAGCACCATATGTTAAACCAACTCAAAATAATAAGTGGTACAGAGGATAAGTACTTCACATTTAAGACACTACATTGCTTTCCTGATAATCATCTCAAAGATCATATTTTTATCAACAAATTAGCATTTCTATGATTCAATAACTATAAGAGTGCAATCCACTCAGAAATAATTGCTAAGCTGGATTTGAATTCACAATTGTATTATAAAGAAAAGTCATCGTACACTAGAATTGCATTTAAGGGAAGTCATTTGAGGCAGTTCTTGATTTTACATCCGTGGCAATATTTGTACATATCCAAAATCCCGGTCGGTACAAGTGATGCTTCTAGTTTATACTATTCATTCGGAGACTGTTCTTAACTGCATTTGAAATCCAAGTTGAAAAAAAGATCCATTGAGTGGAATCGAGAAAAGATTTCAAATGGGGTCAAAATTCACTCAGTAGACAAGCAAAAATTTATAAAAGAGAAAAGTAAAACAATCAAATGTTTTGCAATTTGAATGGTGAATTGTCAACTGCGACAAGATACCTTCATCCCACAAAGATTTATGTACAAAAAACATATGGTACATAATTTTTTGGAATTGCACCACAAAGCTCTATCATCGGTACCTGGTCATGATTTACATCTTCATTACCTTTACTAGGTTGTAATGGGCATTCTTAAACAAAATTTCAAAAGATCATTGTGATCAGTCTTCCTGGAGATGCTTGTAACTCAGATTTCCCCGAGTCAGTTTCTCTGGTGCATTTTTCACATGGAGATTCTGTAACAACTTCAATTACATTGCAAAAAAAAATTGTATGCCAGTGATGTAGCCAGAAGCAATGTCATCTGATTTTCTGGTAGAGTTGCTATTGAACTATTCCCATCTGTAATTGTACATATTTATCTCCTTGAAGGAAAAGTACACTAGTATACAGTCTCCATACTAATGATTTTTTATCTACTAACAATGCGGGTTTCATCAGAAAATATTAGGGCATGGTTCTATGGAAGACCGTGATGCCTTTATACAAAGTCTTTTAAGTGATAGTCACAATAATAATTAGGTCTAGCAAGTGAATTTGAATATCCGTTCTGCCCTAAAATTGAGAATTTGAAGTCCCCTAAAATTAAAAATTTCTGAAGACTACTCTTTGAGTAGATTGGAGAGAATTAGGAGGTATAGCATTTCTAATCATATCAATGAAATTATTTCTACTACTAATGATTAAATAAGCACGGATTAATGTCAGAAATCGTGAAACTTAATGCCTGAGAAAACAGTACTGTGACGAGTATCTTTTGTCAGATTTCAATGCCACGACAGAAAACATAGGCCAAACAGAGTGGGAATTTTTAACTACTGATGATGCGAGCATTACAATGACCAACCAAATTCTAGACTTTTCTTTCATAATCACTCACAACATCTAGGGAAAATCTTCTTCTAGCTTTATACTCAAATGTACTTCTAAGACATGGAGAGCAAATTATTTGGCCAAACAGAGTGGACATTTTCAACTACTGATGATGCAGAGCATTACAATGACCAACCAAATTCTAAACTTTTCTTTCATGGTCATGGTTCTCAAAACAGATAGGGAAAATCTTGTTCTCACCTTATACTCAAATGTACTTTTGAGACGTGGAGAACAGATTATTAGGCCAAACAGAGAAGGCATTTTCAACTAATGTTGATGCAGGGCATTACAATGACCAAGCAAGTGTTAAAATTTAATATTCATGAGTTTGGATTGGACAGTACATAGGCATTCGCAGCTATCACCATATGTGTAGGAGTTTGCAGATAAGTATGGTTCAAATGAACAGTTGGCAATTAGGGTTTTATGTTTTCCATGCAGGTTACATGTGGTCATTGATGAGGTCGCCAGTTAATAGGAAAATTATTGATGTATTGGACCATTGATTTCGACTTTATTTTGTTAGTTCAGCATGATCTTGTGCAACTGATATTTGGTTCTACATTTGTCTTCAGCTGTTCATTAAGTGCTGTTTGAGTATCTTTTGGGGAAAATTTTCCTTTCATTTCCCACTTTAAACATTCACGATTCTGAAGGCTTGAATTCATTTTTATTTGTGTTATTGGGTGCTCTCATGTGAATTTCTTTTCACATGACATTTTTAAAACATCATGGGGCAAATATTTTTAGTATTCAAAGTTAAAGCATTTTAATTCACAAAACAAGCAGTAGTCTATTTTGATCATGTCTCTGGCAATGTTGTAGCATTTTAGCTTATTGATTAATTTGGTATGGTTTCCACTGTTGCTTATTCTCTTTAGTGCATCTGATTTACAGGTTGTGTACTCTCTTCAATGTATGCGATTTACAGGTTATCTTCATTCCAAAACACAGAGAACATTGCCAAATGCTAGCAGATCAGCTTTGCAAAACAGAGACCGACTGCAAAATCTGTCATATTATATTGCCTAGTAGTTTCATCGATTTGCTCTAGACTGAATTGTAAAATTTAATAATAAGAGTCCAATAACTTTGGCATCACTGATTATTGAGAGAATATTGACAACGAATTTTTTAAATTCCAAGTCGAAACGTTCAAACTGCACAGACAAAAAATACTACTTGATTTCACCAAACAGCTTAAATGTCTAAGCGATTCTGCAATAGTAGACAACAAAAAACTCATATTATTATTATTGCTATTTTAATTGTCTTAATGCTCTTATAAGCTTGCATTCTACATAGGCATTTGATGTAGAAGGGCACATAAAATATTTACGTTTCTTGGGCTGCCACTAAAGATCTCACCCGACTTTCTTTGTTATGTTATTTTTTAAATTACTCTTGTGATCAGTACACTCCTCTGTGTTCAACGTATAAACCGCTCCTTTTCTTTTAAAGTAATATATACCTAATATTTTACAGATGAATATTATTCTCTTAATCCGCATTCAATACTTGATTTAGGTTAATATGCTTATATTTATTTATTCTCGGACTGTGCTTAAGGATAGGATCATTGAAGGAAATGCAGCTAGAAGAAGCCCTCATGAACTCATCCAAGAGAATTCTTTTTAAAGAAAATTCCAGCACTCTATGACAGTTTTTGGCCATGTCAAGGGATATGTTGCAATAGTAAGAAGCATTTAAATTTTATCATAAAACCGATTATTAGACGTGTCCATCAAGTTTTTTATATAAAGCGGTTTTTTATATATGTTTGTGTTTGTGTGCATTTAGCTTTGAAATATTCTATTTTCAAAATCAGATAACTCTCGATTCTATATAAATAATCTAATACCATATTTTGATATCTTTACAATATTTATATAAGTCTCTTTATTAATAATCTAATTTCTCTTCTTTCTTTCTTTTTCTGTGAATTCCCTTTCTAGTTATTAATGAAGGTGATTCAAACATAGACATAATAAGGCTCCACCATTCCATTTGTATTGAAGGTTTTATAAGTTTGGATACAACAACATATCCATTAATAAAGATTGTAATAAACATCAAATTTTAAGAATAATAAAAATTATTTTAGTCATCATGAAATTTAGGCATCAATGTTGATTCTATTCTTACTCCATCAAGAAACATATGGGAATGGTAAAATGAAATTCCATACCATCCCATTTTGGGGGGACCACCGGTTAGTAAACAATGTAGGAAGAATTTTTTTTCAATGAATAACTTCTTTCATTACTGGGCGAGGAGGAGAAAGGAGAAGAAGAGGAAAAAATGAGGGTCAATGGACATGGTAGTTTCCTACTGGATTATGAATGAGGTATGAATGTATGAAATTGAAAAACATATACTTTTTGGGGATTGTGGTTGATATCATTATATTATCATTGTAAATTGAATGACCCTGGACATTAATTATTAAGTGTATTTTCTTGGCCTACCAATAGAGCCAGCTAGCAATCGCCATAAGTGTTTTTTTGCAAAATTCGTTATCAATATGTTTGTGCGTGCTCATTTCAGTTTTCGGGGATCGTAAGCCTTTGAGCCAACTAATATTCTTTTTAATTTCGTATCTTCAGTATTTGAGTGCAACAATATGAAATTACTAATTCAAGTTTATGTTTAGTTGATTTCAGAAAAAAAATTGCTCACTTTTATCCATTTTGTATAAAATCTTGGTGTGCTTGCCCATGGGTTGGGTGTTGGTTTTTTCATGCTTTCATTTGATACAACTTGTGAGATGTTGACAATGGAACAATTTAAGCTTCAGAAAATTAACTCTTTCCCTAAGTCTCAAGTCTTAGTAGCCACTCCACCAACAGGAAAAGGAATGAAAAGGACCAAGTCCTTGAAAAAGACAAACTCCAAAACTTAATCTATTGAGACTTCCAACATCTCTTTCGAAAAGTGCGATAAGGAAAGAGCCAAATATACTTTTTGCAAAGGAAATAGGCATAGTGAGAAAAGTATTTATAAGAAGGAAATTCATGTGTTGAAACAAAAACTCAAGGAGAATAATATTTCCATTCATTATTCCTGTAGTTCATCTCCTCCTTCCAAACATGACAACACTTCCTCTAGTTATTAAGGAAAGGGTGATGAAATGATCCCCACTCATGTGGATAGAAATATTGGATGGATTATTACTTCAAGAGCTGCAATTCACATTTCTCATTCACCTAGCCACATGATTCCAGGTTCTCTTAGAGAACCATATTGCGACAGACTTCAGAGAACAAGAAATTGGTTTGTTCATATTGTTGCAATAGGTGATATTGATTTGGGTGATGAATTAGTGGGAAATGTTTATTACATTTATTAAATTTCTCATAAACTACTTTTTCTCTATTAGATTACATAAGTATGAAACAATGTTGTGCTCACAATTGATCCAGTGTTCATTGGTGGTCAAAGGAGTGATGTTTATACAAAGGGTCAATTTGATTAGTAGTCTAATATGTATACCTCTTAGCACCTTCTTAGTGATGATCCTTATATTCCTTGGTGTCCACTACCTTATATTTAGAGTAATGATTTGGTTCCTCTCAATGAATTTGTGGTTGTAATAATAATTTCTCCATCACCTACTTCATCAGAGTTGATAGTTAACATGGATTTTAGGACTTTTAAAAGCAAGATTCATTCATCTTTTCGGATGTATGATCATAGGATGGCTTCATTTTATGTTTATCCAAGTTGACTTCTCATTCTTGTACTACAAGTATAGGGGACATTTTTAAGGGGACAAGAACAACACTTCAATGATCCATTTTTCACATGAGTGCTGCCATCAATGCCAAAGGAGAAGATTGTTGGCAATTAACACTTATTCGGTTTACTTGTGTTGTCATTGATGGTAACATACACAATTTTGGGTTGGTCACTTAACCTATACTCATCGGTATTCATTGTTTGGAAACTGACATTCAAGTCATTTTACACACAAGGAACCAAAACTAACAGACAAGGGAAACTGGCAAACTAGGAACCAGTATATGAGACGAACATGGCAGATTGATCTGATAGGTCTACATGGAAACAATTAGCGACATTGGTCACAAAGTTCAATGCATTCATTTTTGTCTAGGCCGACATATAAATAAATTGTAATATCATTGTAAGATGACATAGGGAATTTATGTTTGTGTTTGGGAAAGGTATTTAAGTCAGTCCAACTAGGTTATTTTGGTAATGTAATGGAATATAGTGATGTGATATTGTGCGAGTGATCTTGATTGACAGAATGCGATTGTAATATTATGTAGTCAGTCTTGGATATTGGTTTAGAGGTTTGGGAAGCGAAGCAAGATAGTGGTAAGGGAGGACATAGTGAAAACTGATATAGACTGTGCTTTAATCGAAACTCATCCAGCATAGCAGATACACCTTCAGAATTTAGAATTTTTTTTGTAACTCCATATTTGGTGTTTGTAGTCAGTGAGGCTGCTCCTTTTGTGATGAGAACTGCACTCTACATTGTTGGCCTTCCTGCATGTGAAAGCCCCTATTGTAATATTTATTCATTTGACCAATGGATAGATATTGTGCGTCACCAATCCCAGCATGTTTTTTCATCTTTGAGGATTTCCACGTATAAATATTTATGTTATGGTCTATGCTCTTATGGTTGCTTCATTTCTATTTGTTGTTATACTCTTTTATAGTTATCGGTTACTTAAATACTTTGTTAATAAGGTTAAAACTGATCTTGTCGATAGAAAACTGGTTCACCACTGCCCCCCCCCTCTCAGTGTTCTTGGACTCCAACAAGATTATTTATAATCAAAAAGGAATTTTTTTCAAGTTGTGTTCATATTATATAAGGATGCAAGACGAAATTCAATTTAAAGATTCATTTATATCAATCCTCTTATCTAATAATTGCAATCTAATCTATTAGATAGTAAATTATCTTGAAATTAAAAACACTAATTACAAAATTTATCATTTTGTTTAAATAAAGCATTACAAATATTAAAATTAATAAATTATAGTCCATAACAAATCTTTCTTTGGGCTTGGCTACATAGCCTAAGTAGTTAAAAGAATAAAAAGGGCAAGATTTCAATTTTGCCCATATGTCACAAAGCTCGAACAATAAATATTAGCAAATATTATTTAATAGGAAAGGAACAATACATCATTAACATAGGTTGAAATCTCCAAGATATGAGAATACATAATTAAATGGAAGGTACATTGGCAAAGGATAAGTACTAAAAATATTCTTCCAAATTCACATGTGAAGGGATGAGGGACATGCATATGGCAGCCATGAACATAGCGATCAATAAGATCAAGAGAACCCGAAGTGATCATAATTTTGCAAAAGCATCCTAACTTCATTTTCCTTATGCCCCTGCAACAACGCCAATTAGGGTGCTTCATCATACCTCCATTTGAAATACAAGGGTTCACCCTACTCAAGACTTCATATTCATTGCGACAAGTACTTGAGACACCCTGCACCTGTACAGTATACATACTCATCACCACAATAACATAAATCAGAATCTATTGTGGGAAAGGGGCAAGGGAAGAATCTATTGAGTAAAACATAAGATGCAAAATTTTCTTTTGTAATCTTCTTTCTTATTTCATTTTTCAAACTTATGTTTTAGGTGTTTTAGCACTTTTAGTGAATGCTAATCCTTGTAAACTAATGTGCAATAAAATTAGGTTTACAGATATGATACAATCATTAAAAGCGTGTTGGAAGCACTTTCTTGGATCAAGTAAAATGTGGTTTATATGAAGTCCTCATTATTATATATTTTCTATTGCTTAGAATACATTTTAGTAGTAGAAATAACATAACCAATTTGAGGTCATAAAAATTGAAACAAATATTATGATAATTGAGGAATTTTTCTGATGGGAATAGTAGAAGACCACGTAGAGGCAGACCCACAACGTGGAGAAGAAGTTGAGCGGCACCTTGATACATCGTCTCTCCCACCAGAGGAGTAGTGAGGAGCTTGGGGCTACGGGGTCTGAGAGCGGCAGGCAGAGGAATTGTAGCCATGACAACAACCATGCATTGAAGTTTGAATTTTATCCTTCCAAAGAGTGAATAGGATCTCCATTCTGAAAGCATACCATATCTAGGAAAATTTGAAGAGGATTCTAGACAAATCACCCAAAAGCACCATATGCCAAGAAAAGGGCTCAGGCCAAAAAGGCCGAAAGAAATCATGGATCCAGCTCCAGTACTATTGAGTTCTTCTACAAAACCAAAAAATATGCATAGAATTTTATGGATGGCCACAAAAAGGGCAGCAAGGATCAGGAAGCCCCAAGTTCTTAAGGGTGGAACCCAAAGGCAACCCTTGGAAAAGCACACACCGAGAAGAGTGTGCAATCTTGGGTTCAGTGGTGGTGGACCAGACAACAAGAAACCTGAATCGCCAGGAAGTCTGAGAAGACTGCAAGTGCCACCATTGATTGAGGATATGAACCATAGGCAAATGGACAACCAGCCAAAGATAACCCATTTTGGGTTCGTAGCTAGTGAAAGGAGTCCAAGGATACCATTTCCAATCCTTCCACCAAGGTCTGATAGACTGAACGCCAAGCTTATGCAACAAATGTAAGTGTAAGGCCAAGATGAGAAGCTGATAAGTTTGTCAATCTGGTCGAGATAGACGAAACTAGACTTGAAGGTCATCCCATGACTAGAGGCTCATAGAAGCTCAAGAAAACAAATTCTTAGGTGTTGTAATGTCATGTTTGTGAAAACGTAGAGCACTAACACTCTGGATTTTGGCTAGTGGTAACCTTTGCACCTGAAAAAGAGGTGACCACGAGAGGTTGTGTTGATTCATGGAGATCTTGTCATGAAAACCATCACCCACCCATCGAAGCCAAGGTTTGATAGCTTCCCAAGCATGCCAAATGATTTTAAAAACAAAAGTACCCTGGATCTGAACAAGGTCTTTCATAATGAATATGGTTTGAAAACCAATCCCCTTCTAAGGTTTTGGTTGCAATGTCTTTTACTCCTCATGTTGGGCTCCTTCTTTGGAAGAGAGCATTTTTTTTGAAAGAAGGTGAATTGGAAAGAAGAAAAAGGAGAATTAAATGTGTAGATAAAAAATGCACATACCTTGTGTTAAACAAAGATACTCTAAAGAAAGAGAGGAGGAAGGTAGCCAGGAAGAATTCGATTAAACCAATTGAAGAGGAAGCAACATTGAAAGATGTAGTGGAAGATTTGGGAGGTTTATAATTTATGAAGCTATGATACTAGAAGAAACAATCTTGGAACAGATTCAATCTAAAATTAAGGCACCTCAAATCAAGGAAAAAAGGAAAAGAGGAGAAAATTCAAATAAATAAAAAATGATAATAGAATCTCTAGCAGAAAGAGACTTCGTGAAAATGAAATTAAGCTCAGGGAAGGAGCTCATCCTTCCCCAAACCCAGTGAAAGTCATAGCATGGAATGTTAGGGGCATTAATGCCCCTAGAAAATGGCACTTGATCAAGTGACAAGATGATCAAGCAAAAGTGGACATATATTTATTACAAGAAACAAAACTAAAAACAGACAAAAGTAATAAGCATCTAAATAACTGGAAACAATGGAAAGGACATTTTTTAGATTTTGATGGGTGTTTTGGGTTGCTAGGAATTATTTAGAACCCACTTGAAAAGTAGAAGGAAGTATGGTAGAGGACAACCAATGATGGATTCTATTGAAATGTAGAATGCTTCAAAGAAATGAATTTTTTTTATCTCTTTAATGTATATGGAAAAACCCCAACTATACATAAAAGAGAATTATGACTATATTAATAGAGAAAATTCAAGGATTCATTGGTGAAAATGAATGATAGTAAAATACTTTAATGCAATCTTAAATAACTAGGAAAAAATGGTGGGTCTAAGGAGAATAACAATGATGCAATCAGATTTCCAAATATTCATAGTCAACAATCACCTCAAGGATTTACAAGCAAGGAATGGAACTTTTACATGGACAAATTGTAGGAAGGGATTCACTAATATTGGAAAAAGATTACTTAGATTTTTTATTTGTGATTATTTGGACAATCAAATGCAATACTGTGAAGTCTTAATATGTTCATTCACCTGATTAGATCACTTCCCCATTCAATTGATTATTAAACACGATGATCATAGACCAAGAAATCCCTTTAAATTTTAAAATATGTGGTTAAGAGTGTCAAGGTTGAAGAAATTTGTTGAGATATGGTGGAAGGAGATTACGTCTCGAGACCAATCCTACATATATCAACTTACTAAAAAACTAAAGTACATCAAAACTAAGTTGAAAGAGTGGAACAAAGACCACTCCAAAAATATATTTCAAGAAAAATAGAGAGTAGAAAAAGAGTTCACAAACCTTCAGGAGATCATAATTGAGAAAGGAATGGGAATAGAGGAATATGAAAGAGAGAAGACATTAAAAACAATGCTAAATAAATTATTGGAATGGGAAGAGTGCTATTGGAGACAAAAATCCTGGGAAATTTGGCTTAAAGAAGGGGATAGAAATACCAAATATTTTTATAAATTTATAATAGGCAATAAAAAAAGAAGTAGATATACAAACATCAAAAGATAAGATGGGACGGAAAATAAATTGTTGGAAGATATCAATAAAGAAGAAGTTACATATTTGAATCGAGCTTAAATAGAGAAGAAAAAATTAAATGTGAGGATAGAGAGGATTTTCAAGGTACTAGTCCTTCTATCATACCATAGAACAAAAACAAAGAGCTTTAGAAAATCATTACCAAGGAAGAAATCATAGAGGCTCTTTTTCAAATAAGTCCACACAAGGCTCTAAGACCAAATGGATTTCTAGCCAGATTTTTTAAACATTTTTGGGAAGTAGTAGGTGACGATACATTCAAGGTGGTGGGAGAATCAATAAAGAAGAAAAGTATACTAGAAGCTTTGAATCATATTTACTTAGCAATAATTCCAAGAAAGAGACAAGTCCAATCCATGAATTAATTGAGATTGATTTCCTCTTGTAACACAACTCATAAGATAATTTTTAAAATCATTGCAAAGAGAATGAAGCTAATGTTGAGTTCAATTATTTCAAAAGAATAGAGTGCATTTACCCTGGGAAGATCAATTGTGGCTTCTTTAGCACAAAGAGTGGCATCAAACGAGGTGATCCAATTTTCCCTTTCATTTTATTAGCACGGTGGAAAATTTAGGGAGATTCATTAACAAGTTGAAGTATTCTTAAAAATGGCATGGGATAAATGTGGCAGTAGGTATGGATCCTATGGTACATCAATAATTTGCTGATGATACAATATTGTTTAGAGAATCTAGTAGGGGTGAAGAAAATAATATGAAATCCTTGTAAATAGATACCGTAAAGCTTTAGGACAAAAAATCATCTATAGTAAATTAGAATTTTTCTTTCTCAACACTCAGCCTAGCCTTCAAAAGGTATTAGCTAAAATTTTAAATTTGAAAGTGGCAAGTTTTCTTGGAATTTTTTTTGAAAGCCATTGTTTACTAGAGTCAATAAAAAAGATTTTTGGGAAATTTTAATTAATGTTGTAGCTGATAATTTTGCACTTTACTGGAACTGATTTTTGGCATAGTCAAATGTTGTTTTCCAGTTCACTACTTGTTGTAACGTATTTGTAAACAATTGTAAGACAATGAGCCTTCCTATGGGTCATATCCCTTTGTACTTGAGCAGTGAGCTCTAGGCAGTATGCCTGATTGCATGTGCATTCCCCTTTTATAATATTGTAGGTTCAAATCCCATTGTATTTTTTCCAATTTGGGTTTTCACGTAAAAATATTGATGTTTTGGTTGAATTGTTATTTATTGTGTATTTTTGCACTTTACTTTCTTTCTTTCCGAGTTCTTATTGACTTTAAGATCATGATGTAAAATATTGAATGTCCTAAGTAAAGAGGTAGACTAAAGATAAAGTATGTGAGAAAAGAGAACACAATCAGAGAAAAATAATTGTATATTTCTACCACCATAGGTGATAAGGATAAGTATAGCATTACAGCTAATGATTACAAAATTACTATAGTACACCTCAAATAAACATCAAGAGTCCAAGAAATCGATTATTTGATGGAAAATATTGAGGTTGATTTTTCTAGAATGATGAAGGATAATGTGAAGATCAAATAACTCAAAGCAGATGTAGAATAATTAAGAGAGTTGAATAAAGAAATGGTGCAACATAAACCAACAACATTTGATGGAATTTATAATTCAACCTATAATAACACCAAAAGAAGATGTTTAGGAAATAAACATCATCAAGAATGAAACTTGTATATTAGAATATTATATTGAAGATACATTTAAAAAAGGAAAAAAGGTTATCCAACAAGTAATAGAAAAATATTTAGTTGCTTCTCAAATAAATAAAAAAAGCATTCCATAGATCCTATGAACTTTGCTTGAGAAAAATTGAGAAAGAGATATAGAAGTTAATAGGTTGGATAGGAAATTAGGATGGGAAAAGGCAAGATTGGATGAATTCATAAAGGAATGGATGATATTTCCTTAACCACTTACAAACTAAAAGGTTGTTATGTTACAATCATTGGTAAGCTTATAGTTAATTTAATTAAAAAGTGCAAATTAGGAAAATGTGAACAATAAATTTAAAAGTTTAGAGATTATTTAATTAAGAAAATATTTGATCCCTATTCAAGTGAACAAGGAGATAATAAAGGATGCAAGGAGAATAAAAAATATAATTTTTGATTATGAAAAAGAGACAAAAGGTAGAGACATGAGAAAACACAACCTAAATTGCAAGTATAATGCAAAAAGTAAAAATTTGCTACTCTCTCAAAAGTTACAAGGGAAGAAATGAGTGCAGTATTTGCAATGTTCAATGAATTTAGATGCAGGGTTGATGAAGAGATGGGGATTGGAAAATAATTGGGAATTGTTTGAGTGATATAGTCAAGGTTTTTGTTTACACAAGTTATTTAATATTATTCTATCACCGAAATACCTTTTTGTAGTTATTAAAAGTTTTAGTAGATACAAGAGCACTCCAAAGATGATTAGCTTTTGTTGACAAAGTCAACATTCTGATTTAAAGGATCTAAAATATTCCTTTTTTTCAAGCTAACTTTATTTTATATTTATGAAACTATCATGTATTTTGAATCCAAAACAGAAGTTTATTTGTAATGGTCTCAAAGGTTTTAGAGTAAAGGCTAGAGACTTATTAGTTTTATTGATTGGAAATCAGATAGACTTGTGGAACTAAGATTGCTAGTCATTTTATAAGTTCACTTCTTGATTTCTTTTTGTCATCATTAATATTATTTGTGTATATTTTGCATACCATTTTATTCTGAATGTTATGTTGTCAATGTAATTCTCTATAAAGCATATTATAAATTTATTAGTGCATTTGGAATATCAAATCATTGCATTAGTATGTTGCCATAGTTTTGGAATTTTATTGTGTAGTGTATGTCCTTTAAAGATATCTATTTGTTAGTTAATTTTTGTCAAGTATATATGTGTTCTCTTCTTTCAATGTGTCATCATGGTATGCAAGTGTAAATCATTGAAACTTAGATTTTTTGTTTTTTATTAGATTAGCAGGGAGACATCCCTGACCGAAAAGAGAGAAACAATATTATATCTATAACCATACACCAATTGTAGGACAACTAGGAGTAGTAAACCAGTTCTAATAAAAAATTATCAAAAAAATTCATGCCCTTGAAACCATTTTCTATGAATACCAGTTTCATTCCTATTACTAATTAAAGAAGTATCATAGTTGCAGTTGTCATAAACCAAACTACTAATTCTCTTACTAGCATTATCCTTATCATCCTTTAATAAACTAGTCTTAGCATTCTTAATAAACATTAAGTTTTTCAAAGTAGGAATGCAGGCCTCAAAAAGCCACTAGTTGTAAGTTATAACAAAAAGGAAAAATAGAGGAAGCAAATAGACCATTACTCCTTCTTGAGTAGGTTCCAATCCTCCTCAAGTTTGCCTAAATTCTACATCCGAATCTCCTGTTGATCTTCTTCCTCCTCCTTAGTCATCTCCCATTCACCCTTCTTGGCCTTTTTCTTCTTGATTTTCTTCAGTCGGCCTTGACCATAAACCATGCCCAGGACAATATTATTCATTACCCCATCCATGATAGTGCAAAGGATATTGAAACAATTGCACAATTGTTTCATCTTCCTATCCTGTTCCTCATAATTTTTCTCCAGCACTCTTAGATTTATTGTCAATCATTCTTTCCCTTAATGTTTTTTTTCCCTTTGTGAAATTTGAGAAATGATATGTTAAATCCTAGATTAATTTAATGATCTATCTTAGATTGAATCCTGATTTACATAAAAAATAACCCTTGTCATTTCAGAAAATAAATTATCTTTGAATAGAAAATCCTAATTAAATTTTTTATCATTTTCTATAAATAAAACATCACAAATATCAAAATTAATTAATTACTTTCCAAAACAAATCATTGTCTAACATTGTCTAGACAGCCTAAGTAGTAAGAAGAATAAAATGGCAGGATTTCAATTTAGTCTATATGACAACCTAACATCACCGTAAATATTATTTAATAGAAGATGAACAATACATAATTAAAATAGGTCGAAATCTCCAATACAGGAGAATACATAATTAAATAGAAGGTACGTTGGCAAAGGATAAGTACTAAAAATATTGTTCAAAGTTCACATGTGAAGCGATGAGGGACATGCATATGGCAGTGATGAACATAGCGATCAATAAGATCACGAGATCGTGAAGAGATCATAATATCGCAAAAGCAGCCTAACTTCATTTTCCTTATGCCCCTGCAACAACGTGAATTAGGGTGCTTCGTCATACCTCCATTCGAAATACAATGGTTCACCCTACTCAGGGCTTCAAATTCATTGCTACAAGTACTCGGGACACCTCCCACCTGCACAGTATACATACTCATCACCACAACAGCATAAATGAGAATCGCCATGGCCTTAGTCATCTTTACTTTCAAGAAAACAAAAATTGCAATGGATGATTCAATCCATTTGCTTCTCTCTTTTTATAGACTTGGAAGGCCATGAGTTGGCACTGGAATCAACATAGACGGTGGTGAATGTCACGTGGACAAAAAAGATTTTATTTTATCTATCAAATATTAAAAAAACCTCGCTACCCAAAAGAATAAACAATGAATTTGTGAGCTGGCGAGTCCCTTTTCATGGTAATTTATGTTAGAAATGATATGCATTAGTTAAAAGAGAGCACCGACCGAAGATAAAGCCAGGAGTTTTGATCCTTGTTTTGATCTAATTTAAGAAAGTTCGCTTTGGCGTTAGTGTGTTTGTTGAGTGCTTGTTATAACAATCATGTAGTACAGAATTTGTATGAAAGATTATAGGGTCAGAACTTATAGTTTGGTGTACATGTCAACAAATAATACTTGTCTATAAATCATTTGCTTTGATCAATAGTAATACTTGTCCCTGTTTTCGCAACCGTATCTTGTTCGAATAAATCTTTACTAATATAATATCAGAGCAGTGATCCATTAAATGCTAAAATTGTAGTGATGGAGGTTCTCTGCATTTCGTAATCAGCTGGTTTCCATGGTGGTTCTCACTTTGAAGACTTCTGCTATAGTCTATAGACTTCTGTTATTAATAATGTAAGACAATGCAGTGATTTTCTTAGAGTAAGTGACTGTGGGGAGTATCTTGTATTCCACATTTTCTAAGATTTATATGCATTCTAGAATATATGTACCTGTTTGCATAGGGTAAGTTCTTATTAATTGAATCTCATTCTTTGAAATCAAGACAACATGGATGGAATTCACATACGGGCATAGCTCCAATTTTTGATAGACTAATTACTAGATTCAATTTTCTATATATATGAGTATGTTGTTATCCTTTTCTTAACTGAACAAGAGCTGCGTTGCAGCTTGAGTCAGACATGCAAAAAAGAGATGATCTTGTATAACATTATAAAATACACAGTTTGAAATTTTGAAAGAATCTTTTTCACTACTCAATCTAGCCACATATTATTGGAAGAAATTTGTAAAAATCAGCAAGCAAGTTTGAACACAAATTGTGTGTAAAATGAAAACAAAATCTTCTTTCAATTTAGTAGTAACCAAAAATGTTGCCCCTCTTAACACGGATTGTGCACAGAAAAACGTAGATGACCATAGAGGGGGCTGTATGCAAGACTCTTATTTCAAGAATAACTTGACTACATTGCATCTTTCACTCAAAATGTTAATCTAAATACTAGTTTATTAAATAACTTTGCATAGATTTGTTCAAGCAACAGGTTCGAATACTTATCAAAGGCTTTAAAATTTTTTATGTTTGTGGCTAATATTTGGGAATATGGAGTTTTTTTTCGTTATTATGATAGCATTTAAATTTGTAGACTTACAGCAGAGAGGTTTTATTGTAGCATAGAAGCTTGTTTGTGAGCTTTAATTTATATTTACTTTGGCCCAACTTTCCCCCAAAATGGGAAAGAGTATAGTAGGAAAAAGCTTCACTGCACATCAGTCATTTGTTCTCTTTGTTCTCTTTTCAGCTTCTGTTATTTTACCTACAATATGGTTACACAATCTCACTCTGCTATCACAGTAGGTATGCATCTCTTGGTGTTTTGTTTGCTATATATTGGGCTAATTAGCATTCTTAACTTAAATCTTTTTCCTTCTTCCTTGTGACTGACTTCAACATTTTCAAGCACAATATTGCTCCCCCATCTCCTTAATAGGTTTCTAGATTGTCCTAGACTTCATCTTCTTCTATGAAAGGTAGAAAGTCAATGACAAGATCAATGCAACCTTCTCAGTTTAGAACCTCAGTAATTAATCTCTTTCAATAAAAAAACCTATAATAGAACAAGGAAATATAATTGTAAACATAGATAATATAGATTTTTCCTTTGTATAACGTATTTTGAGAACAAAAGGATCACATGTACAAACATAAAAGCCATAAATAGTACTGTCCAAAACCATAAATTCATAAGCAACCAGATACATATGCATTCAAAATAGTATAGGCCACGGGCAATAGCAAAAAGAAGATAACATGCAAACATGTATCTTCGGCAATGGTTCTACTAACATGTTCTTTACAAGTAAAATAACTAGCTGCACATCTGAGGAAGTTATGAAAGAGGTCCAAAGATTGGTGGAATTATACAAGAGTGATGAACTGGGTATTATTATGACACATGATTCTAACACTATGCGTCTGTTGAGTAGTGAACTATAACTTTTTTTTATAAATGATCCTTTAAAACAATAATAATTTAGACATCAAGGATATTTAAGTTTCCATGCATTTTTAACTTGTATAGGAATCATAGGAAGAATTGAGCAGATTATTGCAGATGCCAGAGCCCTCCTAGCATTTGTCAAAGTGGAAGATTTGTTCTAAGAAATTATAGAGTCTCTGTTTGTCAATGTGGGAGATTTGTTCTAAGAAATTATAGTGACTAAAGTTGGAGACTTGAGAATATAAGATCAAAATTTTTTTTATAGTGAGTGGACTTATCTTCATGCATTTGTAAATCAATGAAAATTTCCAGCACAATTCAAGATTTTTTTGTTTTTCATAATTGATGGACATAGATAGCCCCTCAAGAATTACATGCAGTTAACATGACTAGCAATGATAAAAAAATAGTGTCAAACTACTAAGCCAACAAACCCTAGCCAATTATAAGATTAAATCTTTAACAATCTAATAAACATTTCTTCATATCTTCACTTATTTGTGCCATGCACTTGAGTAGGGTGGAGTTGGAGAGCTTTATGCCAAGGCGAACTTGGCCTTTGTCTTGCCATGAGCAAAATTTAGCTTTGTTTGGCCATTCCTTTCATAGGTAAGACTTCAAAATCCATTGGACAACTTGACCATGTCGAAATTCATGCATCATGTGCCACACCTTTAATATGCCTAGCGAACTTCAAGTTGGTTCTGACATTGCTTTCTACCATGTTGCGGGTTGGAGTTTGTCTTGTCTTAGGCATGGTAGAGTTGGAGGTTGTGGAGACATGCTAGGCCAAGAGCTAAGTGTTGTGCAATCCATCCATATGCTAAGCGGACTTAAAGCATGATGTGCCATGCATAGGGTGGACTTGAATGCCTGATAAGACATAAAACATGGTGGTCTTCATGATCAGTAAGACATTGGCCATTCTTCCTTGGGTGGAATGTGTTACTCTTTTGCCATGACTAAATCTTGTGCAAACTTGATGACTACCTTCCAAACCCTAAATCTACTTTCAAAAAAGTAGAAAAAACTAAAAAGCAAAAAAAGAGAAAAGCAAAAACTAAAAAAAAAAAGAAAAAAAACATAGAAATTGCAATCCTCGTCCTTCAGACCTTCTGAGCACTTTTTCAATGTCTTGATAGCATTCCGAACATAAATTCTCTACTTGTCTCCAAATGAATTCTCAAAAATCCTAATCTTAAACTCTCAAAGAAAAGAGTTATGAAATCGCAGAGCTAAGACCAAAAACCCTAAAAAGAAAACAACTAGGGGGTCTCTATTTGTAATGGGATGATGTGTGAAATAGGCCACAACAGGTCCCAACCTAATTTTTAGTTATGTCTATTTTGTTGTTTTGTCCTACTCTATGGACTATTTTTCCTTGGTTAATGTCGTTGGGGTTTTTTTTGTTGTTCCTTCTATCTCTATCTAATTACCACTTTGGTAAGCCTCGTTCTTTGTAATAGGTTTTGGGACCTTTAGAAAACCCACTTATTTTAATAAAAAATATCATGTCTATTTTGTCAAAGGTGGTTTTGATTTTCAATTTGTATTAATTTTCCATAAATGTCATATGTTTTCTTAGTACTATCCATAGTTGTTTGGTCAATACATTAAAGTGTTGTCCATAGCCTCCTAATGAGTTGCAAAAGGAAAATTGTGAATTTTTCTATAGAAAATTATGTTTAGTGAATGGAAGAATAACTCATAAATTTCTTCCATGTCCATTAGATAGTGTTGAATGAAGCATAAAGTACAAAAACTCTTAATTTGTAGCATTATTTATTTATTTTCACCAAAAACTCTTTATGAAACTCATTCGTTAATTGTCAAAATGGATGGATGCACTCTTTAGTTATCTTGGAATACCAATGCAAGGTATCTCCTTAAAGAATATTAGGAAATATTGTAATGAACTAAGGCATGTTACTCAAGGAAGTCATGAATGCCTACAAAAACCTAACAAGCTAATAAGAAAATATGACAATTATTATATCCTTTCCCTAAATCAAATTGCATGTCTCTCTAAACAATGAGAATAAATACCCAAAAATAATTCTTCTTTGTGTGATCCTTAGAAGAAGGATAGCATGCCATGTAAGTCCAACAAATCATCCTCCATCTTGTAGTGTGTTGATTTCTCCTCACAAAACCTTCATAACTTTCCAAGACACTCAAGGATCTTAACTACAATTTTGGGACTCAATGTATTAGTATATTGAGACTCTATAATGTATCATATATTAATAGATATTTGTTCAATGAAGATATGGTTGATAAAATATCCGAATTCATCATTAGACTTCTTAACAATCATTTAGTTGATGAAAAAACTAGAATTGATAAGATCTACTATCTTATAAACTATCTTGAAAAACCAAAACATAAATTTTATTTTATTTATCCAAACTTCAAAATCTAAATATTACTACTATTCAAATGAAATGATATATATAGACATATGTACAACAAACTATAAGCTCTGACCTTATTATCTCTCAAATAAATTATGTACTATAGGATTGTTACAAAAGAACTCAACAAACACATCCAGTTATCCAGAAAGGATCAATCTCACTCTTTCCTTTTACCATTGTTAGTGCCATTTTTAACAAATGCATGTGATTTCCAACATAAATTACCATGTAAAGGGACTCGCCAGCTCACAAATTTCTTGATTTTTTTTTCGGAGTGAGATTTTTAAGTTTTTCAGAGATAAAATAAAATCTCCTATCCACATGACATTTACCATCATCCATGTTGATACCGATGCCAACTCATGGCCTTCTAAATCTATAAAAAGAAAGAGGTAGATGGATTAAATCATCCACAACAATTTTTGGTATTTTGAAAGGAAAGATGACCAAGGCCATGGCAATTGTGATTTATGCTGTTGTGTTGATGAGTATGTTTACTATGCAGGTTGGAGGTGTAGTTTGTCACAATGAATATGAAGTGCTAAGTAGGGTGGACCCTTGTGTTGCGAATGGAACTATGGGGAAGAAGCCTAATGGTCGTTGTTGCAGGGGTATTAGGAAATTGAGCTTAGGCTGCTCTTGCAATATTATGATCTCTGCAAGAGCTCATCACCTTATTGATGACTATGTTCATCAGTCTCATATGCATGTTCCTCCTTCCTTCAAATGTTAAATATTCTCCATAGGCATTTCTTTGAGAAATTTTCCAAAGAACATTTTTTAAATAATTAACCTTTGCCAATGTACCTTCTAGTCGTTTACTAATTCTTCAATATTAGAGATGTCAATCTATTTTAGTGATATATTGTTCTTTTGCTATTCAATAATATCTATTGTTGATCTTTGAGACATTATGGGCAAAACTAAAATCTTGCCCCGATATTCTTTCTCCTTATTAGGTTGTGTAACCGATGTTAAACAATGGCTTCTAATGAAAAATAAATTGCATACTCTTAAAATGACAGTTTTTTTATGTAGGGTTTTGATATCAAGAAAGTTTATTATTGAGAAACTAGTTAGCAGATTATTTTTTAATTAGAATTAAAATCTTTGCAATTTATAATTTTTTTTGATAGATACTGATACATAGATTTTTTCATGTAACAAAATGTATAATTGAGATAATTATATTATCTATAAACTAAAATGCATAAACAAACATCTATCATACTTGGATTTCTTGTTATCTTTTCCTTCTCCAATTTTACATCCATTATGTTTTGGAAGAAATTGTAGATTTGTTCTTACAATAAAATCTGGAGTTGTCAATAAAATTTAATGAATTGGGGATTGAGGCCTTCCGGTTTGGTTTGTATTCATAAATAATCTCTTTCTACTTGGATCAGACTAAAAAAATATAATTTCTTCATTAAATAATATAGGTGTAATGAGTTCTTATCACTTTTGGCTTTGAGTTGTGTATAATGCTTTTCACTGTTAACGTTTCTCATTATACTATATGATCTATCATGAGGATGAAATAATTCTTCATTTCTGCTCTCTAACTAATTTTTTTATCCATGAATCATGTAATATGATAAAAAACTAATGAAAAGTGTTATGCAATTGATCCAACACTAAGATCCAAAGGAGTTGAAAGATCTTCATCAGAATCCCGGATCCAACTTCATCGACATTCTTGAGTAATTGTTTCAACAACAGAAACATTATTAAACATCACGTGAAATACAGAAAAATAATAATAATTAATGCATCAGAATAAAGGTTTTTTTTTCGTGAAGGAGGGTGACGCACTATCATGTACAGCTAGGACAAGACCCTTCTCGTGGATGCGATAACTATTACAGTAACTCGATGCCAACCTTGTTATTGTTCTAAATTTTTAAGAAAGTAAGGTAATGTTAATTGTGAAAAAAGAGGATTTTGGGAGCTTAGTTGTGGCAAGAAAGAAAACCATATATTCATGCTAATGGTTTCACGCGTATTCCTTGAAATTGGAAAGAAGATAAAATTCAATATTTTCTCAACAAATAAGATTACTAGTCTAGAAAATCAGGGTTATTTATAATGGTTAAATGGTGTTGTTATCTGATTTAATGTGATGTTGGGCTTAGGTTCATGTGATGAAGAATAAGGAACAATATAGAAGAATGGTTTACAAGTTCATGCAGGGGCAGCAAGCATCATGGTCATCAAGAAGGGAAAACTAAACAATTTCCAAGTGCGCTAAGGGTGGCTAGAGGGTTTTTGAGCATCCCTTCCACCTAATTCGTCTCTAGTCGTTGATCCACAATATTTGCCTTCTCTTTTTATCAAGGAGTGCATAAATAGGAAAAACTCTTACCATGTTTGTTCATGTTACCAGTGGCTTCCAAGGGGTGCAAGCTTTTCCATACCGTTGCTCCATTTGACAGCTTAAACATCACACACTAAAACTTAAGTCCTAGGCTAAATGTTCTAAATAGACAGAGTTGATGAAAATTTTCCAGGCTTCATTTGTTCCTCAGTATTTGTTGTTTAAGGCTAGCCTTGCTCCAAAGGTCATAAAAAAAATGGTTTTTTTCAAGGGGTGCAAGCTTTTCTATACTATTTGCTCCATAGGTAATAAAAAAAATTGAAAGAAGAGTTAGGGAAGTTTCCTTGTCTAATATTTAGACTATAAAATTTTTAAATTTTCCTATGAACTACAAATCATAGGAGTTCACTATCAATTTTTTAACTAGCATATATATCTTAAATTTTAATTTAATTTATATAAAATACGTTGAAGGATATTATTTGTGGCACCTATTTGACTTTATGGTATAAAATTGATTAAAAATAGGTGCCTTGAGAAGGATACGCAAGGATACCTCTTGGTGTATTCTATATAGATTAAATTAAAATTTAAGATATATATGCTAGTCGCAGTCGTATGGCGCGACATGGAAAACATAACCTAAATGCAATATGTAATTATATAGTATTTTTTTCTTGAATTGGATTATACTATTATGCGGAGAAATATGAAATTTTATGTATCTATTTAGACCATTTTAATAATATTAACGTCTTGCAAGATTAAAGTATATACTAAAATGTAAGATATATTAGACTTTATTTCATTATAATATAAAACTTTATTGAATGCTCAGTATTATGGTTAGAAATAGGGTTAGGGTTAAGGTTCACATCATTGTTAGTGCTACAACTAGGGTTAGCATCAAGGTTAGGGTTTGGTTTAGGTTTAGATTTATGGTCAAGGTTAGGATTTTAGATTACTATTAGGATTATAGTTAGGGTTAGGGTTTAGTGTTAGGGTTAAGTTTATGGTTAGGGTTTAGTATTAAGGTTAAGGTTAGTATTAAGGTCAAGGTTAAGGTTCACATCATTTTTAGGGTTAGGGTTAGGGTTAGGGTTAGGGTTAGGGTTTACGGTTAGGGTTATGATAATGGTTAGGGTTTATATCATGGTTTGGGTTAGTATCAAGGTTAGGTTTGGTTTAGGTTTAGGATTATGGTTATGATTAGGGTTAAGGATTATAATTAGGATTATGGTTATGGTCAGGGATATGGTTAGTTATTAATATTAGGGTTCAGTTTATGGATAGGGTTAGGGTTTATTGTTAGTGTTACAATTATGTTTATGATTTATATCAATTTAGGGTTAATATAACCATAATTACAATTAGGTTTAGCGTTAGGGTTAGAATTATAACTGGGTGTAGGGTTAGGTTTATGAATTGATTTATGATTATTTAATGTAGGGTTAGGCTTAGGTTTAGGATTATCGTTAGAGTTACGTTTAGGGTCAGGGTTATGGTTAAGTTTAGGGATAGAATTATTGTTAGGGTTAGGGTAAATGTTAGGGTTAGGTTTTAGGGTTCGGGCTAAAGAGCATTGCTTGGTTTTAGGGCAATGGGTTGGCTAGGATTTGGATTAGGGTAAGGGTTACAATTGTGGTTAGGATTAGAATAATGGTAGAGTTAATTTTAGGATTTGGGTTATGGTTAAGTTTAGGGTTAGAATTATGGTTATGGTTATTGTTAGGGTTAGTATCAAGGTTAAGTTCTAGTCTTATGGTTATTGTTAGGATTTACATCATGATCAAGGTTAAGGATTTAGGGTTAGAGTTAGATTATAGTCAATGTTAGCGTTTACATTAGGGTTAAGTTTTGAGTTATGGTTTGTGTTAAGATTTAATGTTAGTGTTTAGGGTTGAATTTGAGATAATGGTTAAGATCCACATCATAGTTAGGGTAAGGATTTGGGTTAAAAATATGTTTATTGTAGGGTTAGGATTTAGGGTAAGTGTTATGATTAAGGCCAGGGTTTAGTATTATGGTTATGGATATGGTTAGTGTTAGGATTCACATCATGGTTAGTGTTATGTTTTACATCATGGTTAGGGTTATGGTATGGGTTAAGATTTAGTGTTAGGTTTAACATTATCATTAGGGTTAGGGTTTAGGAATAGGGCAAAGGATTATGGTTAGGGACAAACATAGGATTAGTTTGTGGGTTAGAAAAATATTTAGGTTTAGGGTCGTTATTAGGTGGTGCTTAAGCTTACTATTGGGTTTAAAATCATAGTTAGAGATAGTATTGGAGATAAAATAACACTTAAGATTTAGGTTTAGGGTTATGGTTTGGATTATTGATTAATGGGATACTGGTCTACAAACACCCCAATAGGCTATACTTATTGTTTTCACAACTTGACCTTAGAATCCCTTAAGGTTTTCTAGTCTTCTCCTTCACCAAACAACTCAAGTTTGGATAACCAACTCAATCAATAAAAATAAAATCACCTAGGGTCTTCACATGACCCAAAAAAAATTTCTCATAAACCAACACATACCCATTTGCCTGGTTTACACAAAACCCTCTTACTCGGGTGCAACCTAGGCCTTATCCTAGTAGGCCTACCAGATGGGTTTTTCAAACTTAATTCAATTTTTTCCCAAAACACTAACAAAATAAATTAGACTTCCAGATACCCTTTTGGTTGTTACATACAATATGTGAAAATAAACTATGGTTCTTTTGGACAAAATATCCAGACCAACACCCTGCTACACACCAACTAGGCCCAATTAGCCCTCTTTTCTGAAGTAAGTATCAACAAATGGTACAAACACAAAACCAAACAAAAAAAATTTCTTGAAAAATATTCCAAAACAATATATTTTCCATGTTTAAAGCCAAGAAAAACTCATTTGATAGCTTAGATATCAAAAGCCACTTTTTAGACCTCCTAACCTAGGGCTTTCTTAAAACAACTCTTCCATTCACTTCCAGACTTGAACAAGGGTCATTTTACCTTTTTTTCAACCCCCAAAAACATCTTTCAACATAGAAACACCACCTTGTTAAGCTACTTCTTCTGCTACTATACCCATGCCTCCATTTTCATACTTTTTTTCTCACACAAACAATCACTTTTATTGATGATCACTTGTTCAATCCCTTTTCCCTACATTCTTTCCATTGGTTTTCATAAAAATACATTTATAGGGTTTCATTCCTCAAGGAAAAATAATGACATAAAGAGGAATGAGCCCTAACTTATCATTTTGAGACCAAAATAACACAAAATGTGCATCTACAACAGTGTTCTTTGGAATAGTCAAAATAAATGATTCAAAAAAGATGCAAAAACATTCAAAATGGATTAAAATTCTCATTAATACCAAAAGGAATCACCTACAATCAATTTCCAAAGAAAAAATTAAAGAAAACAATACAAAACTAGCAAGTAGTTTCCAGATTTTTGTATCAAAAAAGAGTGCAGTATGTACAATGCAATAATGATTGCTTCCCAAACTTCAACCTTAATTCTCCAAGTCATGTAGCATGATTTATAGACCAACATAAACCTTACAAACCTGACCATAACCACCTATCCCCTTAACAAACATCTAAACCTCTTGTTTGGCTAACTAGTCATTGGGTTTTTAAATTTGAATTTGACAACACTAGACATAATCCCCTTAATCCTAATTTGTCAACACCAAAGGCTTTATTTGAGCCTTATTACATCCAAATTACTCAACACAACCTAATTAAAATCATTACTAATCCTTTGGTCCATTTTTACATATTTAGACTTATTGACCCCTATTAGATCCATTTGCACTCAAAACTCATTTCATTCTTCCTCTTCCATTCAAATGCCTTAATAATATTTATTAGAACATTTTTAGGTCCTTTAGACCATTTAATCCATGTTCTATACCAAAATGGCTTCATGTGCATCCATGTCACAGGATGTGCTCCTGCACCATACTCACCCCCTAGGAAAAATATCTTGTCCCAAGAGAATAGGGGTCTTGTTTGTAGTCCATGCATCCTTCTCAAAGCCCACCTACACCTTTCAAAACCTGCAACAAACTCCTACAAATGAGTAGATAAAAAAAAATTATTGGATCTCTAATTTAGATTGTCATGTATGGACTACTGTTGCACCATGTTCCCTACCTTTGTGAGGTCCAAATGACCCCAAACTCCATTCATCCTTGAAGGACTAGCACTGTCCTTAATTTTCATACTTAGAGGGAACTCAACAGTCCCTATTATCACACTAGTCTGCACCTTCCTTTTGTTGTGAGGAATAGAATGTTGTTGCCCTTGTCATTTCTTTCCAAGCCCCTAATCACTACCTTTTGTTTCCATCGCCTTAGAAACCTGCAAACTCACATACTCCTTCCTATCAATGCATATTACACTGGATTTAAAGATATGATTATTTTTTAGAGGAGTTAATGTAAATCTCTTACCATAGTTGTGAACAACATATGTGTTCAAGAACCAATCATGCAATGTCCTTCTTTGTTATTACCAAGGCCTTCCTAAGAGTACATGACAACATGTCATAGCAACAATGTCACACAATACCCTATCATGATAATCGCTAGTGGTAAAATCTACATATGCTAGCTCTTGGACTACTAGATTTTGTTCATCTGTTACCCAAGTGGCTTTGTAGGGTCTATTATGTGGTATTCTTACTAAATTTAACTTCTCAACCATCTCTTGAGAAACCAAGTTATCAAAAGAACCTGAATCAATTATCATCCTACATATTTTACCATGACTCAAGAATTCAATTCTAAAAATGGATACCTAGGGTTGTACCTGCTACAACCTTTGTCCTCTTCCAAACATCAGAAAGTCACCCTCAAGTTATTAAGCAACAATACCAATTTTCTCTTCTGCTGGTTGTTCTCCCCCTTGGGCCAACTGAATTCTTTCCTCAGTCTTCTTTCCACCTTGTTCATTCATTGGATACTTGAAGGAAGTGTGCCCAACTTCATTTCATGTGCAGCACCTTCCCATAAGGACTCCTGATCCTCTACCTGATCTAAATCTACCTCCACCTCTGTATCCACCTCTCTGATCAGAAAATGACTCCTTACCCTTATCATTGGTGCCTTATTGTCCTTCATTGTTAGGCTTGTTGCCCTTTCCTCTATTTGCATTACTTCTGTCACTTCCTCCTTATCTCTCTTGCTTCCTCTTTAACTTTTCTTCAACCCTTATAGCCAACTGAAAACACTCTCCAAGTTTCTTTGGTATTGTCAAACCAATCTCATCTTGGAAGTTGTATCTAAGCCCATTGAGATATCTTGCAACCTTCGCATCCTCATCTTCCAATCCACATCTTATACTCAACTTGTGGAATTGCTCAGTGTAGGTCATCAGATCCATGTCTTTTTGTTTCAGATTTTGTCTCAACCTCTTTGTCTGAATAGCATAATCAGATGGAATGAATTGATCCTTCATCATGGCCTTCATCCTACTCCATGTGGTGATCTTAGTCATCCCTCATTTTGTTCTCTCTTTCTACACACTACTCCACCATGTTAGAGCAGTACCTCTCAACTTTGTGCTGGTAAAGTTCACCTTCTTGTCCTCATTCATGTCTACATAATCAAAGTAGTTTTCTAGGGTATCAATCCACCCCAATACCTCTTCAACCTTTCTTGAAATTTTTCATTCTCCCTTCTCATTTGTCTCATCTCTCTATCACATTTTGCTTCTTGTTCTTTCCTTTCTCTCCTTTCCATATCTAAGGTCTCTTTCAACTCTTGGTTCTCCCTGGCTCTTTGTTATTTAAGAGGCATCTTGTATATACCCCAACTAGTACACTACTTCTCGTTCTTCCTTACTTCTCTCAAGAATCTACTAGTGGCTCTAATACAACTATGATGCATAGGATACTAGTCTACAAACACCCCAATAGGAAATACTTGTTGTTTTCACACTTGACCTTAGAATCCTTGAAGGGTTTCTAGTCTTCTCCTTCACCAAAGAACTCATATTTGGATTACCAACTCAATCAATCAAACTAACATCACCTAGGGTCTTCACATGCCCCAACGGACTTGGCTCAACAACCAACACATATCCATTTGGTTTGTTTACACAAAACCCTCTTACCCAGGTCCAACCTAGGCCTTATCCTAGTAACCCTACCAGTTGAATCTTTCAGATAATTCAAATTTTTCCCAAAACAGTTACAAAAAACATTAGACTTCTAGATACCCTTTTTAAAGTTACATAACATATGTGAAAATAAACTATGGTTCTTTAGGACAAAATATCCAGACCAACACACTGCTACACACCAACCAGCCCTAATTAGCCCTCTTTTCCAAAGCAAGTACCAAAAAATAGTATGACCACAACACCAAACCAAAAAAAAGTCTTGAAAAATGTTCCCAAACAATATATTTTCCAGGTTTCAAGGAAAGACACACTCATTTGGTAGGTTAGATATCAAACCCCCCTTTTTAGGCTTCCTAACCTAGAGCTTTCTCAAAACCACTCCTCCATTCACTTCCAGACTCAACCAAGGGTCATTTCACCTTGTACTCAACCCCCAAAAACATCTTCCAGCATAAGAAAACCAACGTGTTAAGCTACTTCTTTTGTTGATACACCCATGCCTCCATTTTCATTTTTTTTTCTCAAACAAATAGTCACTTTTCTTGATGATCACCTATTCAATCTCTTTTCCCTACATAATTTTCATTGGTTAGGTTAAAAATACATTTATAGGGTCTCATTCCTTAACGAAGAACAATGATATAAAGAGGAATGAGCCCTAACTTATCATTCTGACACCAAAATAACAAAAAATATGCACCTACAACAGTGTTCTTTGAAACAGTCAAAATAAATTATTCAAAACAGATGTAAAAACCTTCAAAATGGATTAAAATGCTCATAAAAACCCAAAGGAATCATCTACAATCCATTTCCAATCAAATATTAAAGAAACCAATATAAAATTAGCAAGTAGTTTCCAAATTTTGTATTCAAAACAAGTGCAGTCCTAATTTATCAACCAACATAAACCTTCCCAAGCCAACCATGACCACCTTTCCCCTTAACAAAAATCTAAATCGCTTGTTTAGCTAACTAACTGTTGGGTTTTTAAATTTAAATTTGACAACACTAGACATAATCACCTTAATCCTAATTTATCAACACCAAAGGCTTTATTTGAACCTTATTACATCAAAATGACTCAAAAAAACTTAATTAAACTCATTAGTCATCCTTTGTGCCATTTTTACATATTTAGACTTATTGACACTTATTAGATTCATTTGCACTCAAAACTCATTTCATTCTTCCTATTACTTTCAAATGCCTTAATAGGAAATATTATATGATTTTTATGTCCTTTAGACCATTGAATCCATGTTCTATACCAAAATGGCTTCGTGTGCCTCCATGTCACATGATGTGCTCTTGTGCTAATTATCGATAGAGTTATGGTTTTCATCGTTGTTGGGGTTAGGGTGTAAATAAGGGTTAGGATTATGGTTAAAAATACATCATGCTTAATGTTAGGTTTATGGTTAAGATTATGGTTAATGTTGGGATTTACATCATGGTTAGGGTTATGATTATAGTAATGGTTAGGGATTAGGATAATGGTTAGGGTTAGGTATACATCATGCTTATCATTAGTGTTAGGGGTAGGTTTATGGTGTTATAGCTAGGGTCTACAATTGGTCAAGGTTAGGAATATATTTTAGGTTATGGTTAGGGTTAATATTATGATATGTCATAGTTGGTGTTAGGTTTAGGGTTACAATTATAGATAGGGATAGGGTTTACATCTTGGTTAGGGTTAGCATTAAGGTTAAGGTTATGATTATGGTTAGTGTCTATATTATGGTTAAGGTTAGACTTAGGGTTGGGGCTATTGTTAGTGTTATAGTTAGAATTATTGTTAGGGAGGATTAGGATTATGGTTACAACTAGGGTTTATATCATGTGAGGGTTCAATTTAGGATTATGGTAGGGTCTACATCACATTGAGGGTAAGGATTTGGATTACAAATATGTTTATTGTTAGGGTTAGGATTTAGGGTAAGGTTTATGATGAAGGTTACTATTTATTGTTATGGTTATGGATATCGTAGGGTTAGGATCTTTATATCATGGCCAATTTTATGGTTTACATCATGGTTAGGATTATGGTTTGGGTTGAGATTTAGTGTTAGGGTTAGTATTATCATTTGGGTTAGGGATCAGGAAAAAGGCTACGTATTATGGTTAGGGACATACTTTGGAGTAGGTTTTGGGTTAGAAACATAGTTAGGTTTGGGGTCATTATTTGGATTGACTTAGGCTTAGTGTTGGGTTTAAAATTATAGTTAGAGTTAGTATTGTAGATAAAATAACACTTATGATTTACATTTAGGGTTACGATTAGAGTTATGGTTTACATCATGGTTGGGGTTACCTATGATGAGAATAAGGGTTGGGATTACGGTTAGGACTACATCATGGTTAAGGTTAAGTTTAGGGTAAGGGTTATGGTTAATGTTGGGAATTACATCATGGTTAGGGTTACAATTATAGTAATGATTAGGAATTACGATTACATCATGCTTATCATTATTGTTAGAGTTAGGATTAGTTTTATGATGTTAGGGTTAGGGTCTACATCATGGTCAAGGTTAGGAGTATATTTTGGGTTATGGTTAGGGATGGGTTTTAGGGTTAGTGTTAAAGGTTATTGTAAGGTTAGTGTTTTGGGTTAGGGTTATGATTAGGGTTAGGTTTATAATGTTTAACTTTTCCTATGGACTACAAATCATAAGAGTTAACTATTGATTTTTTAATTATTAAGATGAAAATTTGTGCTCAAAATGAGGTAGGGTCTCCAAATTATTTTAGTAAAAAAAATTGATTTTAACTATTATTTTTGTTTTATTAAATCAATTTAAAAAGTAATAAATTTATATACAATTCAAACTATTTTATAAATAAATATTTCTATATATAATTTAGATCTTGTATACATTTTTATTTGTGTAAAATAAAATTTTAGAATAAAAATGAATTTTAAGTATCTATAACTTGCATACATTTTCATCTATATAAAATATATATAGACACACTTATTTTTAATACAAAACTTCTAAATATCTTGTGTCCTTGTTGCAATTTTCATTTGTGATTCTCATGTTTCTAGTGCCATAGCTGAAAAACATCGATGATGACACAAACCTTGGTGTACCTACTATAGGAAGCAATTGAAATATATATGACAAGACAACATATCGTAGAAGAGGAAGAAAAGCTACAAAAGAATAAATATGGTAGTTGGTTGTTTCTTTTATTCCCAAGATATTATGCCTTATCCAAAATGAAAAACATTGTATAAAGTTCTCTTCCTATCATCTATAATCCTTGCACAATAAGTGTCATTGTATCCTATTAGCTTGAAATAATTTAACCTTGATTAGAGAATTTCATAGTTCCTTGTCCCACTGACATATTTCAAAATTCTTTTTCTAGCTTACTAATGAGAAACTTTTGGAGACTCCATGAACCTTTAAATAAGAATAACTTCAAACATTCTATCCGACCTTGTGGCTATTAAATGCATAAGACTACCAACGAGTTTTTTATGGGTAAATGCTAAAACTTTGTTACGTTGCAAACCAACTTATCAACACAAGTTAATTTAAGTAGTTCTAACTAAAAATGAATTTTAATCAAACATATGGTCTATATAGATTCATTATAGCTAAGTTATATAAGGGGCACAACATTTCAAATTGGAAATATCTACTAAATGTATATTTTATACCACTTTGGGTCTAATTACCAAAAAAAAAAATTGATGTTTCAACAACTCTTATAAATAATGTTTTTTTGAAATGTAAAAATACCCTTTTATAGATCAATAAGTGAATTTTCCAAAATAGATATCTTCTAATATTTTAATTAGTTTTAATATTTAATATTTTATTTTTAATGAAAGTAGGTCATTGGCACTAAAATAGAGGGTTGATTATCTTGTTAAGGAGAAATACTAAAATTTATTTAAATTTTTTGGAAAAAATATGATGTTGTACAGAAAATAATCTATGTCAAGATGATATAACTATTTTCTAATTTGGATAAATAGTTAATAAAAAAAGTGGTGGGAATTCCAAATAGTTATATTTGAGGACACACAACGCTTTAAATTTATTAAAAAATATAAATTATAATAAACAATATATCCATGCACTAAAGTTATTAAAAAAATTGAAAAAAAAAGGTAAAATTTACTAAATAAAGTGTGGTGGCTTGTTTAACTTCAATTTAAGCATTTTATCAACAACTAAATTATAGTGTTTACTTTATAAAAACCTACATTCATATAATTTTTTAATTTTTTCTTAAAATTAAAAATATAATTAAAATTACAAACATAAAATAGACAAAAAAGTATAAATTTCACTAGTTTACATCATTTCAAAATTCAAAACATATTTTTTACTTTCTATTGATTTAATTTAAAAAGTTGGATTTACATCTGGTCCTTTGTCATCTTTACTCAATTTCAAACCCATCAAAATAGCTATTCAAGATGCTTTGGAATTTATCATATTGAGCCTCTTCAAACTATCATTTGCATACTTTGATTTTGAGATGAATATAAATTTATCATTTTTGATTAATTGAATGCCAACAAAGTATATCATTAATTCCAAATCAATCATCTTAAATTCTTTTTTCACAATTGGTTTGAACTTGTCAATTGACAAATCACATGTGAATATCAAGTCATCAATATATAAACAAACAATTATGATCTTACCTTACTCATTCATGTTGGTATATAATGTAGGCTCATTGTTGCACCTATTAAATCATTTGTAAAAGATAAGAATCAATTATGATATACGATGATCTTGGGGCTTGTTTAAGTGCATAGAGTTCCTTCTTGATCTTGTAAACATTATTTTCATGACCCAAAATTTCATACCCAGGTGGCTGCTCCACATAGACCTCTTCTTATAAATAAATCTTCATCAAACTCACAAGTGAAATGGAATAGGAGAATGTTAGAGTAGACAAGTTGGAACAATATTAAAGTATGGTTTCATTATAAGATGTCCAAGAAGGTTTACAAAAATATCCAACTCCTTGCAATGAAATACTTGAATGGTTAACAACATTATTGGAACCACCACTAGACATATAAATAGTTCTTATTGACTTTAAGATATTGATGTAAAATATTGAATTCCCTAAGGAAAAATGTAGACTATTAAAGATAAAGTATGTGAGAAAAGAGAACATGATCAGAGAAAAATAATTGCATCTTTCTACCACCATAGTTAATAAGGATAATTGTAGCATTACAGCTGATGATTACCAAATTACCATAGTACACCCCAAATAAACATCAAGAGTCCAAGAAATTGATGCTTTGATGGAAAATATTAAGGTTAGAGTTGCTAGGCCAATGAAGGATAAATTGAAAATCAAATAACAAAAAGCACATATAGAATACTTAGAGTGTTCAACAAAGAAATGGTGCAACATACACCAAAAATGATGGAATTTACAATGCATCCTATAATAATGTCAAAAGAAGATGTTGAGGCAATAAAAGTCATCAAGGATGAAAATTGTATATATTAGAAGATTATATTTAAGATACATTGAAAAAGGGGAAAAAAGTTATGCAAAAAGTGATAGAAAGATATTCAGTTGCTTCTCAACAAAAAAGAAAATGATTTAAGAAAGCCCATAAAATTTGCTTGAGGAAAACTGAGAAAGAGATAAATAAGGCAATAGGTTGGATAGGCAATTAGGATAGGAAAATGCAAGATTGGATGAATGCATAAAAGATATGGATGATATCTCCTTAACAACTTAGAAATTGAAAGTTTGCCATGTTACAATCATTGATAAGCTTATAGTTAATTTAATAGAAAAGTGAGAATGAGAAAAAGATGAACATGAAATTTAAAAGTTTAGAGATTATTTAATCAGTAAAATGTTTGATTCCCTAGTTCAAGTGAACAAGGAGCTAATAGAAAATGCAAGGAAAATAAAAAATATAATTGTTGATTATGCAAATGAGACAAAAGGTAGAGACATGATAAAACATAGCCTAAATTGCCAAGATAACGATTAAAATGTCAATTTAGTACTCTCTCAAAAGTTACAAGGGATGAAATGAGTGCAGTATTTGCTATGGTCAATGAATTTACATGCAGGGTTGATGAAGAGATGAGGATTGAAAAATGATCTGAAATATTTTGAGTGAGTATAGTCAGGGTTTTTGTTGCCACTGGTTATTTAATATTAGGCCATTACCAAAATACATTTTCATAGGCATTGCAATTTTTACTAGAAAAAAGAGCATTCGAAAGATGACAAGTTTTGTTGACTTAGCCAACCTTCTGATTGAAAGGATCTAAAATATTCCTTTTCTCCTAGCTAACATTATTTAATATTTATGAAACTATCATGTATTTTTAATCCAAAAAGGAACTTTAATTGTATTGGTCTCAAAGGTTTTAGACTCTATAAAAGGCTAGAGACTTGTTAGTTTTATCGATTCAAAATCAGAGAGACTTGTGGAGCTAAGATTTCTAGTCAATTTATAGGTTAAATTCTTTATTTATTTCTCTTTGCCATCAGTAATACCATTTTGTTACAAAGGTTATCAGGTTGATGTAATTCTCTATTAAGGATATTGTAAATTTTCTAGTACATTTGGAACATCAAACTATTGCATGGCTGTGTTGCCATATTTTTGTAATTTCTTTGTGTAGTGTATGTCCTTCAAAGATATCTATTTTTTAGTTAATTTATCAAGGTATGCAGGTGCAAATCATTGAAACTTAGATTTATTTTTAATTAGTCTTTCCCTTAATCTTTTTTCTCTTTGTGAAATTTGAGATATGAAAGGTTAAATCCTAGATTAATTCAATGAGCTATCTTATATTGAATATTTATTGAGCTATCCCCTCATAGTGGCAACGATTCCAAGACAATATTGATTTTGATGCAATGTTGGGAAATGTCAACTAAAGGTAGCTTCATACTTTCTACCACTATGTTCTTATGACTTTTTCATATTTACATTTGTAGTGTAAACTTGAAGCCTTTGGTCACTTTGATGCAGTATTATTCTTTATTTTTATACAATGTGCATAGTTACAATGAATTATAGAAGTAATTAAATATTGATTTGTTTATCTCTCATGTAAATTTTATTGTTGTGTTTTAAGGATTCTATAAAGTTTATGTCAAAATGATGAACTCCTTATAATTGTTATCAATATCATGTGAATATGTAAAATTTATCTATGTTTAGAAAATAAATTAGATTTTTTTTATAGTCACCCCCTTTGTGATCCCTTGTCATCTCCAAAATGGGCTAAAAAATAAAATGTTTCCCCTCATCCTTAAAACTTGGTGGAAAATAGTTTTATACATAGATATTATGTAAATTAATCAATTTGTCAGAATTAGCTTATACATTTTAGGGCAAGTAGCTATCAAAATAGTTGTAAACTGCAAAGATTATTATTTTCGTACAATACAATTATCTAAATTAAATAGTTGCTACCAAGATTGTCAATTATAAGTTCTCTTCATGCCAAAAACCTTAGGCACAAAAAATAATCATTTCAATAAAACTTATAAAATATTAAAATTAATAAGTTATTTTTAACTAGAAATATTTTAGTCTTAGAAGCTACAAAAAAAATAAAAAATACATAAATTGTAATTTTAATTAACCAAGTTTTATTTAAATTAAATAATTACCATCTAATGATATCTACTACTCCGAATCCCCTTAATCTGTTATTGAATCCTAATAAAAAAACTTATCATTTTCTATAAATAAAAGATCACAAATATTAAAATTAATTAATTACTTTCCAAAACAAATCATTGTCTAACATTGTCTAGACAGCCTAAGTAGTAAGAAGAATACAATGGCAGGATTTCAATTTTGCCCATATGACAACTTAACATCACAGTAAATATAATTTAATAGAAAAGGAACAATACATAATTAAAATAGGTTGAAATCTCCAAGACAAGAGAATACATAATTAAGAAGGTGGTATGTTGGCAAAAGATAAGTACTAAAAATATTGTTCAAAGTTCACATGTGAAGGGATGAGGGACATGCATATGGCAGCGATGAACATAGCGATCAATAAGATCACGAGAACGTGAAGAGATCATAATATCACAAAAGCAGCCTAACTTCATTTTCCTGATGCCCCTGCAACAACGCCAATTAGGGTGCTTCGTCATACCTCCATTTGAAATACAAGGGTTCACCCTACTCAAGACTTCATATTCATTGCGATAAGTGCTCGAGACACCCTGCACCTGTACAATATACATACTCATCACCACAACAACACAAATCAAAATCTATTGTGGGAAAGGGGCAAGGGAAGAATCTATTGAGTAAAACATAAGATGCAAAATTTTCTTGTAATCTTCTTTCCTATTTCATTTTTCAAACTTATGTTTTAGGTGTTTTAGCACTTTTAGTGAATGCTAATCCTTGTAAACTAATGTGCAAGAAAATTAGGTTTACAGATATGATACAATCATTAAAAGTGCGTTGGAAGCATTTTCTTGGATCAAGTAAAATGTGGTTTATATGAAGTCCTCATTATTATATATTTTCTATTGCTTAGAATACATTTCAGTAGTAGAAATAACATAACCAATTTGAGCTCATAAAAATTGAAACAAATATGATGATAATTGAGGATTTTTTCTGATGGGAATAGTAGAAGACCACGTAGAGGCAGACCCATGACGTGGACAAGAAGTTGAGCGACACCTTGATACATCGTCTCTCCCACCAGAGGAGTAGTGAGGAGCTTGGGACCATGGGGTCTGAGAGCGGCGGGCAGAGGAATTGTAGCCATGACGACAACCATGCATCGGAGTGTGAATTTTATCCTTCCAAAGAGTGAATAGGATCTCCATTCTGAAAGCATACCATATCTAGGAAAATTTGAAGAGGATTCTAGGCAAATCGCCCAGAAGCACCATATGCCAAGAAAAGGGCTCAGGCCAAAAAGGCCAAAAGAAATCATGGATCCAGCTCCAGTACTATTGAGTTCTTCTACAAAACCAAAAAATATGCATAGAATTTTATGGATGGCCACAAAAAGGGCACCAAGGATCAGGAACCCCCAAGTGCTTAAGGCTGGAACCCAAAGGAAACCCTTGGAAAAGCACACACGGAGAAAAGTGTGCAATCTTGGGTTTGGTGGTGGTGGACCAGACAACAAGAAACCTAAATCACTAGGAAGTTTGAGAAGACTGCAAGTGATGGTCGCGCCCACAAAAGGATATGAAAATCACAGTAAAATCTTTCCTGGGAATTGGGCATTCCAACAGGTGACCAATATCTCTTTCTGTAGACGTTCATTTACTTGTCAAACCAGGGGACGTATACTTTAAATGGCGCAGCAAAATATATGCACTAGGAACTTATTTTGGTCAAATCCTAGCAGAAATACATATTGAAAAGAAATCCTACCTACGCTACAGGAAGGTAATGCAAAGCTTTTTAACTCAACTATGATTTGATTACGACAGAAACCATAATAACTACAACTGAAACACAAACTATGAACTGGCCTTATGCTGCAGGAATAGAGACAATGATGGATTCCTTGTGCTGCAGGAGCAATGTAAAGCTGAGTTTGTATAAAAACTTTAAAGATGAAAGCAAACTGAAGCTTAACGGGAAAGAACAACTAACTAACTAGCTACAGATACCTACTAAGTGGGCCCCCTTAGCAAGCATCTCCTAATTACGTAGATACGAAACTTAGAACTTCATTGAACTTTATTCATAAAAACAGAATGATATACATTGTTTTGTTGATATGGAAACTAACAACAAACTCTGCTTCTGGTTAAACAGATTCTGTTTTTCATTATCATCTCGATTCTTACATGACATCTACTATTCTTATTCTATCCTTCTCTTGCCCCTCTCTCGCACAAGAGGAGAAGCTTTATTTAAAAACAGGGGAGCAACTAACTAACTAACTCCATCAAAGAAAGACGTGGAAATAAAACATATCCTCAAATCAAGGAACAAACTTCATAAATGAGTTTATGTGTTCAACCCGATCCAGAGAGAATCTAGCACTCCACTCTTTGTCATTAAAATTCTTTCCCATGATTTCAGTCAAAGAGTCTTTGCCGGAGCTTCCTCGAAGTCGTGCAAGAAATGGACTTTACTGCAAGGCTGAGATTGGTTGCGCTTGACCCGATCATTCTTCAACAACCTGCGAAACAAAAGGTAACAGGCAATAGAAAAGGCGTATGGCACATACACGATATCCATTCATTAATCACACATTTTAGATTTACTTCATCATTCAAAAACTGTATACGATATACCAGGAATATAAAAGTCTCTTGCTACAGGATATCCCAAAAAGGTTTCACAAAGTCTGAACATCCATGAAATAACAAAAGTAAAGGCATTTAAAAGTTTTATCAAAACATCCAAATTATGAGCATATTTTAAGCTCATCACTGCCCCCTACTTAGCCCAATGCTGGTCCTCCAGCATTAACTTTTCTGATGGTTTCTCTGAAGTTGGTGGCTGCTACATGACTCTGAAATGGATTTTTAAACTTGTAATAAAATCCTTTGAAATCCCGGCATTTTTCATACTTTTGGTCTTCTAATTCATTGTTGAGATTTGTAGCCTGGTGAGGATAAAGTGGCCACATTAGCACAGGGGGTCTGAATGTCAGCGGCAACCACAATTCAAATCTTTTTTGAAGTCCCAATTGAATATATCTGCTGGTTCGTTAGAGAGCTGCTGTGAAATTTAAGGGACCATGCGGTTCTAACTTTCTTAACCCAACAGTTAACCTTTCCCATCTTTTCTCACTTCTGGAGAATGCCAATTTCCAAAATGAATATTGTTGTGCCTGGAATTCATCATATACCTGTTTTCTGATATCAAATATTTTCCCTCTTGCTGAAACATTATTAACACCATATGTCAGAGCAAACCAATCTTTCAACATTGCATAAGGGTTTGAACTGTGAGATCGTAATGGAACAGGCTCTATTTTCTCAACTTCCTCATATGTTTCCCATTGCCTGCCATAATTTGCCTCATTTGCTGCCCATGACATAAATGCTCTCAAATGAATATCACTAATATATAGAAGAGGATTCCATTTTGTTTCAAATGGTATTAAAAAACCATGCAAATAGAATTCACAAAGAGAATTCCTTAACCAGTTAGGGGCTGCCTGGTATGCTTCATAGAAGTCTTTGGCATTATGAATTATAGGATCTTGATTTCTGGAAATTCTCATTAATTGGAACCATAAAAACTGTTCTTTAAGGCACAGAGCATAAACTCTGGGTGGGGGTCTACATTCCATAATCTGGCCAGTTACTTTCAACATTTCATCTGTTTTTGCTTTCAACTCAGCAATTTCTTGCTTCTGACTTTCAATTTTCTTATTTAATTTCTTCTTTTCTATTTCCCATAGACTTTGCTGCATGATAGTCTGGGCTATGTATTGGAAAGTCAGGGTTTGCAATGTAACTGTTTCCCAATTAGCTTTAACATATTCTTGAAACTCCATTAAAAATGTTTTCTTATACACAACAATGGCTTTGCAAACTTCAGGATGAGATACAACTTCACTAGGCACATTCAATTGTTCAGTTTGTTCTTCCTCTTGCTGTAAGATAAATTCTTCTTGTTCCTATGGTGGAGAAGTCTGTGCTTCCTCCAAAAATTGCATAGCACCAGTAGCCAAATCATCAAGATTTGGTAACCCTTGCTCATTATGCCTTGTTTCTTTTGTCTCAACTTGTTCCACTTCAGGAACGATCGAACTCTGGGCAGCATTTTCGGACACATTCTGAGAAACATTAAATTCGGACTCAACAGATTCTTCTGAAATTACAATCACCTCTGGTTGTGGTGAAGCAGGGGAGGTCTTAGATTGTTTCCTTGCGGAAACCCTTCTTGGCGCTGATGCGACTGCAGGAGGTGTTCCGGTAGTTTTCCTCTTCTTTGTTTGCTTAGAGGGCTTTGCCCTACCAAAGGATGATGACGAACTAGAAATAGCAACAGGCGTTGCTGTAGGAGAAACAGCTGCAGGGGAAGGTGCTGCAGGAGAAGGGCATTGCCTTTTCCGAGAACGAGGGTCAAATTCTGGGGACCCTTCTGCCTTTGTTTTTCCCTTCTCACTCCTAGTGGCAGACCTAGTTTGAATCCTAGCAGAGGATTCGGGTACGAAAGCTGCAGGACCAGGTGCTACAGGAGTAGATGACCCTTGCCCTGTTTTACTGGTAGATGGACTTTCTTTCTTCTTTTTTTGAGGCCGTGGGGTAAGTACCCTAGGAGGTTGTGGAATTTGAAAACTTTTTTGGGCAACAAATTGTTGCCAAGAGAGAGATGAGACATCCCTTAAAGAGTGTTCAATCAGTAATTTAATGAGGCCATGATGAGTGACAGAATTATCTTTCTCTTGTTGAGTTCCGTGGGCATTGTGTTCTAAAAATTTTAACAAGAAATTCGAAACATTTATAACTAACCCATGCCTCATATGGCTCAATAATTTGAAATGATGAGAATGCAGATAGGAAAAATGGCCCTCACAGGTCAAATACCTGATTATGTAAATAGCATACTCTGAATAAGGAGGAGGCAATGATACACGCTTGCATCCCTGCTTGGAGACTTCCAGAGGTCCATCAGTAGGCATTGAAAACTCAACCCTTGCTGCTGCAGCATCTGAAGAAAAGTTTTCTCCAACAGCTGGAAGCCCAGTTACTTCTGCAATTCTGTTTTCAGTTGTAACAACCGTTAGACCCCATACGGTGGCTTCCCCTTCAGAAAGGGTTCTCAGAAATTCTGCAGCAGCCTCCTCATTGAAATCATTTAAGCTCAAAATTTAATTTAACCATCCATAGAGGCTGAATGCGTGGACTGTTTGCGGATTTTGCAATAATGTTTCATGAGCTGTAGGCTCATGTCACACCAACTGACCACCCATGTTTGTAGTTTTCCTTCAGCTGAACTCAATTCCTTGCTGAAGATTCAAATTCACTGCTTCCCTTCTGTTCTGGTTTTTTTCTTTTTCGTGTCGTCACATTACTTTCTTTCTTTTCCAAAAATGAACTTTTTTGAACAAGCAGTCTTAATCATGATTATGCAATAAAGAAAGACATGCGATCATAGTTGGAAAGTACCAGAAAAGTATTAAAGAAGATTATTTTGCAGTTATGGCAGCGGCAAAAAGACAGGTTTTAAAAGATGGATTACCCCGCCCCTACTTAAAATATGACATGTGTCCTCACATGTAGCAAAGAACAGGCAGAAGTTCAGGCAATAATGACCGGTACATGCATATTAGAAAATGAATAGAATGAAATAAATCAAATATGCGATAAGAAAAGATATGGCGTACCTTTGATAATTGCACGTACGTGTGAAGAAATATGACGACATCTGCATGGATTGACAAGTGGGAAAGATATCTTAATTAAGTTTGATGCGGATGGATGACGTGGATGGGTGAAATGGGTGGATGAAATGAACAAATGAAATGAATGGATGGAAGTGAAAGAAGTGAAATGGGGGCGATAAATGAGAATGGAGAAAAGGGGTTTCCTTTTGTAAAAAGAAAACCTTTATTATGGGCATGCTTTTTGAAAATTACGGTGACGCTGCAGGAGAAAGGCAAAAGCCTTCGACTGCAGGAAGAGTAGCGGGAGGAACCTGAACGAACTGCTACATGAATTCTTCCTTGGAGACTGGTTTGTGGTATAACCGGAGTCGGTGGCCATTCACTAGCAATTTGAAGCGGACTGGGTCTATTGTTACCAGCTGTACAGCTCCATTGTCGAACACATTTTCAACTTTATAGGGGCCAAGCCAACGTGTTGTGAGCTTACCTTGGTTTTCTTGATATCTGGAATCATATAACAGAGCCCAATCTCCAGTAGAAAATTTCCTGGTTTTGATGTGCTGATCATGCCATTTTTTCCTTTGCTGTTGGATTGCTTCTGTATGCTATAGGGAGGCTTTTCTCATTTCGTCCAAAGCATTTAGCTGCAGGAGACGGTCCTTCTGTGCTTCAGATATGTCTATATTGAGTTCAAGAGCTGTCCTCAAAGTTTTGTGTTCAAATTCTATGGGTAACATGGTTGTTTTCCCATAAAGCAGCTCAAAAGGTGTAAACCCAGTTGTTGTTTTCCATGTAGTTCTATAAGCCCAAACTGCTTTAGGAAGTCTATTGCTCCAATCTTTTCTATGTATCTGTACTGTCTTTGTGAGGATCGCCTCAATTTCTCTATTTGTTACCTCTGCCTGACCATTGGCTTGAGGGTGATAAGGGTCGGACTTCCTATGTTTGATTTTATATTCATTCATTAGTGTTGTGATCAGATTAGATGTAAACTGAGCTCCTTGATCGGTTACAAGCTCTCTGGGAACCCCAAATCTTGTGAAAATTTGTTCATACAGAAACTCAGCAACTTTGTTATCTCAAGCATGAGCCATAGCTGTTACCTCAACCCATTTTGTTACATAGTCCGTGCAAACTAGAATGTATGACTTTCCATTTGATGGTGGATCAATTGGTCCTACAAAATCCATCCCCCATTTATCAAAAGGGGTGACTATTATCTGTGGATGTAGTGGCATTTCATCGGACTTAGTTGGTCTTCCCATACACTGGCATTTGTCACATTTTCTTGTATAGGCCACAACATCCTTATGTAATGTTGGCCAGTAGTACCCTGTTGTAAGAACTTTCATTGATGTTCTTTTTGCTGCAAAATGTCCTCCACATGGTTCATCATGGCAAGCATGCAATATGTCATAAGTTTCGTCTTCTCTTACACATCTTCACATTAACTGATCAGCTCCAGTATAAAACAAACTATTTGCAATCCAGAAAAGTTAAAACTTTTCTCTATTAACAATTTCTTTTCTTTTGGAGAAAAGTAGTCTGATATTCTGTTTGCTGCTAGATAATTGGCAATGTCTGCATACCAGGGTGTATGTGCAGCGATGGAAAACAAGTGTTCATCTGGGAACCTATCATCAATGATCTCATGTTCAATAGGTGTAGCTGATTGGAGTCTTGATAAAAAGTCAGCTACAACATTAGCTCTCCCTGGTTTGTCAATTATGGAAATGTCAAATTCTTGTAACAACAGGAGCCAACATGCCAACCTACCAGAAATGGCAGGTTTGTTCATCAGATATTTGATTGCTGCATGTTTAGTATGGATGAATATCTGATAACCTATGATATAATGTCTAAATTTATTCAAAGCATATACTACTGCAAGCAACTCCTTTTTTGTGACAGTATAGTTGAGCTCAGGACCTTGAAGGTTCTTGCTGATAAAGTAAATAGCATGTTCAACTGAATTTTCTTTTTGATTCAGAACTGCTCCTATGCCAAAGTCAGAAGCATCAGCATGTATGTGAAAAGGCAAATTCCATTTTGGACCTTGAAGAACAGGGGCTTTAGTAAGCAAGTCCTTTAATTGTAGGAAGGATTTTTCACAGGCTTCTGTCCACTCAAATTGGGAATCCTTTGTTAACAAAGCATAAAGTGGACTGACAATTTTACTGAAGTCTTTTATAAATCTTCTATAATACCCTGCATGACCAAGAAAACTTCTGACATCTTTCTGTTTTGCAGGAGTTTGTAAATTCTGAATTACTTCAATTTTAGCAGGGTCAACCTGAATTCCATTTTTTGAAACATGATGACCTAGGACAATACCTTTTTCCATCATTAGAAAACACTTCTCATTGTTTAGAGACAAATTTTGCTCTCTACATCTTTTCAATACTTTTTCTAAATTTAGTAGTGCTTCTTCAAATGTGACTCCATAGGCAGTGAAATCATCCATGTAAATCTCCATACATTCATGAGATATATCAGCAAACATACTAATTACTGCTCTTTGAAATGTTGTTGGCGCATTGCATAAGCCAAAAGGCAAGACCGAATAAGCAAATGTTCCCCATGGATAGGTAAAAGTGTTCTTATCTTGATCTTCAGGGGCTATTTTTATCTGATTGTATCCACTGTAACCATCCAAAAAGGAAAAATATTTTTTGCCAGACAGTAAGTCTAGTACTTGATCTACAAAAGGTAGTGGAAAGTGATCTTTTTTAGTAGCACTGTTCAATTCTCTATAATCTACACATACTCTCCATTTTCCACCTTTCTTGGGAACAACGACTAAGGGAGAAAGCCATTGACTGTCAGAGATTGGATAAATAAAGTGAGCATCAAGTAATTTTTGAAGCTCACTTTTAACTATTTCCCTAAGTGCTGGATTTACTCTTCTTTGAGGTTGTCTAATTGGTGAACAATCTTCTTTGATATATATCCTATGAGTACAAACTCGAGGATCTATTCCTTGCATGTCCCCATATTCCCATGCAAAAGCTTTATGTTGTTCTTGTAGCATTTTTAATAGATCATCCTGTTGAGACTGTGATAGCTTATTATTGATATTCAACCAATGACCTTGAGACAATTCTATCTGCTCCGTGAGATCACTCATAGAGTCTACAGGTAATGTTTGTATCTCTTGTGGAAGCAAATTATGAAAAATCACTGGAAGTTTAGGCAGTGAATTTTCAGAATCTGGTTGCTGCAGGAAATATTGTAAATGAGTATCATTTGGATCAGATGAACCACCTTTATCAAAGTTGTTTTGTAGAATTTGAAACAATAAGGCATCTTCACTCTGAAGTTGTGAGAATGGGTCATTTTGAATCATCATTAATTGAGCCAAGGAATTGGTTTCTTCAATTTCCTCCCCCACATCTGGCCAAACAGGTTGGGACAAATCTGGCCGAGGTCTAGCAGGAGGATACAGAGCCAATTTCTTTGTGGACTGCACATCAGAAATGGTCATATCTCCAGAACGGCATCCTATAAAAGCATCGGCAGTTGCTAACCATGGTCTACCAAGAATAACTGGACACCCTCCTAAAGTTGCCTTAACTGGTAATATTGTGAAATCAGCAGGATACTCCCAAGATTCAAGAATGACAATTACATCTTCTACAATCCCATCAGGTTTAACTGTGGAACTGTCTGCAAGCTGCAGGACTGTGGGTGTAGACCTAATGTTTGAAATGTTCAGGGAGTCTACAGTATGCTTTGTCATGACATTAATGGCAGCACCTAAATCAATCAAAACATTTTTTACAACTTGGCCATTTACATTTATCTGCACTACAGGACTTCCAGGGTCAATATACTTTGGAATAACTACATTTCCCAACATTATATCAGCTAATTTTCCTAAGACATGAATTGTTTGAGGGTCCTTTTTCTTTTGTCCAGGCTTCTTTAAACAGGCTTCTTTAATAGCTTTTTCAAAAATAGGAATATCTTTAATAGCATGAAATAAAGGAATTTGAATCTGCACATATTTTAGCTGATCCATAATGTCAAAAGTGGGTTGTTCCATGGGTTTATATGTAGTACTTTGCAACCTCTGAGGAAAAGGTGGGTTATCTTGATTTTGTAGAATAGGCTCCTTAGGAACGGTATCTGTTATTGGCATGTGCTCAGTAGGAACAATAGGTGTAGTAGGTTCTTCATGGGGAGGATCTGATATTTCAGTAATCCGAGGCGGTTTTAGAGTAGGTAAAGTAGTTCCAGACCTCAAATGGATGTCATTAATGTTTAAGGCATAAGCTTGATATTGGTTGGCTTCGGCAAGATGCGCAGGCTACTGAGGTTTATTATTGGGATTGGGCATTAGCTGGGTAGGCATAGGCATTTTTTTCGGAGGTCCAGGATTTGTGGCAGTTACTACAGGAGGTGGCATAAGGGCTTGTGGTTGTGGTTGTGGAAGCTGCAAGAATCCAGAGGATTGGTTTTGCCATTGTTGAGGGCCTCGCCATTGAGAATTTTGCTGCCAATTTCCTGAAGGTGGGGTCCATTGCCCCTGTGGCTGCTGCCATCCTCCTTGAGGGGGTTGCCATTGCTGGTTCTGATAATTAGGCCAATTTGGTTGAGGTGGGTTCCAGGATGGTGGTGGTCCATATGCATGTTGCCATTGATTATTATATCCAGAATAAGAATTACCAAAAGTTAAAGGGTCTTGAGGCATACCTTGTCTTTGGGCCGATGGTCTCCTTTCTGCAACAAAGAATACGTGATCATCATCTCCTTCTACTGGCTTAAAGTCAGTAGGTAGTTGTTTAGCTTCCAAATTAGCCACCATCTTGCATCTGCAGCCACGCTTCTTTTGTCTGCAGTATGGACAAAACTCGGCCAAAACTGCGTCAGCCTCCTCATGTTTCTTTCGAGCTTGTATAGTGTCTAGTTGTGTAGCCATATTATTAATGATGTCCTGCTTGAAGTCAGATAGCAAATTTGTTATCTCTATTCGGTAAACTCTGCCAGAAGAAGACTTCCCTATTGTAGCATGATGACCTCTACCTTTCTTAACTATTGCTCGAGAGTAGTTAAGACATATTTTCTTTATATCATCCCAAGGCACCTGGGTTATATCACCTCCTCCTATCAGGTCCAGGGCATCTATACAAGCATCACTGATTCCCTTTAGAAACAGCAGTTTCTGAGAGTCCTCGTTGAGACTATGGTTTGAGTTCCTTTGTAGTGCAAACAAGAATCTGAAAATGTAATCTTCCAGACTTTCATCCTCCTTCTGCTGAATTTAGAATATATCATCACCCTTGCTAGCACTCTTACAATATTCCTTATACTTTTCAAAGAATTTTGTCTGCATGACCTCCCAACTATCAACTACACCTCTTCCCAGACTCATGAACCATCTAAGAGCTCCTTCCTTCAAGGTGGAAGGGAATAACTTCAATTTATGAGCGTCTGTGTTGTAGTCATAACTACGACAGAGGACATCAAATTCAAACAGAAAGGTTTCTGGGTCCTCTGTGACAAGGCCATAAAACTTTGGAAGCAAAGAAGAGGGAATGTTTTTAAGATTGTCAGTATCTCCCTGGGGAACAATAGGAAACTCAAATGCAGGAGGCGGATTATTGGGTTGATTATTTGCCATGTTTGATTGCTGGAATAACAGAGCGAATGGATTTTCCTCAGGTTCATTGTCAGCTGGGTCAAATGGTAGTTCAATAAACAGATTTTCAGGGATGAACCTTCCCAGTGCGTCTCTTCTTCTTCTATGTATGCAATATAATGAATAGTGGCTTGAAAAATCTAGGAAATTTTACTAACAAGCTAAACTAATGCCAAAAATGACTTCTGATAAACTCCTAGCTAGACGCCATCCCCGGCAACGGCGCCAAAAATGATGGTCGCGCCCACAAAAGGATATGAAAATCACAGTAAAATCTTTCCTGAGAATTGGGCATTCCAACAAGTGACCAATATCTCTCTCTGTAGATGTTCATTTACTTGTCAAACCAGGCGATGTATACTTTAAATGGCGCAGCAAAATATATGCACTAGGAACTTATTTTGGTCAAATCCTAGTGGAAATACATACTGAAAAGAAATCCTACCTACGCTACAGGAAGGTAATGCAAAGCTTTTTAACTCAACTATGATTTGATTACGACAGAAACCATAATAACTACAACTGAAACGCAAACTATGAACTGGCCTTATGCTGCAGGAACAGACACAGTGATGGATTCCTTGTGCTGCAGGAGCAATGTAAAGCTAAGTTTGTATAAAAACTTTAAAGATGAAAGCAAACTGAAGCTTAACGGGAAAGAACAACTAACTAACTAGCTACACATACCTACTAAGTGGGCCCCCTTAGCAAGCATCCCCTGATTACGCAGATACGAAACTCAGAACTTCATTGAACTTTATTCATAAAAACAAAATGATATACATTGTTTTGTTGATATTCAAACTAACAACAAACTCTGCTTCTGGTTAAACAGATTTTGTTTTTCATTATCATCTCGATTCTTACATGACATCTACTATTCTTATTCTATCCTTCTCTTGCCCCTCTCTTGCACAGGAGGAGAAGCTTTATTTAAAAACAGGGGAGCAACTAACTAACTAACTCCATCAAAGAAAGATGTGGAAGTAAAACATATCCTCGAATCAAGGAACAAACTTCATAAATGATTTTATGCGTTCAACCCGATCCAGAGAGAATCTAGCACTCCACTCTTTGTCATTAAAATTCTTTCCCATGATTTCAGTCAAAGAGGCAACAAAAAAGGCGTATGGTACATACACGATATCCATTCATTAGTCACACATTTTACATTTACTTCATCATTCAAAAACTGTATATGATATACCAGTCATTTTAGGGAGTCAACGGGGCAATAAATGCAATCAAGTCAATCACAAAGAGCTACAGGAATATAAAAGTCTCTTGCTACAGGATATCCCAAAAAGGTTTCACAAAGTCTGAACATCCATGAAATAACAAAAGTAAAGGCATTTAAAAGTTTTATCAAAACATCCAAATTATGAGCATATTTTAAGCTCATCAGCAAGTGCCACCATTGATTGAGGATATGAACCATAGGCAAATGGACAACCAGCTAGAGATAACCCATTTTGGGTTCGTAGCTGGTGAAAGGAGTCCAAGGATACCATTTCCAATCCTTCCACCAAGGTCTGACAAACTGAATGCCAAGCTTATGTAACAAATGTAAGGGTAAGGCCAAGATGAGAAGCTGATAAGTTTGTTGATCTGGTCGAGATAGATGAAACTAGACTTGAAGGTCATCCCATGACCAAAGGCTCATAGAAGCTCAAGAAAACAAATTCTTAGGTGTTGTAATGTCATGTTTGTGAAAATGTAGAGTACTAACACTCTGGATTTTGGCTAGTGGTAACCTTTGCACCTGAAAAAGAGGTGACCACGAGAGGTTGTGTTGATTCATGGAGATCTCATCATGAAAACCATCACCCACCCATCGAAGCCAAGGTTTGATAGCTTCCCAAGCATGCCAAATGATTTTAAAAACAAAAGTACCCTAGATCTGAACAAGGTCTTTCATAATGAATATGGTTTGAAAACCAATCCCCTTCTAAGGTTTTGGTTGCAATGTCTTTTACTCCTCATGTTGGGCTCCTTCTTTGGAAGAGAGCATTTTTTTTGAAAGAAGGTGAATTGGAAAGAAGAAAAAGGAGCATTAAATGTGTAGATAAAAAATGCACATACCTTGTGTTAAACAAAGATACTCTAAAGAAAGAGAGAAGGAAGGTAGCCAGGAAGAATTCGATTGAACCAATTGAAGAGGAAGCAACATTGAAAGATGTAGTGGAAGATTTGGGAGGTTTATAATTTATGAAGCTATGATACTAGAAGAAACAATCTTGGAACAAATTAAATCTAAAATTAAGGCACCTAGAATCAAGGAAAAAAGGAAAAGAGGAGAAAATTCAAATAAATAAAAAATGATAATAGAATCTCTAGCAGAAAGAGACTTCGCGAAAATGAAATTAAGCTCAGGGAAGGAGCTCATCCTTCCCCAAACCCAGTGAAAGTCATAACATGGAATGTTAGGGGCATTAATGCCCCTAGAAAATGGCACTTGATCAAGTGACAAAATGATCAAGCAAAAGTGGACATATATTTATTACAAGAAACAAAACTAAAAACAGACAAAAGTAATAAGCATCTAAATAACTGGAAACAATGGAAAGGACATTTTTTAGATTTTGATGGTTGTTTTGGGTTGCTAGGAATTATTTAGAACCCACTCAAAGTAGAATGAAGTATGGTAGAGGACAACCAATGATGGATTCTATTGAAATGTAGAATGCTTCAAAGAAATGAATTTTTTTTATCTCTTTAATGTATATGGAAAAACCCCAACTATACATAAAAGAGAATTATGACTGTATTTAATAGAGAAAATTCAAGGATTCATTGGTGAAAAATGAATGATAGTAAAAGACTTTAATGCAATCTTAAATAACTAGGAAAAAATGGTGGGTCTAAGGAGAATAACAATGATGCTATCAGATTTCCAAATATTGATAGTCAACAATCACCTCAAGGATTTGCAAGCAAGGAATGGAACTTTTACATGGACAAATTGTAGGAAGGGATTCACTAATATTGGAAAAAGATTACTTAGATTTTTAATTTGTGATAATTTGGACAATCAAATGCAATACTGTGAAGTCTTAATACGTTCATTCACCTGATTAGATCACTTCCCCATTCAATTTATTATTAAACACGATGATCATAGACCAAGAAATCCCTTTAAATTTTAAAATATGTGGTTAAGAGTGTCAAGGTTGAAGAAATTTGTTGAGATATGGTGGAAGGAGATTACGTCTCGAGACCAATCCTACATATATCAACTTACTAAAAAACTAAAGTACATGAAAACTAAGTTGAAAGAGTGGAACAAAGACCACTCCAAAAATATATTTCAAGAAAAATAGGGAGTAGAAAAAGAGTTCACAAACCTTCAGGAGATCATAATTGAGAAAAGAATGGGAATAGAGGAATATGAAAGAGAGAAGACATTAAAAATAATGCTAAATAAATTATTGGAATGGGAAGAGTGCTATTGGAGACAAAAATCTTGGGAAATTTGGCTTAAAGAAGGGGATAGAAATACCAAATTTTTTTATAAATTGATAATAGGCAATAAAAAAAGAAGTAGATATACAAAAATCAAAATATAAGATGGGATAGAAAATAAATTGTTGGAAGATATCAATAAAGAAGAAGTTACATATTTGAATCGAGCTTAAATAGAGAAGAAAAAATTAATAGTGAGGATAGAGAGGATTTTCAAGGTACTAGTCCTTCTATCATACCATAGAACAAAAACAAAGAGCTTTAGAAAATCATTACCAAGGAATAAATCATAGAGGCTCTTTTTCAAATAAGTCCACACAAGGCTCTAAGACCAGATGGATTTCCAGCCAGATTTTTTAAACATTTTTGGGAAGTAGTAGGTGATGATACATTCAAGGTGGTGGGAGAATCAATAAAGAAGAAAAGTATACTAGAAGATTTGAATCATATTTACTTAGCAATAATTCCAAGAAAGAGACAAGTCCAATCCATGAATTAATTGAGATTGATTTCCTCTTGTAACACAACTCATAAGATAATTTTTAAAATCATTGCAAAGAGAATGAAGGTAATGTTGAGTTCAATTGTTTCAAAAGAATAGAGTGCATTTACCCTGGGAAGATCAATTGTGGCTTCTTTAGCACAAAGAGTGGCATCAAACAAACTGATCCAATTTTCCCTTTCATTTTATTAGCACGGTGGAAAATTTAGGGAGATTCATTAACAAGTTGAAGTGTTCTTAAAAATGGCATGGGATAAATGTGGCAGCAGGTATGGATCCTGTGGTACATCAATAATTTGCTGATGATAGAATATTGTTTAGAGAATCTAGTAGGGGTGAAGAAAATAATATGAAATCCTTGTAAATAGATACCGTAAAGCTTCAGGACAAAAAATCATCTAGAGTAAATTAGAATTTTTCTTTCTCAACACTCAGCCTAGCCTTCAAAAGGTATTAGCTAAAATTTTAAATTTGAAAGTGGCAAGTTTTCTTGGAATTTTTTGGGAAAGTCATTGTTTACTAGAGTCAATAAAAAAGATTTTTGGGAAATTTTAATTAATGTTGTAGCTGATAATTTTGCACTTTACTGGAACTGATTTTTGGCATAGTCAAATGTTGTTTTCTAGTTCACTACTTGTTGTAATGTATTTGTAAACAATTGTAAGACAATGAGCCTTCCTATGGGTTGTATCCCTTTGTACTTGAGCAGTGAGCTCTAGGCAATATGCCTGATTGCATGTGCATTCCCCTTTTATAATATTGTAGGTTCAAATCCCATTGTATTTTTCCCAATTTGGGTTTTCACGTAAAAATATTGATGTTATGGTTGAATTGTTATTTATTGTGTATTTTTGCACTTTACTTTCTTTCTTTCCCAGTTCTTATTGACTTTAAGATCATGATGTAAAATATTGAATTTCCTAAGTAAAGAGGTAGACTAAAGATAAAGTATGTGAGAAAAGAGAACACAATCAGAGAAAAATAATTGTATATTTCTACCACCATAGGTGATAAGGATAAGTATAGCATTACAACTAGTGATTACAAAATTACTATAGTACACCTCAAATAAACATCAAGAGTCCAAGAAATCGATTATTTGATGGAAAATATTGAGGTTGATTTTTCTAGAACGATGAAGGATAATGTGAAGATCAAATAACTCAAAGCAGATGTAGAATAGTTAGGAGAGTTGAATAAAGAAATGGTGCAACATAAACAACAACATTTGATGGAATTTATAATTCAACCTATAATAACGCCAAAAGAAGATGTTTAGGAAATAAACATCATCAAGGATGAAACTTGTATATTAGAATATTATATTGAAGATACATTTAAAAAAGGAAAAAAAGTTATCCAACAAGTAATAGAAAAATATTTAGTTACTTCTCAAATAAATAAAAAAAGCATTTCATAAGTCCTATGAACTTTGCTTGAGAAAAATTGAGAAAGAGATATAGAAGTTGATAGGTTGGATAGGAAATTGGGATGGGAAAAAGCAAGATTGGATGAATTCATAAAGGAATGGATGATATTTCCTTAACCACTTACAAACTAAAAGGTTGTCATGTTACAATCATTGGTAAGCTTATAGTTAATTTAATAAAAAAGTGCAAATTAGGAAAATGTGAACAATAAATTTAAAAGTTTAGAGATTATTTAATTAAGAAAATGTTTGATCCCTATTCAAGTGAACAAGGAGATAATAAAGGATGCAAGGAGAATAAAAAATATAATTTTTCATTATGAAAAAGAGACAAAAGGTAGAGACATGAGAAAAGACAACCTAAATTGCAAGTATAATGCAAAAAGTAAAAATTTGCTACTCTCTCAAAAGTTACAAGGGAAGAAATGAGTGCAGTATTTGCAATGTTCAATGAATTTAGATGCAGGGTTGATGAAGAGATGGGGATTGGAAAATAATTGGGAATTGTTTGAGTGATATAGTCAAGGTTTTTGTTTACACAAGTTATTTAATATTATTCTATCACCGAAATACCTTTTTGTAGTTATTAAAAGTTTTAGTAGATACAAGAGCATTCCAAAGATGATTAGCTTTTGTTGACAAAGTCAACATTCTGATTTGAAGGATCTAAAATATTCCTTTTTTTCAAGCTAACTTTATTTTATATTTATGAAACTATCATGTATTTTGAATCCAAAACAGAAGTTTATTTGTAATGGTCTCAAAGGTTTTAGACTAAAGGCTGGAGACTTATTAGTTTTATTGATTGGAAATCAGATAGACTTGTGGAACTAAGATTGCTAGTCAATTTATAAGTTATTTTCTTGATTTCTTTTTGTCATCATTAATATTATTTGTGTATATTTTGCATACCATTTTGTTATGAATGTTATGTTGTCAATGTAATTCTCTATAAAGCATATTATAAATTTATTAGTGCATTTGGAATATCAAATCATTGCATTAGTATGTTGCCATAGATTTGGAATTTTATTGTCTAGTGTATGTCCTTTAAAGATATCTATTTGTTAGTTAATTTTTGTCAAGTATATATGTGTTCTCTTCTTTCAATGTGTCATCAAGGTATGCAAGTGTAAATCATTGAAACTTAGATTTTTTTTTTTTTATTAGATTAGCAGGGAGACATCCCTGACCGAAAAGAGAGAAACAATATTATATCTATAACCATACACCAATTGTAGGACAACTAGGAGTAGTAAACCGGTTCTAATAAAAAATTATCAAAAAAATTCATGCCCTTGAAACCATTTTCTATGAATACTAGTTTCATTCCTATTACTAATTATAGAAGTATCATAGTTGCAGTTGTCATAAACCAAACTACTAATTCTCTTACTAGCATTATCCTTATCATCCTTTAATAAACCAGTCTTAGCATTCTTAATAAACATTAAGTTTTTCAAAGTAGGCATGCAGGCCTCAAAAAGCCACCAGTTGTAAGTTATAACAAAAAGGAAAAATAGAGGAAGCAAATAGACCATTACTCCTTCTTGAGTAGGTTCCAATCCTCCTCAAGTTTTCCTAAATTCTACATCCGAATCTCCTGTTGATCTTCTTCCTCCTCCTCAGTCATCTCCCATTCACCCTTCTTGGCCTTTTTCTTCTTGATTTTCTTCAGTCGGCCTTGACCATAAACCATGCCTAGGACAATATTATTCATTAGCCCATCCATGATAGTGCAAAGGATATTGAAAGAATTGCATAATTGTTTCACCTTCCTATCCTGTTCCTCATAATTTTTCTCCAGCACTCTTAGATTTATTGTCAATCATTCTTTCCCTTAATGTTTTTTTTCCCTTTGTGAAGTTTGAGAAATGATATGTTAAATCCTAGATTAATTTAATGATCTATCTTAGATTGAATCCTGATTTACATAAAAAATAACCCTTGTCATTTAAGAAAATAAATTATCTTTGAATAGAAAATCCTAATTAAATTTTTTATCATTTTCTATAAATAAAACATCACAAATATCAAAATTAATTAATTACTTTCCAAAACAAATCATTGTCTAACATTGTCTAGACAGCCTAAGTAGTAAGAAGAATAAGATGGCAGGATTTCAATTTAGTCCATATGACAACCTAACATCACAGTAAATATTATTTAATAGAAGAGGAACAATACATAATTAAAATAGGTCAAAATCTCCAATACAGGAGAATACATAATTAAATAAAAGGTACGTTGGCAAAGGATAAGTACTAAAAATATTGTTCAAAGTTCACATGTGAAGCGATGAGGGACATGCATATGGCAGTGATGAACATAGCGATCAATAAGATCACGAGAACGTGAAGAGATCATAATATCGCAAAAGCAGCCTAACTTCATTTTCCTTATGCCCCCGCAACAACGCCAATTGGGGTGCTTCGTCATACCTCCATTCGAAATACAATGGTTCACCCTACTCAGGGCTTGAAATTCATTGCTACAAGTACTTGGGACACCTCCCACCTGCACAGTATACATACTCATCACCACAATAGCACAAATGAGAATCACCATGGCCTTAGTCATCTTTACTTTCAAGAAAACAAAAATTGCAATGGATGATTCAATCCATTTGCTTCTTTCTTTTTATAGACTTGGGAGGCCATGAGTTGGCACTGGAATCAACATAGACGGTGGTGAATGTCATGTGGACAAAAAAGATTTTATTTTATCTATCAAATATTAAAAAAACCTCGCTACCCAAAAGAATAAACAATGAATTTGTGAGCTGGCGAGTCCCTTTTCATGGTAATTTATGTTAGAAATGATATGCATTGGTTAAAAGAGAGCACCGACCAAAGATAAAGCCAGGAGTTTTGATCCTTGTTTTGATCTAATTTAAGAAAGTTCGCTTTGGCGTTAGTGTGTTTGTTGAGTGCTTGTTATAACAATCATGTAGTACAGAATTTGTATGAAAGATTATAGGGTCAGAACTTATAGTTTGGTGTACATGTCAACAAATAATACTTGTCTATAAATCATTTTCTTTGATCAATAGTAATACTTGTCCCTGTTTTCGCAATCGTATCTTGTTCGAATAAATATTTACTAACATAATATCAGAGCAGTGATCCATTAAATGCTAAAATTGTAGCGATGGAGGTTCTCTGCATTTCGTAATCAACTGGTTTCCATGGTGGTTCTCACTTTGAAGACTTCTGCTATAGTCTATAGACTTCTGTTATTAATAATGTAAGACAATGCAGTGATTTTCTTAGAGTAAGTGACTGTGGGGAGTATCTTGTATTCCACATTTTCTAAGATTTATATGCATTCTAGAATATATGTACCTGTTTGCATAGGGTAAGTTCTTATTAATTGAATCTCATTCTTTGAAATCAAGACAACATGGATGGAATTCACATACGGGCATAGCTCCAATTTTTGATAGACTAATTACTAGATTCAATTTTCTATATATATGAGTATGTTGTTATCCTTTTCTTAACTGAACAAGAGCTGCGTTGCAGCTCGAGTCAGACATACGAAAAAGAGATGATCTTGTATAACATTATAAAATACACAGTTTGAAATTTTGAAAGAATCTTTTTCACTACTCAATCCAGCCACATATTATTGGAAGAAATTTGTAAAAATCAGCAAGCAAGTCTGAACACAAATTGTGTGTAAAATGAAAACAAAATCTTCTTTCGATTTAGTAGTAACCGAAAATGTTGCCCCTCTGAACACGGATTGTGCACAGAAAAACGTAGATGACCATAGAGGGGGCTGTATGCAAGACTCTTATTTCAAGAATAACTTGACTACATTGCATCTTTCACTCAAAATGTTATTCTAGATACTAGTTTATTAAATAACTTTGCGTAGATTTGTTCAAGCAGCAGGTTCGAATACTTATCAAAGGCTTTAAAATTTTTTATGTTTGTGGCTAATATTTGGGAATATGGATTTTTTTTTGGTTATTATGATAGCATTTAAATTTGTAGACTTACAGCAGAGAGGTTTTATTGTAGCATAGAAGCTTGTTTGTGAGCTTTAATTTATATTTACTTTGGCCCAACTTTCCCCCAAAATGGGAAAGATTATAGTAGGAAAAAGCTTCACTGCACATCAGTCATTTGTTCTCTTTGTTCTCTTTTCAGCTTCTGTACAAACATAAAAGCCATAAATAGTACTGTCCAAAACCATAAATTCATAAGCAACCAGATACATATGCATTCAAAATAGTATAGGCCACGGGCAATAGCAAAAAGAAGATAACATGCAAACATGTATCTTCGGCAATGGTTCTACTAACATGTTCTTTACAAGTAAAATAACTAGCTGCACATCTGAGGAAGTTATGAAAGAGGTCCAAAGATTGGTGGAATTATACAAGAGTGATGAACTGGGTATTATTATGACACATGATTCTAACACTGTGCGTCTGTTGAGTAGTGAACTATAACTTTTTGTTATAAACGATCCTTTAAAACAATAATAATTTAGACATCAAGGATATTTAAGTTTCCATGCATTTTTAACTTGTATAGGAATCATAGGAAGAATTGAGCAAATTATTGCAGATGCTGGAGCCCTCCTAGCATTTGTCAAAGTGGGAGATTTTTTCTAAGAAATTACAGAGTCTTTATTTGTCAATGTGGGAGATTTGTTCTAAGAAATTATAGTGACTAAAGTTGGAGACTTGAGAATATAAGATCAATTTTTTTTTATAGTGAGTGGACTTATCTTCATGCATTTGTAAATCAATGAAAATTTCGAGCACAATTCAAGATTTTTTTGTTTTTCATAATTGATGGACATAGATAGCCCCTCAAGAATTAAATGCAGTTAACATGACTAGCAATGATAAAGAAATAGTGTCAAACTACTAAGCCAAAAAACCCTAGCCAATTATAAGATTAAATCTTTAACAATCTAATAAACATTTCTTCATATCTTCACTTATTTGTGCCATGTACTTGAGTAGGGTGGAGTTGGAGAGCTTTATGCCAAGGCGGACTTGGCCTTTGTCTTGCCATGAGCGAATTTTAACTTTGTTTGGCCATTCCTTTCATAGGGAAGACTTCAAAATCCATTGGACAACTTGACCATGTCGAACTTCATGCATCATGTGCCACACCTTTAACATGCCTAGCGAACTTCAAGTTGGTTCTGACATTGCTTTCTACCATGTTGCAGGTTGGAGTTTGTCTTGTCTTAGGCATGGTAGAGTTGGAGGTTGTGGAGACATGCTAGGCCAAGAGCTAAGTGTTGTGCAATCCATCCATATGCTAAGCGGACTTCAAGCATGATGTGCCATGCATAGGGTGGACTTGAATGCCTGATAAGACATAAAACATGGTGGCCTTCATGATCAGTAAGACATTGGCCATTCTTCCTTGGGCAGAATATGTTACTCTTTTTCCATGACTAAATCTTGTGCAAACTTGATGACTACCTTCCAAACCCTAAATCTACTTTCAAAAAAGTAGAAAAAAGTAAAAAGCAAAAAAAGAGAAAAGCAAAAACTAAAAAAAAAAGAAAAAAAACAAAGAAATTGCAATCCTCGTCCTTCAGACCTTTTGAGCACTTTGTCAACGTCTTGATAGCATTCCGAACATAAATTCTCTACTTGTCTCCAAATGAATTCTCAAAAATCCTAATCTTAAACTCTCAAAGAAAAGAGTTATGAAATCGCAGAGTTAAGACCAAAAACCCTAAAAAGAAAAAAACTAGGGGGTCTCTATTTGTAATGGAATGATGTGTGAAATAGGCCACAACAGGTCCCAACCTAATTTTTAGTTATGTCTATTTTGTTGTTTTGTCCTACTCTATGGACTATTTTTCCTTGGTTAATGTTGTTGGGGTTTTTTTTGTTGTTCCTTCTATCTCTATCTAATTACCACTTTGGTAAGCCTCGTTCTTTATAATAGGTTTTGGGACCTTTAGAAAACCCACTTATTTTAATAAAAAATATCATGTCTATTTTGTCAAAGGTGGTTTTGATTTTCAATTTGTATTAATTTACCATAAATGTCATATGTTTTCCTGATACTATCCATAGTTGTTTGGTCAATACATTAAAGTGTTGTCCATAGCATCCTAATGAGTTGCACAAGGAAATTTGTGAATTTTTCTATAGAAAATTATGTTTAGTGAATGGAAGAATAACTCATAAATTTCTTCCATGTCCATTAGATAGTGTTGAATGAAGCATAAAGTACAAAAACTCTTAATTTCTAGCATTTATTTATTTATTTTCACCAAAAACTCTTTATGAAACTCATTCGTTAATTGTCAAAATGGATGGATGCACTCTTTAGTTATCTTGGAATACCAATGCAAGGTATCTCCTTAAAGAATATTAGGAAATATTGTAATGAACTAACGCATGTTACTCAAGGAAGTCATGAATGCCTACAAAACCCTAACAAGCTAATAAGAAAATACGATTTATGATTATTTAATGTAGGGTTAGGCTTAGGTTTAGGATTATCATTAGAGTTACGTTTAGGGTAAGGGTTATGGTTAAGTTTAGGGATAGAATTATGGTTAGGGTTAGGGTAAATGTTAGGGTTAGGTTTTAGGGTTCGGGCTAAAGAGCATTGCTTGGTTTTAGGGCAATGGGTTGGCTAGGATTTGGATTAGGGTAAGGGTTACAATTGTGGTTAGGATTAGAATAATGGTAGAGTTAATTTTAGGATTTGGGTTATGGTTAAGTTTAGGGTTATAATTATGGTTATGGTTAGGGTTAGGGTTAGTATCAAGGTTAAGTTCTATTCTTATGGTTATTGTTAGGATTTACATCATGATCAAGGTTAAGGATTTAGGGTTAGAGTTAGATTATAGTCAATGTTAGGGTTTACATTAGGGTTAAGTTTTGAGTTATGGTTTGTGTTAAGATTTAATGTTAGTGTTTAGGGTTGAATTTGAGATAATGGTTAAGATCCACATCATAGTTAGGGTAAGGATTTGGGTTAAAAATATGTTTATTGTAGGGTTAGGATTTAGGGTAAGTGTTATGAATAAGGCCAGGGTTTAGTATTATGGTTATGGATATCATTAGTGTTAGGATTCACATCATGGTTAGTGTTATGTTTTACATCATGGTTAGGGTTATGGTATGGGTTAAGATTTAGTGTTAGGTTTAACATTATCATTAGGGTTAGGGTTTAGGAATAGGGCAAAGGATTATGGTTAGGGACAAACATAGGATTAGTTTGTGGGTGAGAAAAATATTTAGGTTTAGGGTTGTTATTAGGTCATGCTTAAGCTTACTATTGGGTTTAAAATCATAGTTAGAGATAGTATTGGAGATAAAATAACACTTAAGATTTAGGTTTAGGGTTATGGTTTGGACTATTGATGCATGGGATACTGGTCTACAAACACCCCAACAGGCTATACTTATTGTTTTCACAACTTGACCTTAGAATCCCTTAAGGTTTTCTAGTCTTCTCCTTCACCAAACAACTCAAATTTGGATTACCAACACAATCAATCAAAATAAAATCACCTAGGGTCTTCACATGACCCAAAAAAATTGGCTCAGAAACCAACACATACCCATTTGCCTGGTTTACAAAGAACCCTCTTACTCGGGTGCAACCTAGGCCTTATCCTAGTAGGCCTGCCAGATGGGTTTTTCAGACTTAATTCAATATTTTCCCAAAACACTAACAGAATAAATTAGACTTTTAGATACCCTTCTGGTTGTTACATACAATATGTGAAAATAAACTATGATTGTTTTGGACAAAATATCTAGAACAACACCCTGCTACACACCAACTAGGCCCAATTAGCCCTCTTTTCCGAAGTAAGTATCAACAAATGGTACAAACACAAAACCAAACAAAAAAAATGTCTTGAAAAATATTCCAAAACAATATATTTTCCATGTTTAAAGCCAAGAAAAACTCATTTGACAGGTTAGATATCAAAAGCCACTTTTTAGACCCCCTAACCTAGGGCTTTCTCAAAACAACTCTTCCATTCACTTCCAGACTTGAACAAGGGTCATTTTACCTTTTTTTCAACCCCCAAAAACATCTTCCAACATAGAAACACCACCTTGTTAAGCTACTTCTTCTGCTACTATACCCATGCCTCCATTTTCATACTTTTTTTCTCACACAAACAATCACTTTTATTGATGATCACCTGTTCAATCCCTTTTCCCTACATTCTTTCCATTGGTTTTGCTAAAAATACATTTATAGGGTTTCATTCCTCAAGGAACAATAATGACATAAAGAGGAATGAGCCCTAACTTATCATTTTGAGACCAAAATAACACAAAATGTGCATCTACAACAGTGTTCTTTGGAACAGTCAAAACTAATGATTCAAAACAGATGTAAAAACATTCAAAATGGATTAAAATTCTCATTAATACCCAAAGGAATCACCTACAATCAATTTCCAAATAAAAAATTAAAGAAAACAATACAAAACTAGCAAGTAGTTTCCAGATTTTTGTATCAAAAAAGAGTGTAGTATGTACACCTTAATTCTCCAAGTCATGTAGCATGAGTTATAGACCAACTTAAACCTTACAAAACTGACCATAACCACCTTTCCCCTTACCAAACATCTAAACCTCTTGTTTGGCTAACTAGTCGTTGGGTTTTTAAATTTGAATTTGACAACACTAGACATAATCCCCTTAATCATAATTTATCAACACCAAAGGCTTTATTTGAGCCTTATTAAATCAAAGTTACTCAACACAACCTAATTAAACTCATTATGAATCCTTTGTTCCATTTTTATATATTTAGACTTATCGACCCCTATTAGATCCATTTGCACTCAAAACTCATTTCATTCTTCCTCTTCCATTCAAATGCCTTAATAGTATTTATTAGAACATTTTTAGGTCCTTTAGACCATTGAATCCATGTTCTATACCAAAATGGCTTCATGTGCATCCATGTCACAGGATGTGCTCCTGCACCATACTCACCCCCTAGGAAAAATATCTTGTCCCAAGAGAATAGGGATCTTGTTTGTACTCCATGCATCCTTCTCAAAGCCCACCTACACCTTTCAAAACCTGCAACAAACTCCTACAAATGAGTAGATAAAAAAAAATTATTGGATCTCTAATTTAGATAATCATGTATGGACTACTGTTGCACCATGTTCCCTACCTTTGTGAGGTCCAAATGACCCCAAACTCCATTCATCCTTGAAGGACTAGCACTGTCCTTAATTTTCATACTTAGAGGGAACTCAATAGTCCCTATTATCACACTAGTCTGCACCTTCCTTTTGTTGTCAAGAATAGAATGTTGTTGCCCTTCTCATTTCTTTCCAAGTCCCTGATCACTACCTTTTGTTTCCATCACCTTAGAAACCTGCAAACTCACATACTCCTTCCTACCAATGCATATTACACTGGATTTAAAGATATGATTATTTTTTAGAGGAGTTAATGTAAAGCTCTTACCATCCTTGTGAACAACATATGTGTTCAAGAACCAATCATGCAATGTCCTTCTCTGTTATTGCCAAGGCCTTCCTAAGAGTACATGACAACATGTCATAGCAACAATGTCACACAATACCCTATCATGATAATCGCTAGTGGTAAAATCTACATATGCTAGCTCTTGGACTACTAGATTTTGTTCATCTGTTACCCAAGTGGCTTTGTAGGGTCTAGTATGTGGTATTCTTACTAAATTTAACTTCTCAACCATCTCTTGAGAAACTAAATTATCAAAAGAACCTGAATCAATTATCATCCTACATACTTTACCATGACTCAAGCATTCAGTTCTAAAAATGGATACCCAGGGTTCTACCTGCTACAACCTTTGTCCTCTTCCAAACATCAGAAATTCACCCTCAAGTTATTAAGCAACAATACCAATTTTCTGTTCTGCTGGTTGTTCTCCCCCTTTGGCCAACTGAATTCTTTTCTTAGTCTTCTTGCAACCTTGTTCATTCATTGGATACTAGAAGGAATTGTGCCCAACTTCATTTCATGTGAAGCACCTTCCCATAAAGACTCCTGATCCTCTACCTGATCTAAATCTACCTCCACCTCTATATCCACCTCTCTGATTAGAAAATGACTCCTTACCCTTATCATTGGTGCCTTATCCTTGTCCTTCATTGTTAGGCTTGCTGCCCTTTCCTCTATTTGCATTACTTCAGTAACTTCCTCCTTATCTCTCTTGCTTCCTCTTTACCTTTTCTTCAATCCTTATAGCCAACTGAAAACACTCTCCAAGTTTCTTTGGTATAGTCAAGCCAATCTCATCTTGGAAGTTGTATCTAAGCCCATTGAGATATCTTGCAACCTTTGCATCCTCATCTTCCAATCCACATCTTATACTCGACTTGTGGAATTGCTCAATGTAGGTCGTCAGATCCATGTCTTTTTGTTTCAGATTTTGTCTCAACCTCTTTGTCTGAATAGCATAATCAGATGGAATGAATTGATCCTTCATCATGGCCTTCATCCTACTCCATGTGGTGATCTTAGTCATCCCTCATTTTTTTCTCTCTTTCTGCACAGTACTCCACCATGTTAGAGCAGTACCTCTCAACTTTGTGCTGGTAAAGTTCACCTTCTTGTCCTCATTCATGTCTGCATACTCAAAGTAGTTTTCTAGGGTATCAATCCACCCAAATACCTCTTCAACCTTTCTTGAAATGTTGCATTCCCCCTTCTCATTTGTCTCATCTCTATATCACTTTTTGCTTCTTGTTCTTTCCTTTCTCTCCTTTCCATATCCAAGGTCTCTTTCAACTCTTGGTTCTCCCTGGCTCTTTGTTATTTAAGAGGCATCTTGTATATACCCCAACTAGTACACTACTTCTCCTTCTTCCTTACTTCCCTCAAGAATCTACTAGTGGCTCTGATACAACTATGATGCATAGGATACTGGTCTACAAACACCCCAATAGGAAATACTTGTTGTTTTCACACTTGACCTTAGAATCCTTGAAGGGTTTGTAGTCTTCTCCTTCACCAAAGAACTCAAATTTGGATTACCAACTCAATCAATCAAGCTAACATCACCTAGGTTCTTCACATGCCCCAACGGACTTGGCTCAGCAACCAACACATATCCATTTTCTTCTTTTACACAAAACCCTCTTACCCAGGTCCAACCTAAGCCTTATCCTAGTAACCCTACTGGTTGAATCTTTCAGATAATTCAAATTTTTCCCAAAACAGTTAAAAAAACATTAGACTTATAGATACCCTTTTTAAAGTTACATAACATATGTGAAAATAAACTATGGTTCTTTAGGACAAAATATCCAGACCAACACCCTGCTACACACCAACTAGCCCTAATTAGCCCTCTTTTCCAAAGCAAGTACCAAAAAATAGTATGACCACAACACCAAACCAAAAAAAAGTCTTGAAAAATGTTCCCAAACAAAATATTTTCCAGGTTTCAAGGAAAGACACAATCATTTGGCAGGTTAGATATCAAACCCCCCTTTTTAGGCTTCCTAACCTAGAGCTTTCTCAAAACCACTCCTCCATTCACTTCCAGACTCAACCAAGGGTCATTTCACCTTGTACTCAACCCCCAAAAACATCTTCCAGCATAAGAAAACCACCGTGTTAAGCTACTTCTTTTGTTGCTACACCCATGCCTCCATTTTCATTTTTTTTTCTCAAACAAACAGACACTTTTCTTGATGATCACTTATTCAATCTCTTTTCCCTACATTATTTTCATTGGTTAGGTTAAAAAAACATTTATAGGGTCTCATTCCTTAAGGAACAACAATGAGATAAAGAGGAATGAGCCCTAACTTATCATTTTGACACCAAAATAACAAAAAATATGCACCTACAACAATGTTCTTTGAAATAGTCAAAATAAATGATTCAAAACAGATGTAAAAACCTTCAAAATGGATTAAAATGCTCATAAAAACCCAAAGGAATCATCTACAATCCATTTCCAATCAAATATTAAAGAAACCAATATAAAATTAGCAAGTAGTTTCCAGATTTTTGTATTCAAAACAAGTGCAGTCCGTATAACGCAATAATGATTACTTCCCAAACTTCAACCTTACTTCTTTGAGTCATGTAGCATGAGTTATAGACCAACATAAACCTTCCCAAGCCAACCATAACCACCTTTCCCCTTAACAAACATCTAAATTGCTTGTTTAGCTAACTAACCGTTGGGTTTTTAAATTTAAATTTGACAACACTAGACATAATCCCCTTAATCCTAATTTATCAACACCAAAGGCTTTATTTGAGCCTTATTACATCAAAATGACTCAAAAAAACCTAATTAAACTCATTAGTCAGCCTTTGTGCCATTTTTACATATTTACACTTATTGACCCTTATTAGATTCATTTGCACTCAAAACTCATTTCATTCTTCCTATTACTTTCAAATGCCTTAATAGGCAATATTATATGATTTTTATGTCCTTTAGACCATTGAATCCATGTTCTATACCAAAATGGCTTCATGTGCCTCCATGTCACACGATGTGCTCTTGTGCTAATTATCGATAGAGTTATGGTTTTCATCGTTGTTGGGGTTAGGGTGTAAATAAGGGTTAGTATTATGGTTAAAAATACATCATGCTTAATGTTAGGTTTATGGTTAAGATTATGGTTAATGTTGGGATTTACATCACGGTTAGGGTTATGATTATAGTAATGGTTAGGGATTAGGATTATGGTTAGGGTTAGGTATACATCATGCTTATCATTAGTGTTAGGGGTAGGTTTATGGTGTTATAGCTAGGGTCTACAACTGGTCAAGGTTAGGAATATATTTTAGGTTATGGTTAGGGTTAATATTATGATATGTCATAGTTTGTGTTAGGTTTAGGGTTACAATTATAGAGAGGGGTAGGGTTTACATCTTGGTTAGGGTTAGCATTAAGGTTAGGGTTATGATTATGGTTAGTGTCTATATTATGGTTAAGGTTAGACTTAGGGTTGGGGCTATTGTTAGTGTTATAGTTAGAATTATTGTTAGGGAGGATTAGGATTATGGTTACAACTAGGGTTTATATCATGTGAGGGTTCAATTTAAGATTATGGTAGGGTCTACGTCAGATTGAGGGTAAGGATTTGGATTACAAATATGTTTATTGTTAGGGTTAGGATTTAGGGTAATGTTTATGATTAAGATTACTATTTATTGTTATGGTTATGGATATCGATAGGGTTAGGATCTTTATATCATGGCGAATTTTATGGTTTACATCATGGTTAGGATTATGGTTTGGGTTGAGATTTAGTGTTAGGGTTAGTATTATCATTTGGGTTAGGAATTAGGAAAAAGGCCATGTATTATGGTTAGGGACATACTTTGGAGTAGGTTGTGGGTTAGAAACATAGTTAGGTTTGGGGTCATTATTTGGATTGACTTAGGCTTAGTGTTGGGTTTAAAATTATAGTTAGAGTTAGTATTGTAGATAAAATAACACTTATGATTTACATTTAGGGTTATGGTTAGAGTTATGGTTTACATCATGGTTGGGGTTACCTATGATGAGAATAAGGGTTAGGATTACGGTTAGGACTACATCACGGTTAAGGTTAAGTTTAGTGTAAGGGTTATGGTTAATGTTGCGAATTACATCATGGTTAGGGTTACAATTATAGTAATGATTAGGAATTACGATTACATCATGCTTATCATTATTGTTAGAGTTAGGATTAGTTTTATGATGTTAGGGTTAGGGTCTACATCATGGTCAAGGTTAGGAGTATATTTTAGGTTATGGTTAGGGATGGGTTTTAGGGTTAGTGTTAAAGGTTATTGTAAGGTTAGTGTTTTGGGTTAGGGTTATGATTAGGGTTAGGTTTATAATGTTTAACTTTTCCTATGGACTACAAATCATAAGAGTTAACTATTGATTTTTTAATTATTAAGATGAAAATTTGTGCTCAAAATGAGGTAGGGTCTCCAAATTATTTTAGTAAAAAAAATTGATTTTAACTATTATTTTTGTTTTATTAAATCAATTTAAAAAGTAATAAATTTATATACAATTGAATCTATTTTATAAATAAATATTTCTATAAATAATTTAGATCTTGTATACATTTTTATTTATGTAAAATAAAATTTTAGAATAAAAATGAATTTTAAGTATCTATAACTTGCATACATTTTCATCTATATAAAATATATATAGACACACTTATTTTTAATACACAACTTCTAAATATCTTGTGTCCTTGTTGCAATTTTCATTTGTGATTCTCATATTTCTAGTGCCATAGCTGAAAAACACCGATGATGACACAAACCTTGGTGTACCTACTATAGGAAGCAACTGACATATATATGACAAGACAACATATAGTAGAAGAGGAAGAAAAGCTACAAAAGAATAAATATGGTAGTTGGGATTTAATTCAACACTCTCCCTCAATCACAACTGCCATCTATAATACCCAAGTTGCTTTGTTGATGCACAAAACTTTCTTTTCCCTATGGTTTGGTGAAGATGTCTACATGTTGATCTCCTAACTTGCAATGTTCCAAAAATATTTCTCCATTATTGATCAACTCTCTAATGAAATGATACTTTGTGGCTATATGATTGCTTCTTTTGTGAAAAACTAGATTATTTGACAATGCTATGGCTGAGTTGTTGTCACATATATCTTTGTTGGTTATCCTTGGTCATGCCTCAATTATGTGAACATTCTTCTCATCCATACTGCTTGACAAGCTGCCCCTATAGCCACTACATACTTTGCTTTAGGTGATGGCCGATTAACTATTGGTTGTTTCTTTTATGCCCAAGATATTATGCCTTATCCAAAATGAAAAACATTGTATAAAGTTCTCTTCCTATCATCTATAATCCTTGCACAATAAGTGTCATTGTATCCTATTAGCTTGAAATAATTTAACCTTGATTAGAGAATTTCATAGTTCCTTGTCGCACTGACACATTTCAAAATTCTTTTTCTAGCTTGCTAATGAGAAACTTTTGGAGACTCCATGAAACTTTAAATAAGAATAACTTCAAACATTCTATCCGACCTTGTGGCTATTAAATGCATAAGACTACCAACGAGTTTTTTATGGGTAAACGCTAAAACTTTGTCACGTTGCAAACCAACTTATCAACACAAGTTAATTTAAGTAGTTCTAACTAAAAAAGAATTTTAATAAAACATATGGTCTATATAGATTCATTATAGCTAAGTTATATAAGGGGCACAACATTTCAAATTGGAAATATCTACTAAATGTATATTCCAGCACTCTATGACAGTTTTTGGCCATGTCAAGGGATATGTTGCAATAGTAAGAAGCATTTAAATTTTATCATAAAACCGATTATTAGATGTGTCCATCAAATTTTTTATATAAAGCGGTGTTTTATATATGTGTGTGTTTGTGTGCATTTAGCTTTGAAATATTCTATTTTCAAAATCAGATAACTCTCGATTCTATATAAATAATCTAATACTATATTTTGATATCTTTACAATATTTATATAAGTCTCTTTATTAATGTTAATTTCTCTTCTTTCTTTCTTTTTCTGTAAAAGATATTTAGTACAATGATGGAGAACTATATTAATTCATAGAATACATTTTTTAATATTCAAAGTTCACTTACATAGTCAATTTATATCCATATAAAGATTCATTAATCCATCCTTTAAGAAGTTTCTTATGTACAATTAAAATCTTCTCAGTGTCTATTAAGATAAAATTCACATTCAAAGGATGAATTATAGCACATTCTTATATAAAAATAATCTTTAGCCTCTATAAAAATAACATTCTAAACAACTATACAGAATTGACTACTATCTCTTACATATGAGTCTAGCCTAGCCTACAAAAATCATTTCTCTAGAATAGAATTTTATGACATAGATAGATAATGTATACACAACAATCTTTCAATTCATGGAGGCACTTTTCTTTGGCAGCATCAAACGCAGTCATGGGTCTTCTAAGAGTATAAGTAGGATGGCTTGCAACCACGGCTACAAGAGAAACAAAGCAACCAATATAACTAGTGGCTCCAATCACTAGTACTTTACTAGTGCTAATACATTTCCCCTCCTTCACAATATTGTCATATGAAGCAATCACATAAATGGAGGTCATGGTTGATACTTAATTTTCATCCAATATTTGAGTAAGCAGGCAGAGATCAAAAGAATGAGGGAACGCAACAACACTTGCAGCCATTTTTATTTCCAAAAAAATTTACAACCCTTATCCAACTTAGGAATTTCAACGCAATACATTGTAGCATCCTTTTGTTGGGTGGAGATAGAGTAACTGTCCTTTCTGTGAATTCATCGTAAAATTTTTCAATGATTTTTCTAGTTCTCTCTAATTTTGAGTCTTGACAAGGTGGTTTGGGCATATACATTGGGGAAAATAAAATGAACATGTAAACTGAAGGTAACAACCTTGAGCTTGATCTTGTTATTCTTAGCAGAAGCAAGGTCAAATGAATTTGTCTATTTTCCAAAGAATTCTAGAGCTCAAATGACCACCTAATCTGACAACCTGGTACTCTAATATTATTCTTTTTTACAGTATCTTGTATTTGTTAATTCCTAGCTTAGTTTGTTCATTGGTCAAATCAATTTCTTTATAGTTCCAAATCTTTTGTAGATCTCAAATGGATTTCTGATCTTCAACCTAGCACTACACTGATTTTATAATTTATTTATAGCATACTGCATTTAATTTCCTTCCAATCTTTTTTGTTCAACAAAGACTAAACTTGGTTTACAACACTCGATTTTATGCAAAGCTGTCTTCGCTTATGCTAAGTATCGAAGCCTGAATATTCCATGTACTAAAAGTATTTTTCAAGGTTGTCATCTATCAGTTACTGGATTAACTTGTTTTGCAGTGGAGTCCTTAAATCGAACCTCCACCACATGTGTTTGGCAAGGTACTCTAATTTTAAAGACTTTAGAGGTTGCTTTGCCACTGTACACAAACATGTAGCCTTGAAATTAAACCTCCTTTGCTTCTAATCCCCTCTTTCTATCTGAGCAAACAACTTTTTATTTTTTCTTTGTCATAGGTCCATTTTCTGATCGTTTTCCTTTTCTTCTCTTGATATTTTATGTTCAAACTCGAGATTTTCCTTATCTCCATGCGCTGAATCTTGAAAGATCAATATTGATCCATCACCTTGTCTTTTCATCAAAGGATTATCCTTCAACTATTCTATCAACATTGTTGCATCAATGGAAGCTCTTTAAACCTGATTTGAAGCTCTCACATGTCACAGTCCTAGTGAATATACAATCTTTTCCTTTCTGGATACCGTGGAATATAGATGTTCTCAAGTGGGGTTTCTAGGCCTCAATCAAAAGAGTTTGGACTCCTTGAAGTTCCTTTTTTTCTTATAAGTTTGAGAAAGTGTCAGTCACATGATTTGAAGCTATCACATGTGACATGATTTGAAACTATCACATGTCACAGTCCTAGTGAATATATAATATTTTCCTTTGTAGATCCCTTGCAATATAGATGTTCTCAAGTAGGGTTTCTAGGCCTCAATCATAAAATTTGGACTCAGGTACCCTTTTTTCTTAAAAGTTTGGGAAAGGGCCAATTGAGACTGTTTGGATAGAGATATTTACTAACTCCATTCACTTGATTTCATACACTTGGAAACCAATATGCACAAAGCTTTTGTCCTCTATGGGCTTGATGGCTCCCTTTCTAGTATTTGGGATAAATGGATAACATTAAGTATGCTTACAGTGTAGACCAAACATATTCTCCAACTGAAGACTTAACCTTCTCAGGCTAAGGTTTATTTATGTCCAAATTCATGTAGATCTAAATATAAGAAACATGAATTTAGAAGATGGTGCAATTATTGTAACTATGTATTCTCCTAGCCAGTTCAGTTTGCAAATTACAAACCTTGTGAAATAACTACTCATTCCCAAATTGCAGTACTACCTCTTCAAAAAATCCAACAGGACATGCATGGGATAGCACATTTTCCATTTTCTAGAAGTTGCCTTTGGATTAGCTTTGTATACCATGAAGATTGAATAACTCTTGTTGTGATGGAAATTAGTAAGGTATACTCATATATGAAACAAAATTAATTTTCCTAGATTCACATTTGTAGTATGCTAGTGCTCTTTTAAATTTTTCCTATTTTCATAGCCTTTCTCACATGTTCAAATTCACTGCTTCCCTTCTATTCTCGTTTTTTTCTTTTTCGTGCCGTCACATTACTTTCTTTCTTTTCCAAAAATGAACTTTTTTGAACAAGCAGTCTTAATCATGATTATGCAATAAAGAAAGACATGCGATCATAGTTGGAAAGTACCAGAAAAGTATTAAAGAAGATTATTTTGCAATTATGGCAGCGACGAAAAGATAGGTTTTAAAAGATGGATTACCCCGCCCCCTACTTAAAATATGACATGTGTCCTCACATGTCGCAAAGAATAGGCAGAAGTTTAGGCAATAATGACCGGTACATGCATATCAGAAAATGAATAGAATGAAATAAATCAAATATGCGATAAGAAAAGATATGGCGTACCTTTGATAATTGCACGTACGTGTGAAAAAATATGACGACATCTGCATGGATTGACAAGTGGGAAAGATATCTTAATTAAGTTTGATGCGGATGGATGACGTGGATGGGTGAAATGGGTGGATGAAATGAACAAATGAAATGAATGGATGGAAGTGAAAGAAGTGAAATGGGGGCGATAAATGAGAATGGAGAAAAGGGGTTTCCTTTTGTAAAAAGAAAACCTTTATTATGGGCATGCTTTTTGAAAATTACGGTGACGCTGCAGGAGAAAGGCAAAAGCCTTCGGCTGCAGGAAGAGTAGCGGGAGGAACCTGAATGAACTGCTGCATGAATTCTTCCTTGGAGACTAGTTTGTGGTATAACCGGAGTCGGTGGCCATTCACTAGCAATTTGAAGCGGACTGGGTCTATTGTTACCAGCTGTACAGCTCCATTGTCGAACACATTTTCAACTTTATAGGGGCCAAGCCAACGTGTTGTGAGCTTACCTTGGTTTTTTTGATATCTGGAATCATATAACAGAGCCCAATCTCCAGTAGAAAATTTCCTGGTTTTGATGTGCTGATCATACCTTTTTTTCCTTTGCTGTTGGATTGCTTCTGTATGCTACAGGGCGGCTTTTCTCATTTCGTCCAAAGCATTTAGCTGCAGGAGACGGTCCTTCTGTGCTTCAGATATGTCTATATTGAGTTCAAGAGCTGTCCTCAAAGTTTTGTGTTCAAATTCTATGGGTAACATGGTTGTTTTCCCATAAAGCAGCTCAAAAGGTGTAAACCCAGTTGTTGTTTTCCATGTAGTTCTGTAAGCCCATACTGCTTCAGGAAGTCTATTGCTCCAATATTTTCTATGTATCTGTACTGTCTTTGTGAGGATCGCCTCAATTTCTCTATTTGTTACCTCTGCCTGACCATTGGCTTGAGGGTGATAAGGGTCGGACTTCCTATGTTTGAATTTATATTCATTCATTAGTGTTGTGATCAGATTAGATGTAAACTGAGCTCCTTGATCGGTTACAAGCTCTCTGGGAACCCCAAATCTTGTGAAAATTTGTTCATACAGAAACTCAGCAACTTTGTTATCTCAAGCATGAGCCATAGCTATTACCTCAACCCATTTTGTTACATAGTCCGTGCAAACTAGAATGTATGACTTTCCATTTGATGGTGGATCAATTGGTCTTACAAAATCCATCCCCCATTTATCAAAAGGGGTGACTATTATCTGTGGATGTAGTGGCATTTCATCGGACTTAGTTGGTCTTCCCATACACTGGCATTTGTCACATTTTCTTGTATAGGCCACAACATCCTTATGTAATGTTGGCCAGTAGTACCCTGTTGTAAGAACTTTCATTGATGTTCTTTTTGCTGCAAAATGTCCTCCACATGGTTCATCATGGCAAGCATGCAATATGTCATAAGTTTCGTCTTCTCTTACACATCTTCACATTACCTGATCAGCTCTAGTATAAAACAAACTATTTGCAATCCAGAAAAGTTAAAACTTTTCTCTATTAACAATTTCTTTTCTTTTGGAGAAAAGTAGTCTGATATTCTGTTTGCTGCTAGATAATTGGCAATGTCTGCATACCAGGGTGTATGTACAGCGATGGAAAACAAGTGTTCATCTGGGAACCTATCATCAATGATCTCATGTTCAACAGGTGTAGCTAATTGGAGTCTTGATAAAAAGTCAGCTACAACATTAGCTCTCCCTGGTTTGTCAATTATGGAAATGTCAAATTCTTGTAACAACAGGAGCCAACATGCCAACCTACCAGAAATGGCAGGTTTGTTCATCAGATATTTGATTGCTGCATGTTCAGTATGGATGAATATCTGATAACCTGTGATATAATGTCTAAATTTATTCAAAGCATATACTACTGCAAGCAACTCCTTTTCTGTGACAGTATAGTTGAGCTCAGGACCTTGAAGGTTCTTGCTGATAAAGTAAATAGCATGTTCAACTGAATTTTCTTTTTGATTCAGAACTGCTCCTATGCCAAAGTCAAAAGCATCAGCATGTATGTGAAAAGGCAAATTCCATTTTTAACCTTGAAGAACAGGGGCTTTAGTAAGCAAGTCCTTTAATTGTAGGAAGGATTTTTCACAGGCTTCTGTCCACTCAAATTGGGAATCCTTTGTTAACAAAGCATAAAGTGGACTGGCAATTTTACTGAAGTCTTTTATAAATCTTCTATAATACCCTACATGACCAAGAAAACTTCTGACATCTTTCTATTTTGCAGGAGTTTGTAAATTTTGAATTACTTCAATTTTAGCAGGGTCAACCTGAATTCCATTTTTTGAAACATGATGACCTAGGACAATACCTTTTTCCATCATTAGAAAACACTTCTCATTGTTTAGAGACAAATTTTGCTCTCTACATCTTTTCAATACTTTTTCTAAATTTAGCAGTGCTTCTTCAAATGTGACTCCATAGGCAGTGAAATCATCCATGTAAATCTCCATACATTCATGAGATATATCAGCAAAGATACTAATTACTGCTCTTTGAAATGTTGTTGGCGCATTGCATAAGCCAAAAGGCAAGACCAAATAAGCAAATGTTCCCCATGGACAGGTAAAAGTGTTCTTATCTTGATCTTCAGGGGCTATTTTTATCTGATTGTATCCACTGTAACCATCTAAAAAGGAAAAATATTTTTTGCTAGACAGTAAGTCTAGTACTTGATCTACAAAAGGTAGTGGAAAGTGATCTTTTTTAGTAGCACTGTTCAATTCTCTGTAATCTACACATACTCTCCATTTTCCACCTTTCTTGGGAACAACGACTAAGAGAGAAACCCATTGACTGTCAGAGATTGGATAAATAAAGCGAGCATCAAGTAATTTTTGAAGCTCACTTTTAACTATTTCCCTAAGTGCTGGATTTACTCTTCTTTGAGGTTGTCTAATTGGTGAACAATCTTCTTTGATATATATCCTATGAGTACAAACTCGAGGATCTATTCCTTGCATGTCCCCATATTCCCATGCAAAAGCTTTATGCTGTTCTTGTAGCATTTTTAATAGATCAGCCTATTGAGACTGTGATAGTTTATTATTGATATTCAACCAATGACCTTGAGACAATTCTATCTGCTCTGTGAGATCACTCATAGAGTCTACAGGTAATGTTTGTATCTCTTGTGGAAGCAAATTATGAAAAATCGTTGGAAGTTTAGGCAGTGAATTTTCAGAATCTGGTTGCTACAGGAAATATTGTAAATGAGTATCATTTGGATCAGATGAACCACCTTTATCAAAGTTGTTTTGTAGAATTTGAAACAATAAGGCATCTTCACTCTGAAGTTGTGAGAATGGGTCATTTTGAATCATCATTAATTGAGCCAAGGAATTGGTTTCTTCAATTTCCTCCCCCACATCTGGCCAAACAGGTTGGGACAAATCTGGCCGAGGTCTAGCAGGAGGATACAGAGCCAATTTCTTTGTGGACTGCACATCAGAAATGGTCATATCTCCAGAACGGCATCCTATAAAAGCATCGGCAGTTGCTAACCATGGTCTACCAAGAATAACTGGACACCCTCCTAAAGTTGCCTTAACTGGTAATATTGTGAAATCAGCAGGATACTCCCAAGATTCAAGAATGACAATTACATCTTCTACAATCCCATCAGGTTTAACTGTGGAACTGTCTGCAAGCTGCAGGACTGTGGGTGTAGACCTAATGTTTGAAATGTTCAGGGAGTCTACAGTATGCTTTGTCATGACATTAATGGCAGCACCTAAATCAATCAAAACATTTTTTACAACTTGGCCATTTACATTTATCTGCACTACAGGACTTCCAGGGTCAATATACTTTGGAATAACTACATTTCCCAACATTATATCAGCTAATTTTCCTAAGACATGAATTGTTTGAGGGTCCTTTTTCTTTCGTCCAAGCTTCTTTAAACAGGCTTCTTTAATAGCTTTTCCAAAAATAGGAGTATCTTTAATAGCCTGAAATAAAGGAATTTGAATCTGCACATTTTTTAGCTGATCCATAATGTCAAAAGTGGGTTGTTCCATGGGTTTATATGTAGTACTTTGCAACCTCTGAGGAAAAGGTGGGTTATCTTGATTTTGCAGAATAGGCTCCTTAGGAACAGTATCTGTTATTGGCATGTGCTCAGTAGGAACAATAGGTGTAGTAGGTTCTTCATGGGGAGGATCTGATATTTCAGTAATCCGAGGCGGTTTTAGAGTAGGTAAAGTAGTTCCAGACCTCAAATGGATGTCATTAATGTTTAAGGCATAAGCTTGATACTGGTTGGCTTCGGCAAGATGTGCAGGCTGCTGAGGTTTATTATTGGGATTGGGCATTGGCTGGGCAGGCATAGGCGTTTGTTTCAGAGGTCCAGGATTTGTGGCAGTTACTACAAGAGGTGGCATAAGGGCTTGTGGTTGTGGTTGTGGAAGCTGCAGGAATCCAGAGGATTGGTTTTTCCATTGTTGAGGGCCTCGCCATTGAGAATTTTGCTGCCAATTTCCTGAAGGTGGGGTCCATTGCCCCTGTGGCTGCTGCCATCCTCCTTGAGGGGGTTGCCATTGTTGGTTCTGATAATTAGGCCAATTTGGTTGAGGTGGGTTCCAGGATGGTGGTGGTCCATATGCATGTTGCCATTGATTATTATATCCAGAATAAGAATTACCAAAAGTTAAAGGGTCTTGAGGCATACCTTGTCTTTGGGCCCATGGTCTCCTTTCTGCAACAAAGAATACATGATCATCATCTCCTTCTACTGGCTTAAAGTCAGTAGGTAGTTGTTTAGCTTCCAAATTAGCCACCATCTTGCATCTGCAGTCATGCTTCTTTTGTCTGCAGTATGGACAAAACTCAGCCAAAACTACGTCAGCCTCCTCATGTTTCTTTCGAGCTTGTATAGTGTCTAGTTGTGTAGCCATATTATTAATGATGTCCTGCTTGAAGTCAGATAGCAAATTTGTTATCTCTATTCGGTAAACTCTGCCAGAAGAAGACTTCCCTATTGTAGCATGATGACCTCTACCTTTCTTAACTATTGCTCGAGAGTAGTTAAGACATATTTTCTTTATATCATCCCAAGGCACCTGGGTTATATCACCTCCTCCTATCAGGTCCAAGGCATCTATACAAGCATCACTGATTCCCTTTAGAAACAGCAGTTTCTGAGAGTCCTCGTTGAGACTATGGTTTGAGTTCCTCTGTAGTGCAAACAAGAATCTGAAAATGTAATCTTCCAGACTTTCATCCTCCTTCTGCTGAATTTAGAATATATCATCACCCTTGCTGGCGCTCTTACAATATTCCTTATACTTTTCAAAGAATTTTGTCTGCATGACCTCCCAACTATCAACTACACCTCTTCCCAGACTCATGAACCATCTAAGAGCTCCTTCCTTCAAGGTGGAAGGGAATAACTTCAATTTATGAGCGTCTGTGTTGTAGTCATAACTACGACAGAGGACATCAAATTCAAACAGAAAGGTTTCTGGGTCCTCTGTGACAAGGCCATAAAACTTTGGAAGCAAAGAAGAGGGAATGTTTTTAAGATTGTCAGTATCTCCCTGGGGAACAATAGGAAACTCAAATGCAGGAGGCGGATTATTGGGTTGATTATTTGCCATGTTTGATTGCTGGAATAACAGAGCGAATGGATTTTCTTTAGGTTCATTGTCAGCTGGGTCAAATGGTAGTTCAATAAACAGATTTTCAGGGATGAACCTTCCCAGTGCGTCTCTTCTTCTTCTATGTATGCAATATAATGAATAGTGGCTTGAAAAATCTAGGAAATTTTACTAACAAGCTAAACTAATGCCAAAAATGACTTCTGATAAACTCCTAGCTAGACGCCATCCCCAGCAACGGCGCCAAAAATGATGGTCGCGCCCACAAAAGGATATGAAAATCACAGTAAAATCTTTCCTGAGAATTGGGCATTCCAACAAGTGACCAATATCTCTCTCTGTAGATGTTCATTTACTTGTCAAACCAGGTGATGTATACTTTAAATGGCGCAGCAAAATATATGCACTAGGAACTTATTTTGGTCAAATCCTAGCGGAAATACATACTGAAAAGAAATCCTACCTACGCTACAGGAAGGTAATGCAAAGCTTTTTAACTCAACTATGATTTGATTATGACAGAAACCATAATAACTACAACTGAAACGCAAACTATGAACTGGCCTTATGCTGCAGGAACAGACACAGTGATGGATTCCTTGTGCTGCAGGAGCAATGTAAAGCTAAGTTTGTATAAAAACTTTAAAGATGAAAGCAAACTGAAGCTTAACGGGAAAGAACAACTAACTAACTAGCTACACATACCTACTAAGTGGGCCCCCTTAGCAAGCATCTCCTGATTACGCAGATACGAAACTCAGAACTTCATTGAACTTTATTCATAAAAACAAAATGATATACATTGTTTTGTTGATATTCAAACTAACAACAAACTCTGCTTCTGGTTAAACAGATTTTGTTTTTCATTATCATCTCGATTCTTACATGACATCTACTATTCTTATTCTATCCTTCTCTTGCCCCTCTCTTGCACAGGAGGAGAAGCTTTATTTAAAAACAGGGGAGCAACTAACTAACTAACTCCATCAAAGAAAGATGTGGAAGTAAAACATATCCTCGAATCAAGGAACAAACTTCATAAATGATTTTATGCGTTCAACCCGATCTAGCGAGAATCTAGCACTCCACTCTTTGTCATTAAAATTCTTTCCCATGATTTCAGTCAAAGAGTCTTTGCCGGAGCTTCCTCGAAGTCGTGCAGGAAATGGACTTTACTGCAAGGCCGAGATTGGCTGCGCTTGACTCGATCATTCTTCAACAACCTACGATACAAAAGGTAATAGGCAACAAAAAAGGCGTATGGTACATACACGATATCCATTCATTAGTCACACATTTTAGATTTACTTCATCATTCAAAAACTGTATATGATATACCAGTCATTTTAGGGAGTCAACGGGGCAATAAATGCAATCAAGTCAATCACAAAGAGCTACAGGAATATAAAAGTCTCTTGCTACAGGATATCCCAAAAAGGTTTCACAAAGTCTGAACATCCATGAAATAACAAAAGTAAAGGCATTTAAAAGTTTTATCAAAACATCCAAATTATGAGCATATTTTAAGCTCATCAGCAAGTGCCACCATTGATTGAGGATATGAACCATAGGCAAATGGACAACCAGCTAGAGATAACCCATTTTGGGTTCGTAGCTGGTGAAAGGAGTCCAAGGATACCATTTCCAATCCTTCCACCAAGGTCTGACAAACTGAATGCCAAGCTTATGTAACAAATGTAAGGGTAAGGCCAAGATGAGAAGCTGATAAGTTTGTTGATCTGGTCGAGATAGATGAAACTAGACTTGAAGGTCATCCCATGACCAGAGGCTCATAGAAGCTCAAGAAAACAAATTCTTAGGTGTTGTAATGTCATGTTTGTGAAAACGTAGAGCACTAACACTCTGGATTTTGGCTAGTGGTCACCTTTGCACCTGAAAAAGAGGTGACCACGAGAGGTTGTGTTGATTCATGGAGATCTCGTCATGAAAACCATCACCCACCCATCGAAGCCAAGGTTTGATAGCTTCCCAAGCATGCCAAATGATTTTAAAAACAAAAGTACCCTAGATCTGAACAAGGCCTTTCATAATGAATATGGTTTGAAAACCAATCCCCTTCTAAGGTTTTGGTTGCAATGTCTTTTACTCCTCATGTTGGGCTCCTTCTTTGGAAGAGAGCATTTTTTTTGAAAGAAGGTGAATTGGAAAGAAGAAAAAGGAGCATTAAATGTGTAGATAAAAAATGCACATACCTTGTGTTAAACAAAGATACTCTAAAGAAAGAGAGAAGGAAGGTAGCCAGGAAGAATTCGATTGAACCAATTGAAGAGGAAGCAACATTGAAAGATGTAGTGGAAGATTTGGGAGGTTTATAATTTATGAAGCTATGATACTAGAAGAAACAATCTTGGAACAAATTAAATCTAAAATTAAGGCACCTAGAATCAAGGAAAAAAGGAAAAGAAGAGAAAATTCAAATAAATAAAAAATGATAATAGAATCTCTAGCAGAAAGAAACTTCGCGAAAATGAAATTAAGCTCAGGGAAGGAGCTCATCCTTCCCCAAACCCAGTGAAAGTCATAACATGGAATGTTAGGGGCATTAATGCCCCTAGAAAATGGCACTTGATCAAGTGACAAAATGATCAAGCAAAGGTGGACATATATTTATTACAAGAAACAAAACTAAAAACAGACAAAAGTAATAAGCATCTAAATAACTGGAAACAATGGAAAGGACATTTTTTAGATTTTGATGGTTGTTTTGGGTTGCTAGGAATTATTTAGAACCCACTCAAAGTAGAATGAAGTATGGTAGAGGACAACCAATGATGGATTCTATTGAAATGTAGAATGCTTCAAAGAAATGAATTTTTTTAATCTCTTTAATGTATATGGAAAAACCCCAGCTATACATAAAAGAGAATTATGACTGTATTTAATAGAGAAAATTCAAGGATTCATTGGTGAAAAATGAATGATAGTAAAAGACTTTAATGCAATCTTAAATAACTAGGAAAAAATGGTGGGTCTAAGGAGAATAACAATGATGCAATCAGATTTCCAAATATTCATAGTCAACAATCACCTCAAGGATTTACAAGCAAGGAATGGAACTTTTACATGGACAAATTGTAGGAAGGGATTCACTAATATTGGAAAAAGATTACTTAGATTTTTTATTTGTGATTATTTGGACAATCAAATGCAATACTGTGAAGTCTTAATACGTTCATTCACCTGATTAGATCACTTCCCCATTCAATTTATTATTAAACACGATGATCATAGACCAAGAAATCCCTTTAAATTTTAAAATATGTGGTTAAGAGTGTCAAGGTTGAAGAAATTTGTTGAGATATGGTGGAAGGAGATTACGTCTCGAGACCAATCCTACATATATCAACTTACTAAAAAACTAAAGTACATGAAAACTAAGTTGAAAGAGTGGAACAAAGACCACTCCAAAAATATATTTCAAGAAAAATAGAGAGTAGAAAAAGAGTTCACAAACCTTCAAGAGATCATAATTGAGAAAGGAATGGGAATAGAGGAATATGAAAGAGAGAAGACATTAAAAATAATGCTAAATAAATTATTGGAATGGGAAGAGTGCTATTGGAGACAAAAATCTTGGGAAATTTGGCTTAAAGAAGGGGATAGAAATACCAAATTTTTTTATAAATTGATAATAGGCAATAAAAAAAGAAGTAGATATACAAAAATCAAAATATAAGATGGGATGGAAAATAAATTGTTGGAAGATATCAATAAAGAAGAAGTTACATATTTGAATCGAGCTTAAATAGAGAAGAAAAAATTAATAGTGAGGATAGAGAGGATTTTCAAGGTACTAGTCCTTCTATCATACCATAGAACAAAAACAAAGAGCTTTAGAAAATCATTACCAAGGAATAAATCATAGAGGCTCTTTTTCAAAAAAGTCCACACAAGGCTCTAAGACCAGATGGATTTCCAGCCAGATTTTTTAAACATTTTTGGGAAGTAGTAGGTGATGATACATTCAAGGTGGTGGCAGAATCAATAAAGAAGAAAAGTATACTAGAAGCTTTGAATCATATTTACTTAGCAATAATTCCAAGAAAGAGACAAGTCCAATCCATGAATTAATTGAGATTGATTTCCTCTTGTAACACAACTCATAAGATAATTTTTAAAATCATTGCAAAGAGAATGAAGGTAATGTTGAGTTCAATTATTTCAAAAGAATAGAGTGCATTTACCCTGGGAAGATCAATTGTGGCTTCTTTAGCACAAAGAGTGGCATCAAACGAACTGATCCAATTTTCCCTTTCATTTTATTAGCACGGTGGAAAATTTAGGGAGATTCATTAACAAGTTGAAGTGTTCTTAAAAATGGCATGGGATAAATGTGGCAGCAGGTATGGATCCTGTGGTACATCAATAATTTGCTGATGATAGAATATTGTTTAGAGAATCTAGTAGGGGTGAAGAAAATAATATGAAATCCTTGTAAATAGATACCGTAAAGCTTCAGGACAAAAAATCATCTAGAGTAAATTAGAATTTTTCTTTCTCAACACTCAGCCTAGCCTTCAAAAGGTATTAGCTAAAATTTTAAATTTGAAAGTGGCAAGTTTTCTTGGAATTTTTTGGGAAAGTCATTGTTTACTAGAGTCAATAAAAAAGATTTTTGGGAAATTTTAATTAATGTTGTAGCTGATAATTTTGCACTTTACTGGAACTGATTTTTGGCATAGTCAAATGTTGTTTTCTAGTTCACTACTTGTTGTAATGTATTTGTAAACAATTGTAAGACAATGAGCCTTCCTATGGGTTGTATCCCTTTGTACTTGAGCAGTGAGCTCTAGGCAATATGCCTGATTGCATGTGCATTCCCCTTTTATAATATTGTAGGTTCAAATCCCATTGTATTTTTCCCAATTTGGGTTTTCACGTAAAAATATTGATGTTATGGTTGAATTGTTATTTATTGTGTATTTTTGCACTTTACTTTCTTTCTTTCCCAGTTCTTATTGACTTTAAGATCATGATGTAAAATATTGAATTTCCTAAGTAAAGAGGTAGACTAAAGATAAAGTATGTGAGAAAAGAGAACACAATCAGAGAAAAATAATTGTATATTTCTACCACCATAGGTGATAAGGATAAGTATAGCATTACAACTAGTGATTACAAAATTACTATAGTACACCTCAAATAAACATCAAGAGTCCAAGAAATCGATTATTTGATGGAAAATATTGAGGTTGATTTTTCTAGAACGATGAAGGATAATGTGAAGATCAAATAACTCAAAGCAGATGTAGAATAGTTAGGAGAGTTGAATAAAGAAATGGTGCAACATAAACAACAACATTTGATGGAATTTATAATTCAACCTATAATAACGCCAAAAGAAGATGTTTAGGAAATAAACATCATCAAGGATGAAACTTGTATATTAGAATATTATATTGAAGATACATTTAAAAAAGGAAAAAAGGTTATCCAACAAGTAATAGAAAAATATTTAGTTACTTCTCAAATAAATAAAAAAAGCATTTCATAAATCCTATGAACTTTGCTTGAGAAAAATTGAGAAAGAGATATAGAAGTTGATAGGTTGGATAGGAAATTGGGATGGGAAAAAGCAAGATTGGATGAATTCATAAAGGAATGGATGATATTTCCTTAACCACTTACAAACTAAAAGGTTGTCATGTTACAATCATTGGTAAGCTTATAGTTAATTTAATAAAAAAGTGCAAATTAGGAAAATGTGAACAATAAATTTAAAAGTTTAGAGATTATTTAATTAAGAAAATGTTTGATCCCTATTCAAGTGAACAAGGAGATAATAAAGGATACAAGGAGAATAAAAAATATAATTTTTTATTATGAAAAAGAGACAAAAGGTAGAGACATGAGAAAAGACAACCTAAATTGCAAGTATAATGCAAAAAGTAAAAATTTGCTACTCTCTCAAAAGTTACAAGGGAAGAAATGAGTGCAGTATTTGCAATGTTCAATGAATTTAGATGCAGGGTTGATGAAGAGATGGGGATTGGAAAATAATTGGGAATTGTTTGAGTGATATAGTCAAGGTTTTTGTTTACACAAGTTATTTAATATTATTCTATCACCGAAATACCTTTTTGTAGTTATTAAAAGTTTTAGTAGATACAAGAGCATTCCAAAGATGATTAGCTTTTGTTGACAAAGTAAACATTCTGATTTGAAGGATCTAAAATATTCTTTTTTTTCAAGCTAACTTTATTTTATATTTATGAAACTATCATGTATTTTGAATCCAAAACAGAAGTTTATTTGTAATGGTCTCAAAGGTTTTAGACTAAAGGCTGGAGACTTATTAGTTTTATTGATTGGAAATCAGATAGACTTGTGGAACTAAGATTGCTAGTCAATTTATAAGTTATTTTCTTGATTTCTTTTTGTCATCATTAATATTATTTGTGTATATTTTGCATACCATTTTGTTATGAATGTTATGTTGTCAATGTAATTCTCTATAAAGCATATTATAAATTTATTAGTGCATTTGGAATATCAAATCATTGCATTAGTATGTTGCCATAGATTTGGAATTTTATTGTCTAGTGTATGTCCTTTAAAGATATCTATTTGTTAGTTAATTTTTTTCAAGTATATATGTGTTCTCTTCTTTCAATGTGTCATCAAGGTATGCAAGTGTAAATCATTGAAACTTAGATTTTTTTTTTTTTATTAGATTAGCAGGGAGACATCCCTGACCGAAAAGAGAGAAACAATATTATATCTATAACCATACACCAATTGTAGGACAACTAGGAGTAGTAAACCGGTTCTAATAAAAAATTATCAAAAAAATTCATGCCCTTGAAACCATTTTCTATGAATACTAGTTTCATTCCTATTACTAATTATAGAAGTATCATAGTTGCAGTTGTCATAAACCAAACTACTAATTCTCTTACTAGCATTATCCTTATCATCCTTTAATAAACCAGTCTTAGCATTCTTAATAAACATTAAGTTTTTCAAAGTAGGCATGCAGGCCTCAAAAAGCCACCAGTTGTAAGTTATAACAAAAAGGAAAAATAGAGGAAGCAAATAGACCATTACTCCTTCTTGAGTAGGTTCCAATCCTCCTCAAGTTTTCCTAAATTCTACATCCGAATCTCCTGTTGATCTTCTTCCTCCTCCTCAGTCATCTCCCATTCACCCTTCTTGGCCTTTTTCTTCTTGATTTTCTTCAGTCGGCCTTGACCATAAACCATGCCTAGGACAATATTATTCATTAGCCCATCCATGATAGTGCAAAGGATATTGAAACAATTGCATAATTGTTTCACCTTCCTATCCTGTTCCTCATAATTTTTCTCCAGCACTCTTAGATTTATTGTCAATCATTCTTTCCCTTAATGTTTTTTTTCCCTTTGTGAAGTTTGAGAAATGATATGTTAAATCCTAGATTAATTTAATGATCTATCTTAGATTGAATCCTGATTTACATAAAAAATAACCCTTGTCATTTAAGAAAATAAATTATCTTTGAATAGAAAATCCTAATTAAATTTTTTATCATTTTCTATAAATAAAACATCACAAATATCAAAATTAATTAATTACTTTCCAAAACAAATCATTGTCTAACATTGTCTAGACAGCCTAAGTAGTAAGAAGAATAAGATGGCAGGATTTCAATTTAGTCCATATGACAACCTAACATCACAGTAAATATTATTTAATAGAAGAGGAACAATACATAATTAAAATAGGTCAAAATCTCCAATACAGGAGAATACATAATTAAATAAAAGGTACGTTGGCAAAGGATAAGTACTAAAAATATTGTTCAAAGTTCACATGTGAAGCGATGAGGGACATGCATATGGCAGTGATGAACATAGCGATCAATAAGATCACGAGAACGTGAAGAGATCATAATATCGCAAAAGCAGCCTAACTTCATTTTCCTTATGCCCCCGCAACAATGCCAATTGGGGTGCTTCGTCATACCTCCATTCGAAATACAATGGTTCACCCTACTCAGGGCTTGAAATTCATTGCTACAAGTACTTGGGACACCTCCCACCTGCACAGTATACATACTCATCACCACAATAGCACAAATGAGAATCACCATGGCCTTAGTCATCTTTACTTTCAAGAAAACAAAAATTGCAATGGATGATTCAATCCATTTGCTTCTTTCTTTTTATAGACTTGGAAGGCCATGAGTTGGCACTGGAATCAACATAGACGGTGGTGAATGTCATGTGGACAAAAAAGATTTTATTTTATCTATCAAATATTAAAAAAACCTCGCTACCCAAAAGAATAAACAATGAATTTGTGAGCTGGCGAGTCCCTTTTCATGGTAATTTATGTTAGAAATGATATGCATTGGTTAAAAGAGAGCACCGACCAAAGATAAAGCCAGGAGTTTTGATCCTTGTTTTGATCTAATTTAAGAAAGTTCGCTTTGGCGTTAGTGTGTTTGTTGAGTGCTTGTTATAACAATCATGTAGTACAGAATTTGTATGAAAGATTATAGGGTCAGAACTTATAGTTTGGTGTACATGTCAACAAATAATACTTGTCTATAAATCATTTTCTTTGATCAATAGTAATACTTGTCCCTGTTTTCGCAATCGTATCTTGTTCGAATAAATATTTACTAACATAATATCAGAGCAGTGATCCATTAAATGCTAAAATTGTAGCGATGGAGGTTCTCTGCATTTCGTAATCAACTGGTTTCCATGGTGGTTCTCACTTTGAAGACTTCTGCTATAGTCTATAGACTTCTGTTATTAATAATGTAAGACAATGCAGTGATTTTCTTAGAGTAAGTGACTGTGGGGAGTATCTTGTATTCCACATTTTCTAAGATTTATATGCATTCTAGAATATATGTACCTGTTTGCATAGGGTAAGTTCTTATTAATTGAATCTCATTCTTTGAAATCAAGACAACATGGATGGAATTCACATACGGGCATAGCTCCAATTTTTGATAGACTAATTACTAGATTCAATTTTCTATATATATGAGTATGTTGTTATCCTTTTCTTAACTGAACAAGAGCTGCGTTGCAGCTCGAGTCAGACATGCAAAAAAGAGATGATCTTGTATAACATTATAAAATACACAGTTTGAAATTTTGAAAGAATCTTTTTCACTACTCAATCCAGCCACATATTATTGGAAGAAATTTGTAAAAATCAGCAAGCAAGTCTAAACACAAATTGTGTGTAAAATGAAAACAAAATCTTCTTTCGATTTAGTAGTAACCGAAAATGTTGCCCCTCTGAACACGGATTGTGCACAGAAAAACGTAGATGACCATAGAGGGGGCTGTATGCAAGACTCTTATTTCAAGAATAACTTGACTACATTGCATCTTTCACTCAAAATGTTATTCTAGATACTAGTTTATTAAATAACTTTGCGTAGATTTGTTCAAGCAGCAGGTTCGAATACTTATCAAAGGCTTTAAAATTTTTTATGTTTGTGGCTAATATTTGGGAATATGGATTTTTTTTTGGTTATTATGATAGCATTTAAATTTGTAGACTTACAGTAGAGAGGTTTTATTGTAGCATAGAAGCTTGTTTGTGAGCTTTAATTTATATTTACTTTGGCCCAACTTTCCCCCAAAATGGGAAAGATTATAGTAGGAAAAAGCTTCACTGCACATCAGTCATTTGTTCTCTTTGTTCTCTTTTCAGCTTCTGTACAAACATAAAAGCCATAAATAGTACTGTCCAAAACCATAAATTCATAAGCAACCAGATACATATGCATTCAAAATAGTATAGGCCACGGGCAATAGCAAAAAGAAGATAACATGCAAACATGTATCTTCGGCAATGGTTCTACTAACATGTTCTTTACAAGTAAAATAACTAGCTGCACATCTGAGGAAGTTATGAAAGAGGTCCAAAGATTGGTGGAATTATACAAGAGTGATGAACTGGGTATTATTATGACACATGATTCTAACACTGTGCGTCTGTTGAGTAGTGAACTATAACTTTTTGTTATAAACGATCCTTTAAAACAATAATAATTTAGACATCAAGGATATTTAAGTTTCCATGCATTTTTAACTTGTATAGGAATCATAGGAAGAATTGAGCAAATTATTGCAGATGCTGGAGCCCTCCTAGCATTTGTCAAAGTGGGAGATTTTTTCTAAGAAATTACAGAGTCTCTATTTGTCAATGTGGGAGATTTGTTCTAAGAAATTATAGTGACTAAAGTTGGAGACTTGAGAATATAAGATCAATTTTTTTTTATAGTGAGTGGACTTATCTTCATGCATTTGTAAATCAATGAAAATTTCGAGCACAATTCAAGATTTTTTTGTTTTTCATAATTGATGGACATAGATAGCCCCTCAAGAATTAAATGCAGTTAACATGACTAGCAATGATAAAGAAATAGTGTCAAACTACTAAGCCAAAAAACCCTAGCCAATTATAAGATTAAATCTTTAACAATCTAATAAACATTTCTTCATATCTTCACTTATTTGTGCCATGCACTTGAGTAGGGTGGAGTTGGAGAGCTTTATGCCAAGGCGGACTTGGCCTTTGTCTTGCCATGAGCGAATTTTAACTTTGTTTGGCCATTCCTTTCATAGGGAAGACTTCAAAATCCATTGGACAACTTGACCATGTCGAACTTCATGCATCATGTGCCACACCTTTAACATGCCTAGCGAACTTCAAGTTGGTTCTGACATTGCTTTCTACCATGTTGCAGGTTGGAGTTTGTCTTGTCTTAGGCATGGTAGAGTTGGAGGTTGTGGAGACATGCTAGGCCAAGAGCTAAGTGTTGTGCAATCCATCCATATGCTAAGCGGACTTCAAGCATGATGTGCCATGCATAGGGTGGACTTGAATGCCTGATAAGACATAAAACATGGTGGCCTTCATGATCAGTAAGACATTGGCCATTCTTCCTTGGGCAGAATATGTTACTCTTTTTCCATGACTAAATCTTGTGCAAACTTGATGACTACCTTCCAAACCCTAAATCTACTTTCAAAAAAGTAGAAAAAAGTAAAAAGCAAAAAAAGAGAAAAGCAAAAACTAAAAAAAAAAGAAAAAAAACAAAGAAATTGCAATCCTCGTCCTTCAGACCTTTTGAGCACTTTGTCAACGTCTTGATAGCATTCCGAACATAAATTCTCTACTTGTCTCCAAATGAATTCTCAAAAATCCTAATCTTAAACTCTCAAAGAAAAGAGTTATGAAATCGCAGAGTTAAGACCAAAAACCCTAAAAAGAAAAAAACTAGGGGGTCTCTATTTGTAATGGGATGATGTGTGAAATAGGCCACAACAGGTCCCAACCTAATTTTTAGTTATGTCTATTTTGTTGTTTTGTCCTACTCTATGGACTATTTTTCCTTGGTTAATGTTGTTGGGGTTTTTCTTGTTGTTCCTTCTATCTCTATCTAATTACCACTTTGGTAAGCCTCGTTCTTTATAATAGGTTTTGGGACCTTTAGAAAACCCACTTATTTTAATAAAAAATATCATGTCTATTTTGTCAAAGGTGGTTTTGATTTTCAATTTGTATTAATTTGCCATAAATGTCATATGTTTTCCTGATACTATCCATAGTTGTTTGGTCAATACATTAAAGTGTTGTCCATAGCATCCTAATGAGTTGCACAAGGAAATTTGTGAATTTTTCTATAGAAAATTATGTTTAGTGAATGGAAGAATAACTCATAAATTTCTTCCATGTCCATTAGATAGTGTTGAATGAAGCATAAAGTACAAAAACTCTTAATTTCTAGCATTTATTTATTTATTTTCACCAAAAACTCTTTATGAAACTCATTCGTTAATTGTCAAAATGGATGGATGCACTCTTTAGTTATCTTGGAATACCAATGCAAGGTATCTCCTTAAAGAATATTAGGAAATATTGTAATGAACTAACGCATGTTACTCAAGGAAGTCATGAATGCCTACAAAACCCTAACAAGCTAATAAGAAAATACGATTTATGATTATTTAATGTAGGGTTAGGCTTAGGTTTAGGATTATCATTAGAGTTACGTTTAGGGTAAGGGTTATGGTTAAGTTTAGGGATAGAATTATGGTTAGGGTTAGGGTAAATGTTAGGGTTAGGTTTTAGGGTTCGGGCTAAAGATCATTGCTTGGTTTTAGGGCAATGGGTTGGCTAGGATTTGGATTAGGGTAAGGGTTACAATTGTGGTTAGGATTAGAATAATGGTAGAGTTAATTTTAGGATTTGGGTTATGGTTAAGTTTAGGGTTAGAATTATGGTTATGGTTAGGGTTAGGGTTAGTATCAAGGTTAAGTTCTATTCTTATGGTTATTGTTAGGATTTACATCATGATCAAGGTTAAGGATTTAGGGTTAGAGTTAGATTATAGTCAATGTTAGGGTTTACATTAGGGTTAAGTTTTGAGTTATGGTTTGTGTTAAGATTTAATGTTAGTGTTTAGGGTTGAATTTGAGATAATGGTTAAGATCCACATCATAGTTAGGGTAAGGATTTGGGTTAAAAATATGTTTATTGTAGGGTTAGGATTTAGGGTAAGTGTTATGAATAAGGCCAGGGTTTAGTATTATGGTTATGGATATCATTAGTGTTAGGATTCACATCATGGTTAGTGTTATGTTTTACATCATGGTTAGGGTTATGGTATGGGTTAAGATTTAGTGTTAGGTTTAACATTATCATTAGGGTTAGGGTTTAGGAATAGGGCAAAGGATTATGGTTAGGGACAAACATAGGATTAGTTTGTGGGTTAGAAAAATATTTAGGTTTAGGGTTGTTATTAGGTCATGCTTAAGCTTACTATTGGGTTTAAAATCATAGTTAGAGATAGTATTGGAGATAAAATAACACTTAAGATTTAGGTTTAGGGTTATGGTTTGGATTATTGATGCATGGGATACTGGTCTACAAACACCCCAACAGGCTATACTTATTGTTTTCACAACTTGACCTTAGAATCCCTTAAGGTTTTCTAGTCTTCTCCTTCACCAAACAACTCAAATTTGGATTACCAACACAATCAATCAAAATAAAATCACCTAGGGTCTTCACATGACCCAAAAAAATTGGCTCAGAAACCAACACATACCCATTTGCCTGGTTTACAAAGAACCCTCTTACTCGGGTGCAACCTAGGCCTTATCCTAGTAGGCCTGCCAGATGGGTTTTTCAGACTTAATTCAATATTTTCCCAAAACACTAATAGAATAAATTAGACTTTTAGATACCCTTCTGGTTGTTACATACAATATGTGAAAATAAACTATGATTGTTTTGGACAAAATATCTAGAACAACACCCTGCTACACACCAACTAGGCCCAATTAGCCCTCTTTTCCGAAGTAAGTATCAACAAATGGTACAAACACAAAACCAAACAAAAAAAATGTCTTGAAAAATATTCCAAAACAATATATTTTCCATGTTTAAAGCCAAGAAAAACTCATTTGACAGGTTAGATATCAAAAGCCACTTTTTAGACCCCCTAACCTAGGGCTTTCTCAAAACAACTCTTCCATTCACTTCCAGACTTGAACAAGGGTCATTTTACCTTTTTTTCAACCCCCAAAAACATCTTCCAACATAGAAACACCACCTTGTTAAGCTACTTCTTCTGCTACTATACCCATGCCTCCATTTTCATACTTTTTTTCTCACACAAACAATCACTTTTATTGATGATCACCTGTTCAATCCCTTTTCCCTACATTCTTTCCATTGGTTTTGCTAAAAATACATTTATAGGGTTTCATTCCTCAAGGAACAATAATGACATAAAGAGGAATGAGCCCTAACTTATCATTTTGAGACCAAAATAACACAAAATGTGCATCTACAACAGTGTTCTTTGGAACAATCAAAACTAATGATTCAAAACAGATGTAAAAACATTCAAAATGGATTAAAATTCTCATTAATACCCAAAGGAATCACCTACAATCAATTTCCAAATAAAAAATTAAAGAAAACAATACAAAACTAGCAAGTAGTTTCCAGATTTTTGTATCAAAAAAGAGTGTAGTATGTACACCTTAATTCTCCAAGTCATGTAGCATGAGTTATAGACCAACTTAAACCTTACAAAACTGACCATAACCACCTTTCCCCTTACCAAACATCTAAACCTCTTGTTTGGCTAACTAGTCGTTGGGTTTTTAAATTTGAATTTGACAACACTAGACATAATCCCCTTAATCCTAATTTATCAACACCAAAGGCTTTATTTGAGCCTTATTAAATCAAAATTACTCAACACAACCTAATTAAACTCATTATGAATCCTTTGTTCCATTTTTATATATTTAGACTTATCGACCCCTATTAGATCCATTTGCACTCAAAACTCATTTCATTCTTCCTCTTCCATTCAAATGCCTTAATAGTATTTATTAGAACATTTTTAGGTCCTTTAGACCATTGAATCCATGTTCTATACCAAAATGGCTTCATGTGCATCCATGTCACAGGATGTGCTCCTGCACCATACTCACCCCCTAGGAAAAATATCTTGTCCCAAGAGAATAGGGATCTTGTTTGTACTCCATGCATCCTTCTCAAAGCCCACCTACACCTTTCAAAACCTGCAACAAACTCCTACAAATGAGTAGATAAAAAAAAATTATTGGATCTCTAATTTAGATAATCATGTATGGACTACTGTTGCACCATGTTCCCTACCTTTGTGAGGTCCAAATGACCCCAAACTCCATTCATCCTTGAAGGACTAGCACTGTCCTTAATTTTCATACTTAGAGGGAACTCAATAGTCCCTATTATCACACTAGTCTGCACCTTCCTTTTGTTGTCAAGAATAGAATGTTGTTGCCCTTCTCATTTCTTTCCAAGTCCCTGATCACTACCTTTTGTTTCCATCACCTTAGAAACCTGCAAACTCACATACTCCTTCCTACCAATGCATATTACACTGGATTTAAAGATATGATTATTTTTTAGAGGAGTTAATGTAAAGCTCTTACCATCCTTGTGAACAACATATGTGTTCAAGAACCAATCATGCAATGTCCTTCTTTGTTATTGCCAAGGCCTTCCTAAGAGTACATGACAACATGTCATAGCAACAATGTCACACAATACCCTATCATGATAATTGCTAGTGGTAAAATCTACATATGCTAGCTCTTGGACTACTAGATTTTGTTCATCTGTTACCCAAGTGGCTTTGTAGGGTCTAGTATGTGGTATTCTTACTAAATTTAACTTCTCAACCATCTCTTGAGAAACTAAATTATCAAAAGAACCTGAATCAATTATCATCCTACATACTTTACCATGACTCAAGCATTCAGTTCTAAAAATGGATACCCAGGGTTCTACCTGCTACAACCTTTGTCCTCTTCCAAACATCAGAAATTCACCCTCAAGTTATTAAGCAACAATACCAATTTTCTGTTCTGCTGGTTGTTCTCCCCCTTTGGCCAACTGAATTCTTTTCTTAGTCTTCTTGCCACCTTGTTCATTCATTGGATACTAGAAGGAATTGTGCCCAACTTCATTTCATGTGAAGCACCTTCCCATAAAGACTCCTGATCCTCTACCTGATCTAAATCTACCTCCACCTCTGTATCCACCTCTCTAATTAGAAAATGACTCCTTACCCTTATCATCGGTGCCTTATCCTTGTCCTCCATTGTTAGGCTTGCTGCCCTTTCCTCTATTTGCATTACTTCAGTAACTTCCTCCTTATCTCTCTTGCTTCCTCTTTACCTTTTCTTCAATCCTTATAGCCAACTAAAAACACTCTCCAAGTTTCTTTGGTATAGTCAAGCCAATCTCATCTTGGAAGTTGTATCTAAGCCCATTGAGATATCTTGCAACCTTTGCATCCTCATCTTCCAATCCACATCTTATACTCGACTTGTGGAATTGCTCAATGTAGGTCGTCAGATCCATGTCTTTTTGTTTCAGATTTTGTCTCAACCTCTTTGTCTGAATAGCATAATCAGATGGAATGAATTGATCCTTCATCATGGCCTTCATCCTACTCCATGTGGTGATCTTAGTCATCCCTCATTTTTTTCTCTCTTTCTGCACAGTACTCCACCATGTTAGATCAGTACCTCTCAACTTTGTGTTGGTAAAGTTCACCTTCTTGTCCTCATTCATGTCTACATAATCAAAGTAGTTTTCTAGGGTATCAATCCACCCAAATACCTCTTCAACCTTTCTTGAAATGTTACATTCTCCCTTCTCATTTGTCTCATCTCTCTATCACTTTTTGCTTCTTGTTCTTTCCTTTCTCTCCTTTCCATATCCAAGGTCTCTTTCGACTCTTGGTTCTCCCTGGCTCTTTGTTATTTAAGAGGCATCTTGTATATACCCCAACTAGTACACTACTTCTCCTTCTTCCTTACTTCCCTCAAGAATCTACTAGTGGCTCTGATACAACTATGATGCATAGGATACTGGTCTACAAACACCCCAATAGGAAATACTTGTTGTTTTCACACTTGACCTTAGAATCCTTGAAGGGTTTGTAGTCTTCTCCTTCACCAAAGAACTCAAATTTGGATTACCAACTCAATCAATCAAGCTAACATCACCTAGGTTCTTCACATGCCCCAACGGACTTGGCTTAGCAACCAACACATATCCATTTTCTTCTTTTACACAAAACCCTCTTACCCAGGTCCAACCTAAGCCTTATCCTAGTAACCCTACTGGTTGAATCTTTCAGATAATTCAAATTTTTCCCAAAATAGTTACAAAAAACATTAGACTTATAGATACCCTTTTTAAAGTTACATAACATATGTGAAAATAAACTATGGTTCTTTAGGACAAAATATCCAGACCAACACCCTGCTACACACCAACTAGCCCTAATTAGCCCTCTTTTCCAAAGCAAGTACCAAAAAATAGTATGACCACAACACCAAACCAAAAAAAAGTCTTGAAAAATGTTCCCAAACAAAATATTTTCCAGGTTTCAAGGAAAGACACAATCATTTGGCAGGTTAGATATCAAACCCCCCTTTTTAGGCTTCCTAACCTAGAGCTTTCTCAAAACCACTCCTCCATTCACTTCCAGACTCAACCAAGGGTCATTTCACCTTGTACTCAACCCCCAAAAACATCTTCCAGCATAAGAAAACCACCGTGTTAAGCTACTTCTTTTGTTGCTACACCCATGCCTCCATTTTCATTTTTTTTTCTCAAACAAACAGACACTTTTCTTGATGATCACTTATTCAATCTCTTTTCCCTACATTATTTTCATTGGTTAGGTTAAAAAAACATTTATAGGGTCTCATTCCTTAAGGAACAACAATGACATAAAGAGGAATGAGCCCTAACTTATCATTTTGACACCAAAATAACAAAAAATATGCACCTACAACAATGTTCTTTGAAATAGTCAAAATAAATGATTCAAAACAGATGTAAAAACCTTCAAAATGGATTAAAATGCTCATAAAAACCCAAAGGAATCATCTACAATCCATTTCCAATCAAATATTAAAGAAACCAATATAAAATTAGCAAGTAGTTTCCAGATTTTTGTATTCAAAACAAGTGCAGTCCGCATAACGCAATAATGATTACTTCCCAAACTTCAACCTTACTTCTTTGAGTCATGTAGCATGAGTTATAGACCAACATAAACCTTCCCAAGCCAACCATAACCACCTTTTCCCTTAACAAACATCTAAATTGCTTGTTTAGCTAACTAACCGTTGGGTTTTTAAATTTAAATTTGACAACACTAGACATAATCCCCTTAATCCTAATTTATCAACACCAAAGGCTTTATTTGAGCCTTATTACATCAAAATGACTCAAAAAAACCTAATTAAACTCATTAGTCAGCCTTTGTGCCATTTTTACATATTTACACTTATTGACCCTTATTAGATTCATTTGCACTCAAAACTCATTTCATTCTTCCTATTACTTTCAAATGCCTTAATAGGCAATATTATATGATTTTTATGTCCTTTAGACCATTGAATCCATGTTCTATACCAAAATGGCTTCATGTGCCTCCATGTCACACGATGTGCTCTTGTGCTAATTATCGATAGAGTTATGGTTTTCATCGTTGTTGGGGTTAGGGTGTAAATAAGGGTTAGTATTATGGTTAAAAATACATCATGCTTAATGTTAGGTTTATGGTTAAGATTATGGTTAATGTTGGGATTTACATCACGGTTAGGGTTATGATTATAGTAATGGTTAGGGATTAGGATTATGGTTAGGGTTAGGTATACATCATGCTTATCATTAGTGTTAGGGGTAGGTTTATGGTGTTATAGCTAGGGTCTACAACTGGTCAAGGTTAGGAATATATTTTAGGTTATGGTTAGGGTTAATATTATGATATGTCATAGTTGGTGTTAGGTTTAGGGTTACAATTATAGAGAGGGGTAGGGTTTACATCTTGGTTAGGGTTAGCATTAAGGTTAGGGTTATGATTATGGTTAGTGTCTATATTATGGTTAAGGTTAGACTTAGGGTTGGGGCTATTGTTAGTGTTATAGTTAGAATTATTGTTAGGGAGGATTAGGATTATGGTTACAACTAGGGTTTATATCATGTGAGGGTTCAATTTAAGATTATGGTAGGGTCTACGTCACATTGAGGGTAAGGATTTGGATTACAAATATGTTTATTGTTAGGGTTAGGATTTAGGGTAAGGTTTATGATTAAGATTACTATTTATTGTTATGGTTATGGATATCGATAGGGTTAGGATCTTTATATCATGGCCAATTTTATGGTTTACATCATGGTTAGGATTATGGTTTGGGTTGAGATTTAGTGTTAGGGTTAGTATTATCATTTGGGTTAGGAATTAGGAAAAAGGCCATGTATTATGGTTAGGGACATACTTTGGAGTAGGTTGTGGGTTAGAAACATAGTTAGGTTTGGGGTCATTATTTGGATTGACTTAGGCTTAGTGTTGGGTTTAAAATTATAGTTAGAGTTAGTATTGTAGATAAAATAACACTTATGATTTACATTTAGGGTTATGGTTAGAGTTATGGTTTACATCATGGTTGGGGTTACCTATGATGAGAATAAGGGTTAGGATTACGGTTAGGACTACATCACGGTTAAGGTTAAGTTTAGTGTAAGGGTTATGGTTAATGTTGCGAATTACATCATGGTTAGGGTTACAATTATAGTAATGATTAGGAATTACGATTACATCATGCTTATCATTATTGTTAGAGTTAGGATTAGTTTTATGATGTTAGGGTTAGGGTCTACATCATGGTCAAGGTTAGGAGTATATTTTAGGTTATGGTTAGGGATGGGTTTTAGGGTTAGTGTTAAAGGTTATTGTAAGGTTAGTGTTTTGGGTTAGGGTTATGATTAGGGTTAGGTTTATAATGTTTAACTTTTCCTATGGACTACAAATCATAAGAGTTAACTATTGATTTTTTAATTATTAAGATGAAAATTTGTGCTCAAAATGAGGTAGGGTCTCCAAATTATTTTAGTAAAAAAAATTGATTTTAACTATTATTTTTGTTTTATTAAATCAATTTAAAAAGTAATAAATTTATATACAATTGAATCTATTTTATAAATAAATATTTCTATAAATAATTTAGATCTTGTATACATTTTTATTTATGTAAAATAAAATTTTAGAATAAAAATGAATTTTAAGTATCTATAACTTGCATACATTTTCATCTATATAAAATATATATAGACACACTTATTTTTAATACACAACTTCTAAATATCTTGTGTCCTTGTTGCAATTTTCATTTGTGATTCTCATATTTCTAGTGCCATAGCTGAAAAACACCGATGATGACACAAACCTTGGTGTACCTACTATAGGAAGCAACTGACATATATATGACAAGACAACATATAGTAGAAGAGGAAGAAAAGCTACAAAAGAATAAATATGGTAGTTGGGATTTAATTCAACACTCTCCCTCAATCACAACTGCCATCTATAATACCCAAGTTGCTTTGTTGATGCACAAAACTTTCTTTTCCCTATGGTTTGGTGAAGATGTCTACATGTTGATCTCCTAACTTGCAATGTTCCAAAAATATTTCTCCATTATTGATCAACTCTCTAATGAAATGATACTTTGTGGCTATATGATTGCTTCTTTTGTGAAAAACTAGATTATTTGACAATGCTATGGCTGAGTTGTTGTCACATATATCTTTGTTGGTTATCCTTGGTCATGCCTCAATTATGTGAACATTCTTCTCATCCATACTGCTTGACAAGCTGCCCCTATAGCCACTACATACTTTGCTTTAGGTGATGGCCGATTAACTATTGGTTGTTTCTTTTATGCCCAAGATATTATGCCTTATCCAAAATGAAAAACATTGTATAAAGTTCTCTTCCTATCATCTATAATCCTTGCACAATAAGTGTCATTGTATCCTATTAGCTTGAAATAATTTAACCTTGATTAGAGAATTTCATAGTTCCTTGTCGCACTGACACATTTCAAAATTCTTTTTCTAGCTTGCTAATGAGAAACTTTTGGAGACTCCATGAAACTTTAAATAAGAATAACTTCAAACATTCTATCCGACCTTGTGGCTATTAAATGCATAAGACTACCAACGAGTTTTTTATGGGTAAACGCTAAAACTTTGTCACGTTGCAAACCAACTTATCAACACAAGTTAATTTAAGTAGTTCTAACTAAAAAAGAATTTTAATAAAACATATGGTCTATATAGATTCATTATAGCTAAGTTATATAAGGGGCACAACATTTCAAATTGGAAATATCTACTAAATGTATATTCCAGCACTCTATGACAGTTTTTGGCCATGTCAAGGGATATGTTGCAATAGTAAGAAGCATTTAAATTTTATCATAAAACCGATTATTAGATGTGTCCATCAAATTTTTTATATAAAGCGGTGTTTTATATATGTGTGTGTTTGTGTGCATTTAGCTTTGAAATATTCTATTTTCAAAATCAGATAACTCTCGATTCTATATAAATAATCTAATACTATATTTTGATATCTTTACAATATTTATATAAGTCTCTTTATTAATGTTAATTTCTCTTCTTTCTTTCTTTTTCTGTAAAAGATATTTAGTACAATGATGGAGAACTATATTAATTCATAGAATACGTTTTTTAATATTCAAAGTTCACTTACATAGTCAATTTATATCCATATAAAGATTCATTAATCCATCCTTTAAGAAGTTTCTTATGTACAATTAAAATCTTCTCAGTGTGTATTAAGATAAAATTCACATTCAAAGGATGAATTATAGCACATTCTTATATAAAAATAATCTTTAGCCTCTATAAAAATAACATTCTAAACAACTATACAGAATTGACTACTATCTCTTACATATGAGTCTAGCCTAGCCTACAAAAATCATTTCTCTAGAATAGAATTTTATGACATAGATAGATAATGTATACACAACAATCTTTCAATTCATGGAGGCACTTTTCTTTGGCAGCATCAAACGCAGTCATGGGTCTTCTAAGAGTATAAGTAGGATGGCTTGCAACCACGGCTACAAGAGAAACAAAGCAACCAATATAACTAGTGGCTCCAATCACTAGTACTTTACTAGTGCTAATACATTTCCCCTCCTTCACAATATTGTCATATGAAGCAATCACATAAATGGAGGTCATGGTTGATACTTAATTTTCATCCAATATTTGAGTAAGCAGGCAGAGATCAAAAGAATGAGGGAACGCAACAACACTTGCAGCCATTTTTATTTCCAAAAAAATTTACAACCCTTATCCAACTTAGGAATTTCAACGCAATACATTGTAGCATCCTTTTGTTGGGTGGAGATAGAGTAACTGTCCTTTCTGTGAATTCATCGTAAAATTTTTCAATGATTTTTCTAGTTCTCTCTAATTTTGAGTCTTGACAAGGTGGTTTGGGCATATACATTGGGGAAAATAAAATGAACATGTAAACTGAAGGTAACAACCTTGAGCTTGATCTTGTTATTCTTAGCAGAAGCAAGGTCAAATGAATTTGTCTATTTTCCAAAGAATTCTAGAGCTCAAATGACCACCTAATCTGACAACCTGGTACTCTAATATTATTCTTTTTTACAGTATCTTGTATTTGTTAATTCCTAGCTTAGTTTGTTCATTGGTCAAATCAATTTCTTTATAGTTCCAAATCTTTTGTAGATCTCAAATGGATTTCTGATCTTCAACCTAGCACTACACTGATTTTATAATTTATTTATAGCATACTGCATTTAATTTCCTTCCAATCTTTTTTGTTCAACAAAGACTAAACTTGGTTTGCAACACTCGATTTTATGCAAAGCTGTCTTCGCTTATGCTAAGTATCGAAGCCTGAATATTCCATGTACTAAAAGTATTTTTCAAGGTTGTCATCTATCAGTTACTGGATTAACTTGTTTTGCAGTGGAGTCCTTAAATCGAACCTCCACCACATGTGTTTGGCAAGGTACTCTAATTTTAAAGACTTTAGAGGTTGCTTTGCCACTGTACACAAACATGTAGCCTTGAAATTAAACCTCCTTTGCTTCTAATCCCCTCTTTCTAGCTGAGCAAACAACTTTTTATTTTTTCTTTGTCATAGGTCCATTTTCTGATCGTTTTCCTTTTCTTCTCTTGATATTTTATGTTCAAACTCGAGATTTTCCTTATCTCCATGCGCTGAATCTTGAAAGATCAATATTGATCCATCACCTTGTCTTTTCATCAAAGGATTATCCTTCAACTATTCTATCAACATTGTTGCATCAATGGAAGCTCTTTAAACCTGATTTGAAGCTCTCACATGTCACAGTCCTAGTGAATATACAATCTTTTCCTTTTTGGATACCGTGGAATATAGATGTTCTCAAGTGGGGTTTCTAGGCCTCAATCAAAAGAGTTTGGACTCCTTGAAGTTCCTTTTTTTCTTATAAGTTTGAGAAAGTGTCAGTCACATGATTTGAAGCTATCACATGTGACATGATTTGAAACTATCACATGTCACAGTCCTAGTGAATATATAATATTTTCCTTTGTAGATCCCTTGCAATATAGATGTTCTCAAGTAGGGTTTCTAGGCCTCAATCATAAAATTTGGACTCAGGTACCCTTTTTTCTTAAAAGTCTGGGAAAGGGCCAATTGAGACTGTTTGGATAGAGATATTTACTAACTCCATTCACTTGATTTCATACACTTGGAAACCAATATGCACAAAGCTTTTGTCCTCTATGGGCTTGATGGCTCCCTTTCTAGTATTTGGGATAAATGGATAACATTAAGTATGCTTACAGTGTAGACCAAACATATTCTCCAACTGAAGACTTAACCTTCTCAGGCTAAGGTTTAATTATGTCCAAATTCATGTAGATCTAAATATAAGAAACATGAATTTAGAAGATGGTGCAATTATTGTAACTATGTATTCTCCTAGCCAGTTCAGTTTGCAAATTACAAACCTTGTGAAATAACTACTCATTCCCAAATTGCAGTACTACCTCTTCAAAAAATCCAACAGGACATGCATGGGATAGCACATTTTCCATTTTCTAGAAGTTGCCTTTGGATTAGCTTTGTATACCATGAAGATTGAATAACTCTTGTTGTGATGGAAATTAGTAAGGTATACTCATATATGAAACAAAATTAATTTTCCTAGATTCACATTTGTAGTATGCTAGTGCTCTTTTAAATTTTTCCTATTTTCATAGCCTTTCTCACATGTTCAAATTCACTGCTTCCCTTCTATTCTCGTTTTTTTCTTTTTCGTGCCGTCACATTACTTTCTTTCTTTTCCAAAAATGAACTTTTTTGAACAAGCAGTCTTAATCATGATTATGCAATAAAGAAAGACATGCGATCATAGTTGGAAAGTACCAGAAAAGTATTAAAGAAGATTATTTTGCAATTATGGCAGCGACGAAAAGATAGGTTTTAAAAGATGGATTACCCTGCCCCCTACTTAAAATATGACATGTGTCCTCACATGTCGCAAAGAATAGGCAGAAGTTCAGGCAATAATGACCGGTACATGCATATCAGAAAATGAATAGAATGAAATAAATCAAATATGCGATAAGAAAAGATATGGCGTACCTTTGATAATTGCACGTACGTGTGAAAAAATATGACGACATCTGCATAGATTGACAAGTGGGAAAGATATCTTAATTAAGTTTGATGCGGATGGATGACGTGGATGGGTGAAATGGGTGGATGAAATGAACAAATGAAATGAATGGATAGAAGTGAAAGAAGTGAAATGGGGGCGATAAATGAGAATGGAGAAAAGGGGTTTCCTTTTGTAAAAAGAAAACCTTTATTATGGGCATGCTTTTTGAAAATTACGGTGACGCTGCAAGAGAAAGGCAAAAGCCTTCGGCTACAGGAAGAGTAGCGGGAAGAACCTGAATGAACTGCTGCATGAATTCTTCCTTGGAGACTAGTTTGTGGTATAACCGGAGTCGGTGGCCATTCACTAGCAATTTGAAGCGGACTGGGTCTATTGTTACCAGCTGTACAGCTCCATTGTCGAACACATTTTCAACTTTATAGGGGCCAAGCCAACGTGTTGTGAGCTTACCTTGGTTTTCTTGATATCTGGAATCATATAACAGAGCCCAATCTCCAGTAGAAAATTTCCTGGTTTTGATGTGCTGATCATGCCTTTTTTTCCTTTACTGTTGGATTGCTTCTGTATGCTACAGGGCGGCTTTTCTCATTTCCTCCAAAGCATTTACCTGCAGGAGACGGTCCTTCTGTGCTTTAGATATGTCTATATTGAGTTCAAGAGCTGTCCTCAAAGTTTTGTGTTCAAATTCTATGGGTAACATGGTTGTTTTCCCATAAAGCAGCTCAAAAGGTGTAAACCCAGTTGTTGTTTTCCATGTAGTTCTGTAAGCCCATACTGCTTCAGGAAGTCTATTGCTCCAATCTTTTCTATGTATCTGTACTGTCTTTGTGAGGATCGCCTCAATTTCTCTATTTGTTACCTCTGCCTAACCATTGGCTTGAGGGTGATAAGGGTCGGACTTCCTATGTTTGAATTTATATTCATTCATTAGTGTTGTGATCAGATTAGATGTAAATTGAGCTCCTTGATCGGTCACAAGCTCTCTGGGAACCCCAAATCTTGTGAAAATTTGTTCATACAGAAACTCAGCAACTTTGTTATCTCAAGCATGAGCCATAGCTGTTACCTCAACCCATTTTGTTACATAGTCCGTGCAAACTAGAATGTATGACTTTCCATTTGATGGTGGATCAATTGGTCTTACAAAATCCATCCCCCATTTATCAAAAGGGGTGACTATTATCTGTGGATGTAGTGGCATTTCATCGGACTTAGTTGGTCTTCCCATACACTGGCATTTGTCACATTTTCTTGTATAGGCCACAACATCCTTATGTAATGTTGGCCAGTAGTACCCTGTTGTAAGAACTTTCATTGATGTTCTTTTTGCTGCAAAATGTCCTCCACATGGTTCATCATGGCAAGCATGCAATATGTCATAAGTTTCATCTTCTCTTACACATCTTCACATTACCTGATCAGCTCTAGTATAAAACAAACTATTTGCAATCCAGAAAAGTTAAAACTTTTCTCTATTAACAATTTCTTTTCTTTTGGAGAAAAGTAGTCTGATATTCTGTTTGCTGCTAGATAATTGGCAATGTCTGCATACCAGGGTGTATGTACAGCGATGGAAAACAAGTGTTCATCTGGGAACCTATCATCAATGATCTCATGTTCAACAGGTGTAGCTAATTGGAGTCTTGATAAAAAGTCAGCTACAACATTAGCTCTCCCTGGTTTGTCAATTATGGAAATGTCAAATTCTTGTAACAACAGGAGCCAACATGCCAACCTACCAGAAATGGCAGGTTTGTTCATCAGATATTTGATTGCTGCATGTTCAGTATGGATGAATATCTGATAACCTGTGATATAATGTCTAAATTTATTCAAAGCATATACTACTGCAAGCAACTCCTTTTCTGTGACAGTATAGTTGAGCTCAGGACCTTGAAGGTTCTTGCTGATAAAGTAAATAGCATGTTCAACTGAATTTTCTTTTTGATTCAGAACTGCTCCTATGCCAAAGTCAAAAGCATCAGCATGTATGTGAAAAGGCAAATTCCATTTTTAACCTTGAAGAACAGGGGCTTTAGTAAGCAAGTCCTTTAATTGTAGGAAGGATTTTTCACAGGCTTCTGTCCACTCAAATTGGGAATCCTTTGTTAACAAAGCATAAAGTGGACTGGCAATTTTACTAAAGTCTTTTATAAATCTTCTATAATACCCTGCATGACCAAGAAAACTTCTGACATCTTTCTGTTTTGCAGGAGTTTGTAAATTCTGAATTACTTCAATTTTAGCAGGGTCAACCTGAATTCCATTTTTTGAAACATGATGACCTAGGACAATACCTTTTTCCATCATTAGAAAACACTTCTCATTGTTTAGAGACAAATTTTGCTCTCTACATCTTTTCAATACTTTTTCTAAATTTAGCAGTGCTTCTTCAAATGTGACTCCATAGGCAGTGAAATCATCCATGTAAATCTCCATACATTCATGAGATATATCAGCAAAGATACTAATTACTGCTCTTTGAAATGTTGTTGGCGCATTGCATAAGCCAAAAGGCAAGACCAAATAAGCAAATGTTCCCCATGGACAGGTAAAAGTGTTCTTATCTTGATCTTCAGGGGCTATTTTTATCTGATTGTATCCACTGTAACCATCCAAAAAGGAAAAATATTTTTTGCTAGACAGTAAGTCTAGTACTTGATCTACAAAAGGTAGTGGAAAGTGATCTTTTTTAGCAGCACTATTCAATTCTCTGTAATCTACACATACTCTCCATTTTCCACCTTTCTTGGGAACAACGACTAAGAGAGAAACCCATTGACTGTCAGAGATTGGATAAATAAAGCGAGCATCAAGTAATTTTTGAAGCTCACTTTTAACTATTTCCCTAAGTGCTGGATTTACTCTTCTTTGAGGTTGTCTAATTGGTGAACAATCTTCTTTGATATATATCCTATGAGTACAAACTCGAGGATTTATTCCTTGCATGTCCCCATATTCCCATGCAAAAGCTTTATGCTGTTCTTGTAGCATTTTTAATAGATCAGCCTGTTGAGACTGTGATAGTTTATTATTGATATTCAACCAATGACCTTGAGACAATTCTATCTGCTCTGTGAGATCACTCATAGAGTCTACAAGTAATGTTTGTATCTCTTGTGGAAGCAAATTATGAAAAATCGTTGGAAGTTTAGGCAGTGAATTTTCAGAATCTGGTTGCTACAGGAAATATTGTAAATGAGTATCATTTGGATCAGATGAACCACCTTTATCAAAGTTGTTTTGTAGAATTTGAAACAATAAGGCATCTTCACTCTGAAGTTGTGAGAATGGGTCATTTTGAATCATCATTAATTGAGCCAAGGAATTGGTTTCTTCAATTTCCTCCCCCACATCTGGCCAAACAGGTTGGGACAAATCTGGCCGAGGTCTAGCAGGAGGATACAAAGCCAATTTCTTTGTGGACTGCACATCAGAAATGGTCATATCTCCAGAACGGCATCCTATAAAAGCATCGGCAGTTGCTAACCATGGTCTACCAAGAATAACTGGACACCCTCCTAAAGTTGCCTTAACTGGTAATATTGTGAAATCAGCAGGATACTCCCAAGATTCAAGAATGACAATTACATCTTCTACAATCCCATCAGGTTTAACTGTGGAACTGTCTGCAAGCTGCAGGACTGTGGGTGTAGACCTAATGTTTGAAATGTTCAGGGAGTCTACAGTATGCTTTGTCATGACATTAATGGCAGCACCTAAATCAATCAAAACATTTTTTACAACTTGGCCATTTACATTTATCTGCACTACAGGACTTCCAGGGTCAATATACTTTGGAATAACTACATTTCCCAACATTATATCAGCTAATTTTCCTAAGACATGAATTGTTTGAGGGTCCTTTTTCTTTCATCCAAGCTTCTTTAAACAGGCTTCTTTAATAGCTTTTCCAAAAATAGGAATATCTTTAATAGCCTGAAATAAAGGAATTTGAATCTGCACATTTTTTACCTGATCCATAATGTCAAAAGTGGTTTGTTCCATGGGTTTATATGTAGTACTTTGCAACCTCTGAGGAAAAGGTGGGTTATCTTGATTTTGCAGAATAGGCTCCTTAGGAACAGTATCTGTTATTGGCATGTGCTCAGTAGGAACAATAGGTGTAGTAGGTTCTTCATGGGGAGGATCTGATATTTCAGTAATCCGAGGCGGTTTTAGAGTAGGTAAAGTAGTTCCAGACCTCAAATGGATGTCATTAATGTTTAAGGCATAAGCTTGATACTGGTTGGCTTCGGCAAGATGCGCAGGCTGCTGAGGTTTATTATTGGGATTGGGCATTGGCTGGGCAGGCATAGGCGTTTGTTTCGGAGGTCCAGGATTTGTGGCAGTTACTACAGGAGGTGGCATAAGGGCTTGTGGTTGTGGTTGTGGAAGCTGCAGGAATCCAGAGGATTGGTTTTGCCATTGTTGAGGGCCTCGCCATTGAGAATTTTGCTGCCAATTTCCTGAAGGTGGGGTCCATTGCCCCTGTGGCTGCTGCCATCCTCCTTGAGGGGGTTGCCATTGTTGGTTCTGATAATTAGGCCAATTTGGTTGAGGTGGGTTCCAGGATGGTGGTGGTCCATATGCATGTTGCCATTGATTATTATATCCAGAATAAGAATTACCAAAAGTTAAAGGGTCTTGAGGCATACCTTGTCTTTGGGCCCATGGTCTCCTTTCTGCAACAAAGAATACGTGATCATCATCTCCTTCTACTGGCTTAAAGTCAGTAGGTAGTTGTTTAGCTTCCAAATTAGCCACCATCTTGCATCTGCAGTCACGCTTCTTTTGTCTACAGTATGGACAAAACTCAGCCAAAACTACGTCAGCCTCCTCATGTTTCTTTCGAGCTTGTATAGTGTCTAGTTGTGTAGCCATATTATTAATGATGTCCTGCTTGAAGTCAGATAGCAAATTTGTTATTTCTATTCGGTAAAATCTGCCAGAAGAAGACTTCCCTATTGTAGCATGATGACCTCTACCTTTCTTAACTATTGCTCGAGAGTAGTTAAGACATATTTTCTTTATATCATCCCAAGGCACCTAGGTTATATCACCTCCTCCTATCAGGTCCAAGGCATCTATACAAGCATCACTGATTCCCTTTAGAAACAATAGTTTCTGAGAGTCCTCGTTGAGACTATGGTTTGAGTTCCTCTGTAGTGCAAACAAGAATCTGAAAATGTAATCTTCCAGACTTTCATCCTCCTTCTGCTGAATTTAGAATATATCATCACCCTTGCTGGCGCTCTTACAATATTCCTTATACTTTTCAAAGAATTTTGTCTGCATGACCTCCCAACTATCAACTACACCTCTTCCCAGACTCATGAACCATCTAAGAGCTCCTTCCTTCAAGGTGGAAGGGAATAACTTCAATTTATGAGCGTCTGTGTTGTAGTCATAACTACGACAGAGGACATCAAACTCAAACAGAAAGGTTTCTGGGTCCTCTGTGACAAGGCCATAAAACTTTGGAAGCAAAGAAGAGGGAATGTTTTTAAGATTGTCAGTATCTCCCTGGGGAACAATAGGAAACTCAAATGCAGGAGGCATATTATTGGGTTGATTATTTTCCATGTTTGATTGCTGGAATAACAGAGCGAATGGATTTTCCTTAGGTTCATTGTCAGCTGGGTCAAATGGTAGTTCAATAAATAGATTTTCAGGGATGAACCTTCCCAGTGCGTCTCTTCTTCTTCTATGTATGCAATATAATGAATAGTGGCTTGAAAAATCTAGGAAATTTTACTAACAAGCTAAACTAATGCCAAAAATGACTTCTGATAAACTCCTAGCTAGATGCCATCCCCAGCAACGGCGCCAAAAATGATGGTCGCGCCCACAAAAGGATATGAAAATCACAGTAAAATCTTTCCTGAGAATTGGGCATTCCAACAAGTGACCAATATCTCTCTCTGTAGATGTTCATTTACTTGTCAAACCAGGTGATGTATACTTTAAATGGCGCAGCAAAATATATGCACTAGGAACTTATTTTGGTCAAATCCTAGCGGAAATACATACTGAAAAGAAATCCTACCTACGCTACAGGAAGGTAATGCAAAGCTTTTTAACTCAACTATGATTTGATTACGACAGAAACCATAATAACTACAACTGAAACGCAAACTATGAACTGGCCTTATGCTGCAGGAACAGACACAGTGATGGATTCCTTGTGCTGCAGGAGCAATGTAAAGCTAAGTTTGTATAAAAACTTTAAAGATGAAAGCAAACTGAAGCTTAACGGGAAAGAACAACTAACTAACTAGCTACACATACCAACTAAGTGGGCCCCCTTAGCAAGCATCTCCTGATTACGCAGATACGAAACTCAGAACTTCATTGAACTTTATTCATAAAAACAAAATGATATACATTGTTTTGTTGATATTCAAACTAACAACAAACTCTGCTTCTGGTTAAACAGATTTTGTTTTTCATTATCATCTCGATTCTTACATGACATCTACTATTCTTATTCTATCCTTCTCTTGCCCCTCTCTTGCACAGGAGGAGAAGCTTTATTTAAAAATAGGGGAGCAACTAACTAACTAACTCCATCAAAGAAAGATGTGGAAGTAAAACATATCCTCGAATCAAGGAACAAACTTCATAAATGATTTTATGCGTTCAACCCGATCCAGAGAGAATCTAGCACTCCACTCTTTGTCATTAAAATTCTTTCCCATGATTTCAGTCAAAGAGTCTTTGCCGGAGCTTCCTCGAAGTCGTGCAGGAAATGGACTTTACTGCAAGGCCGAGATTGGCTGCGCTTGACTCGATCATTCTTCAACAACCTACGATACAAAAGGTAATAGGCAACAAAAAAGGCGTATGGTACATACACGATATCCATTCATTAGTCACACATTTTAGATTTACTTCATCATTCAAAAACTGTATATGATATACCAGTCATTTTAGGGAGTCAACGAGGCAATAAATGCAATCAAGTCAATCACAAAGAGCTACAGGAATATAAAAGTCTCTTGCTACAGGATATCCCAAAAAGGTTTCACAAAGTCTGAACATCCATGAAATAACAAAAGTAAAGGCATTTAAAAGTTTTATCAAAACATCCAAATTATGAGCATATTTTAAGCTCATCAGCAAGTGCCACCATTGATTGAGGATATGAACCATAGGCAAATGGACAACCAGCTAGAGATAACCCATTTTGGGTTCGTAGCTGGTGAAAGGAGTCCAAGGATACCATTTCCAATCCTTCCACCAAGGTCTGACAAACTGAATGCCAAGCTTATGTAACAAATGTAAGGGTAAGGCCAAGATGAGAAGCTGATAAGTTTGTTGATCTGGTCGAGATAGATGAAACTAGACTTGAAGGTCATCCCATGACCAGAGGCTCATAGAAGCTCAAGAAAACAAATTCTTAGGTGTTGTAATGTCATGTTTGTGAAAACGTAGAGCACTAACACTCTGGATTTTGGCTAGTGGTCACCTTTGCACCTGAAAAAGAGGTGACCACGAGAGGTTGTGTTGATTCATGGAGATCTCGTCATGAAAACCATCACCCACCCATCGAAGCCAAGGTTTGATAGCTTCCCAAGCATGCCAAATGATTTTAAAAACAAAAGTACCCTAGATCTGAACAAGGCCTTTCATAATGAATATGGTTTGAAAACCAATCCCCTTCTAAGGTTTTGGTTGCAATGTCTTTTACTCCTCATGTTGGGCTCCTTCTTTGGAAGAGAGCATTTTTTTTGAAAGAAGGTGAATTGGAAAGAAGAAAAAGGAGCATTAAATGTGTAGATAAAAAATGCACATACCTTGTGTTAAACAAAGATACTCTAAAGAAAGAGAGAAGGAAGGTAGCCAGGAAGAATTCGATTGAACCAATTGAAGAGGAAGCAACATTGAAAGATGTAGTGGAAGATTTGGGAGGTTTATAATTTATGAAGCTATGATACTAGAAGAAACAATCTTGGAACAAATTAAATCTAAAATTAAGGCACCTAGAATCAAGGAAAAAAGGAAAAGAGGAGAAAATTCAAATAAATAAAAAATGATAATAGAATCTCTAGCAGAAAGAGACTTCGCGAAAATGAAATTAAGCTCACGGAAGGAGTTCATCCTTCCCCAAACCCAGTGAAAGTCATAACATGGAATGTTAGGGGCATTAATGCCCCTAGAAAATGGCACTTGATCAAGTGACAAAATGATCAAGCAAAGGTGGACATATATTTATTACAAGAAACAAAACTAAAAACAGACAAAAGTAATAAGCATCTAAATAACTGGAAACAATGGAAAGGACATTTTTTAGATTTTGATGGTTGTTTTGGGTTGCTAGGAATTATTTAGAACCCACTCAAAGTAGAATGAAGTATGGTAGAGGACAACCAATGATGGATTCTATTGAAATGTAGAATGCTTCAAAGAAATGAATTTTTTTAATCTCTTTAATGTATATGGAAAAACCAGAACTATACATAAAAGAGAATTATGACTGTATTTAATAGAGAAAATTCAAGGATTCATTGGTGAAAAATGAATGATAGTAAAAGACTTTAATGCAATCTTAAATAACTAGGAAAAAATGGTGGGTCTAAGGAGAATAACAATGATGCAATCATATTTCCAAATATTCATAGTCAACAATCACCTCAAGGATTTACAAGCAAGGAATGGAACTTTTACATGGACAAATTGTAGGAAGGGATTCACTAATATTGGAAAAAGATTACTTAGATTTTTTATTTGTGATTATTTGGACAATCAAATGCAATACTGTTAAGTCTTAATACGTTCATTCACCTGATTAGATCACTTCCCCATTCAATTTATTATTAAACACGATGATCATAGACCAAGAAATCCCTTTAAATTTTAAAATATGTGGTTAAGAGTGTCAAGGTTGAAGAAATTTGTTGAGATATGGTGGAAGGAGATTACGTCTCGAGACCAATCCTACATATATCAACTTACTAAAAAACTAAAGTACATGAAAACTAAGTTGAAAGAGTGGAACAAAGACCACTCCAAAAATATATTTCAAGAAAAATAGAGAGTAGAAAAAGAGTTCACAAACCTTCAAGAGATCATAATTGAGAAAGGAATGGGAATAGAGGAATATGAAAGAGAGAAGACATTAAAAATAATGCTAAATAAATTATTGGAATGGGAAGAGTGCTATTGGAGACAAAAATCTTGGGAAATTTGGCTTAAAGAAGGGGATAGAAATACCAAATTTTTTTATAAATTGATAATAGGCAATAAAAAAAGAAGTAGATATACAAAAATCAAAATATAAGATGGGATGGAAAATAAATTGTTGGAAGATATCAATAAAGAAGAAGTTACATATTTGAATCGAGCTTAAATAGAGAAGAAAAAATTAATAGTGAGGATAGAGAGGATTTTCAAGGTACTAGTCCTTCTATCATACCATAGAACAAAAACAAAGAGCTTTAGAAAATCATTACCAAGGAATAAATCATAGAGGCTCTTTTTCAAATAAGTCCACACAAGGCTCTAAGACCAGATGGATTTCCAGCCAGATTTTTTAAACATTTTTGGGAAGTAGTAGGTGATGATACATTCAAGGTGGTGGGAGAATCAATAAAGAAGAAAAGTATACTAGAAGCTTTGAATCATATTTACTTAGCAATAATTCCAAGAAAGAGACAAGTCCAATCCATGAATTAATTGAGATTGATTTCCTCTTGTAACACAACTCATAAGATAATTTTTAAAATCATTGCAAAGAGAATGAAGGTAATGTTGAGTTCAATTATTTCAAAAGAATAGAGTGCATTTACCCTGGGAAGATCAATTGTGGCTTCTTTAGCACAAAGAGTGGCATCAAACGAACTGATCCAATTTTCCCTTTCATTTTATTAGCACGGTGGAAAATTTAGGGAGATTCATTAACAAGTTGAAGTGTTCTTAAAAATGGCATGGGATAAATGTGGCAGCAGGTATGGATCCTGTGGTACATCAATAATTTTCTGATGATAGAATATTGTTTAGAGAATCTAGTAGGGGTGAAGAAAATAATATGAAATCCTTGAAAATAGATACCGTAAAGCTTCAGGACAAAAAATCATCTAGAGTAAATTAGAATTTTTCTTTCTCAACACTCAGCCTAGCCTTCAAAAGGTATTAGCTAAAATTTTAAATTTGAAAGTGGCAAGTTTTCTTGGAATTTTTTGGGAAAGTCATTGTTTACTAGAGTCAATAAAAAAGATTTTTGGGAAATTTTAATTAATGTTGTAGCTGATAATTTTGCACTTTACTGGAACTGATTTTTGGCATAGTCAAATGTTGTTTTCCAGTTCACTACTTGTTGTAATGTATTTGTAAACAATTGTAAGACAATGAGCCTTCCTATGGGTTGTATCCCTTTGTACTTGAGGAGTGAGCTCTAGGCAATATGCCTGATTGCATGTGCATTCCCCTTTTATAATATTGTAGGTTCAAATCCCATTGTATTTTTTCCAATTTGGGTTTTCACGTAAAAATATTGATGTTATGGTTGAATTGTTATTTATTGTGTATTTTTGCACTTTACTTTCTTTCTTTCCTAGTTCTTATTGACTTGAAGATCATGATGTAAAATATTGAATTTCCTAAGTAAAGAGGTAGACTAAAGATAAAGTATGTGAGAAAAGAGAACACAATCAGAGAAAAATAATTGTATATTTCTACCACCATAGGTGATAAGGATAAGTATAGCATTACAACTAGTGATTACAAAATTACTATAGTACACCTCAAATAAACATCAAGAGTCCAAGAAATCGATTATTTGATGGAAAATATTGAGGTTGATTTTTCTAGAACGATGAAGGATAATGTGAAGATCAAATAACTCAAAGCAGATGTAGAACAGTTAGGAGAATTGAATAAAGAAATGGTGCAACATAAACAACAACATTTGATGGAATTTATAATTCAACCTATAATAACGCCAAAAGAAGATGTTTAGGAAATAAACATCATCAAGGATGAAACTTGTATATTAGAATATTATATTGAAGATACATTTAAAAAAGGAAAAAAGGTTATCCAACAAGTAATAGAAAAATATTTAGTTACATCTCAAATTATTAAAAAAAGCATTTCATAAATCCTATGAACTTTGCTTGAGAAAAATTGAGAAAGAGATATAGAAGTTGATAGGTTGGATAGGAAATTAGGATGGGAAAAGGCAAGATTGGATGAATTCATAAAGGAATGGATGATATTTCCTTAACCACTTACAAACTAAAAGGTTGTCATGTTACAATCATTGGTAAGCTTATAGTTAATTTAATAAAAAAGTGCAAATTAGGAAGATGTGAACAATAAATTTAAAAGTTTAGAGATTATTTAATTAAGAAAATGTTTGATCCCTATTCAAGTGAACAAGGAGATAATAAAGGATGCAAGGAGAATAAAAAATATAATTTTTTATTATGAAAAAGAGACAAAATGTAGAGACATGAGAAAAGACAACCTAAATTGCAAGTATAATGCAAAAAGTAAAAATTTGCTACTCTCTCAAAAGTTACAAGGGAAGAAATGAGTGCAGTATTTGCAATGTTCAATGAATTTAGATGCAGGGTTGATGAAGAGATGGGGATTGGAAAATAATTGGGAATTGTTTGAGTGATATAGTCAAGGTTTTTGTTTACACAAGTTATTTAATATTATTCTATCACCGAAATACCTTTTTGTAGTTATTAAAAGTTTTAGTAGATACAAGAGCATTCCAAAGATGATTAGCTTTTGTTGACAAAGTCAACATTCTGATTTAAAGGATCCAAAATATTCCTTTTTTTCAAGCTAACTTTATTTTATATTTATGAAACTATCATGTATTTTGAATCCAAAACAGAAGTTTATTTGTAATGGTCTCAAAGGTTTTAGACTAAAGGCTGGAGACTTATTAGTTTTATTGATTGGAAATCAGATAGACTTGTGGAACTAAGATTGCTAGTCAATTTATAAGTTATTTTCTTGATTTCTTTTTGTCATCATTAATATTATTTGTGTATATTTTGCATACCATTTTGTTATGAATGTTATGTTGTCAATGTAATTCTCTATAAAGCATATTATAAATTTATTAGTGCATTTGGAATATCAAATCATTGCATTAGTATGTTGCCATAGTTTTGGAATTTTATTGTCTAGTGTATGTCCTTTAAAGATATCTATTTGTTAGTTAATTTTTGTCAAGTATATATGTGTTCTCTTCTTTCAATGTGTCATCAAGGTATGCAAGTGTAAATCATTGAAACTTAGATATTTTGTTTTTTATTAGTTAGTTAATACTTATCAAAGGCTTTAAATTTTTTTATGTTTGTGGCTAATATTTGGGAATATGGAGTTTTTTTTGGTTATTATGATAGCATTTAAATTTGTATAGTAGGAAAAAGCTTCACTGCACATCAGTCATTTGTTCTCTTTGTTCTCTTTTCACCTTCTGTTATTTTACCTACAATATGGTTACACAATCTCACTCTGCTATCACAGTAGGTATGCATCTCTTGGTGTTTTCTTTGCTATATATTGGGCTAATTAGCATTCTTAACTTAAATCTTTTTCCTTCTTCCTTGTGACTGACTTCAACTTTTTCAAGCACAATATTACTCCCCCATCTCCTTAATAGGTTTCTAGATTGTCCTAGACTTCATCTTCTTCTATGAAAGGTAGAAAGTCAATGACAAGATCAATGCAACCTTCTCAGTTTAGAACCTCAGTAATTAATCTCTTTCAATAAAAAAACCTATAATAGCACAAGGAAATATAATTGTAAACATAGATAATATAGATTTTTCCTTTGTATAACGTATTTTGAGAACAAAAGGATCACATGTACAAACATAAAAGCCATAAATAGTACTGTCCAAAACCATAATTTCATAAACAACCAGATACATATGCATTCAAAACAGTACAGGCCATGGGCAATAGCAAAAAGAAGATAACATGCAAACATGTATCTTCGGCAATGGTTCTACTAACATGTTCTTTACAAGTAAAATAACTAGCTGCACATCTGAGGAAGTTATGAAAGAGGTCCAAAGATTGGTGGAATTATACAAGAGTGACGAACTGGGTATTATTATGACACATGATTCTAACACTGTGCGTCTGTTGAGTAGTGAACTATAACTTTTTGTTATAAACGATCCTTTAAAACAATAATAATTTAGACATCAAGGATATTTAAGTTTCCATGCATTTTTAACTTGTATAGGAATCATAGGAAGAATTGAGCAGATTATTGCAGATGCTGGAGCCCTCCTAGCATTTGTCAAAGTGGGAGATTTGTTCTAAGAAATTATAGAGTCTCTATTTGTCAATGTGGGAGATTTGTTCTAAGAAATTATAGTGACTAAAGTTGGAGACTTGAGAATATAAGATCAAAATTTTTTTTATAGTGAGTGGACTTATCTTCATGCATTTGTAAATCAATGAAAATTTCCAGCACAATTCAAGATTTTTTTGTTTTTCATAATTGATGGACATAGATAGCCCCTCAAGAATTAAATGCAGTTAACATGACTAGCAATGATAAAGAAACAGTGTCAAACTACTAAGCCAAAAAACCCTAGCCAATTATAAGATTAAATCTTTAACAATCTAATAAACATTTCTTCATATCTTCACTTATTTGTGCCATGCACTTGAGTAGGGTGGAGTTGGAGAGCTTTATGCCAAGGCGGACTTGGCCTTTGTCTTGCCATGAGCGAATTTTAACTTTGTTTGGCCATTCCTTTCATAGGGAAGACTTCAAAATCCATTGGACAACTTGACCATGTCGAACTTCATGCATCATGTGCCACACCTTTAACATGCCTAACGAACTTCAAGTTGGTTCTGACATTGCTTTCTACCATGTTGCAGGTTGGAGTTTGTCTTGTCTTAGGTATGGTAGAGTTGGAGGTTGTGGAGACATGCTAGGCCAAGAGCTAAGTGTTGTACAATCCATCCATATTCTAAGCGGACTTCAAGCATGATGTGCCATGCATAGGGTGGACTTGAATGCCTGATAATACATAAAACATGGTGGTCTTGATGATCAGTAAGACATTGGCCATTCTTCCTTGGGCAGAATATGTTACTCTTTTTCCATGACTAAATCTTGTGCAAACTTGATGACTACCTTCCAAACCCTAAATCTACTTTCAAAAAAGTAGAAAAAAGTAAAAAGCAAAAAAAGAGAAAAGCAAAAACTAAAAAAAAAAGAAAAAAAATAGAGAAATTGCAATCCTCGTCCTTCAGACCTTCTGAGCACTTTGTCAATGTCTTGATAGCATTCCGAACATAAATTCTCTACTTGTCTCCAAATGAATTCTCAAAAATCCTAATCTTAAACTCTCAAAGAAAAGAGTTATGAAATCGCAGAGCTAAGACCAAAAACCCTAAAAAGAAAACAACTAGGGGGTCTCTATTTGTAATGGGATGATGTGTGAAATAGGCCACAACAGGTCCCAACCTAATTTTTAGTTATGTCTATTTTGTTGTTTTCTCCTACTCTATGGACTATTTTTCCTTGGTTAATGTTGTTGGGGTTTTTTTTGTTGTTCCTTCTATCTCTATCTAATTACCACTTTGGTAAGCCTCGTTCTTTGTAATAGGTTTTGGGACCTTTAGAAAACCCACTTCTTTGTATTAATTTGCCATAAATGTCATATGTTTTCCTAGTACTATCCATAGTTGTTTGGTCAATACATTAAAGTGTTGTCCATAGCGTCCTAATGAGTTGCACAAGGAAATTTGTGAATTTTTCTATAGAAAATTATGTTTAGTGAATGGAAGAATAACTCATAAATTTCTTCCATGTCCATTAGATAGTGTTGAATGAAGCATAAAGTACAAAAACTCTTAATTTCTAGCATTTATTTATTTATTTTCACCAAAAACTCTTTATGAAACTCATTCGTTAATTGTCAAAATGGATGGATGCACTCTTTAGTTATCTTGGAATACCAATGCAAGGTATCTCCTTAAAGAATATTAGGAAATATTGTAATGAACTATCGCATGTTACTCAAGGAAGTCATGAATGCCTACAAAAACCTAACAAGCTAATAAGAAAATACGACAATTATTATATCCTTTCCCTAAATCAAATTGCATGTCACTCTAAACAATGAGAATAAATACCCAAAAATAATTCTTCTTGGTGTGATCCTTCGAAGAAGGATAGCATGCCATGTAAGTCCAACAAATCATCCTCCATCTTGTAGTGTGTTGATTTCTCCTCACAAAACCTTCATAACTTTCCAAGACACTCAAGGATCTTAACTACAATTTTGGGACTCAATGTATTAGTATATTGAGACTCTATAATGTATCATATATTAATATATATTTGTTCAATGAAGATATGGTTGATAAAATATCTGAATTCATCATTAGACTTCTTAACAATCATTCAGTTGATGAAAAAACTAGAATTGATAAGATCTACTATCTTATAAACTATATTGAAAAACCAAAACATAAATTTTATTTCATTTATCCAAATTTCAAAATCTAAATATTACTACTATTCAAATGAAATGATATATATAGACATATGTACAACAAACTATAAGCTCTAACCTTATTATCTCTCAAATAAATTATGTACTATAGGATTGTTACAAAAGAACTCAACAAACACATCTAGTTATCCAGAAAGGATCAATCTCACTCTTTCCTTTTACCATTGTTAGTGCCATTTTTAACAAATGCATGTGAATTCCAACATAAATTACCATGTAAAGGGACTCACCAGCTCACAAATTTCTTGATTTTTTTTTCGGAGTGAGATTTTTAAGTTTTTCAGAGATAAAATAAAATCTCCTATCCACATGACATTTACCATCATCCATGTTGATACCGATGCCAACTCATGGCCTTCTAAATCTATAAAAAGAAAGAGGTAGATGGATTAAATCATCCACAACAATTTTTGGTATTTTGAAAGGAATGATGACCAAGGCCATGGCAATTGTGATTTATGTTGTTGTGTTGATGAGTATGTTTACTGTGCAAGTTGGAGGTGTAGTTTGTCACAATGAATATGAAGTGCTAAGTAGGGTGGACCCTTGTGTTGCGAATGGAACTATGGGGAAGAAGCCTAATGGTCGTTGTTGCAGGGGTATTAGGAAATTGAGCTTAGGCTGCTCTTGCAATATTATGATCTCTGCAGGAGCTCATCACCTTATTGATGACTATGTTCATCAGTCTCATATGCATGTTCCTCCTTCCTTCAAATGTTAAATATTCTCCATAGGCATTTCTTTGAGAAATTTTCCAAAGAACATTTTTTAAATAATTAACCTTTGCCAATGTACCTTCTAGTCATTTATTAATACTTCAATATTAGAGATTTCAATCTATTTTAGTGATATATTGTTCTTTTGCTATTCAATAATATCTATTGTTGATCTTTGAGACATTATGGGCAAAACTGAAATCTTGCCCCGATATTCTTTCTACTTATTAGGTTGTGTAACTGATGTTAAACAATGGCTTCTAATGAAAAATAAATTGCATGCTCTTAAAATGACAGTTTTTTAATGTAGGGTTTTGATATCAAGAAAGTTTATTATTGAGAAACTAGTTAGCAGATTATTTTTTAATTAGAATTAAATTCTCTGTAATTTATAATTTTTTTTTATAGATACTGATACATAGATTTTTTCATCTAACAAAATGTATAATTGAGATAATTATATTATCTATAAAGTAAAATTCATAAACAAATATCTATCATACTTGGATTTCTTGTTATCTTTTCCTTCTCCAATTTTACATCCATTATGTTTTGGAAGAAATTGTAGATTTGTTCTTACAATAAAATCTTAAGTTGTCAATAAAATTTAATGTACTGGGGATTGAGGCCTTCCGGTTTGGTTTGTATTCATAAATAATCTCTTTCTACTTGAATCAGACTAAAAAAATATAATTTCTTCATTAAATAATATAGGTGTAATGAGTTCTTATCACTTTTGGCTTTGAGTTGTGTATAATGCTTTTCACTGTTAACGTTTCTCATTATACTATATGATCTATCATGAGGATGAAACAATTCTTCATTTCTGCTGTCTAACTAATTCTTTTATCCATGAATCATGTAATATGATAAAAAACTAATGAAAAGTGTTATGCAATTGATCCAACACTAAGATCCAAAGGAGTTGAAAGATTTTCATCAGAATCCCGGATCCAACTTCATCGACATTCTTGAGTAATTGTTTCAACAATAGAAACATTATTAAACATCACGTGAAATACAGAAAAATAATAATAATTAATGCATCAGAATAAAGGTTTTTTTTTCGTGAAGGAGGGTGACTCACTATCATGTATAGCTAGGACAAGACCCTTCTTGTGGGTGCAATAACTATTACAGAAACTCGATGCCAACCTTGTTATTGTTCTAAATTTTTAAGAAAGTAAGGTAATGTTAATTGTGAAAAAAGAGGATTTTGGGAGCTTAGTTGTGGCAAGAAAAAAAACCTTATATTCATGCTAATGGTTTCACGCGTATTCCTTGAAATTGGAAAGAAGATAAAATTCAATATTTTCTCAACAAATAAGATTACTAGTCTAGAAAATCAGGGTTATTTATAATGGTTAAATGGTGTTGTCATCTGATTTAATGTGATGTTGGGCTTAGGTTCATGTGATGAAGAATAGGGAACAATATAGAAGAATGGTGTACAAGTTCATGCAGGGGCAGCAAGCATCATGGTCATCAAGAAGGGAAAACTAAACAATTTCCAAGCGCGCTAAGGGTGGCTAGAGGGTTTTTGAGCATCCCTTCCACCTAATTCATCTCTAGTTGTTGATCCACAATATTTGCCTTCTCTTTTTATCAAGGAGTGCATAAATAGGCAAAACTCTTACCATGTTTGTTCATGTTACCAGTGGCTTCCAAGGGGTGCAAGCTTTTCCATACCGTTGCTCCATGGGACAACTTAAACATCACACACTAACAGTTAAGTCCTAGGCTAAAAGTTCTAAATAGACAGAGTTGACGAAAATTTTCCAAGCTTAATTTGTTCCTCAGTATGTGTTGTTTAAGGCTAGCCTTGCTCCAAAGGTCATAAAAAAAATGGTTTTTTTCAAGTGGTGCAAGCTTTTCTATACTATTTGCTCAATAGGTAATAAAAAAATTTGAAAGAAGAGTCAGGGAATTTTACTTGTCTAATATTTAGACTATAAAATTTTTAAATTTTCTTATGAACTACAAATCATAGGAGTTCACTATCAATTTTTGAACTAGCATATATATCTTAAATTTTAATTTAATTTATATAAAATACGTTGAAGGATATTATTTGTGGCACCTATTTGACTTTATGCTATAAAATTGATTAAAAATAGGTGCCTTGAGAAGGATACGCAAGGATATCTCTTGGTGTATTCTATATAGATTAAATTAAAATTTAAGATATATATGCTAGTCGCAGTCGTATGGCGCAACATGGAAAACATAAGCTAAATGCAATATATAATTATATAGTATTTTTGTCTTGAATTGGATTATACTATTATGCAGAGATATATGAAATTTTATATATCTATTTAGACCATTTTAATAATATTAACGTCTTGCAAGATTAAAGTATATACTAAAATGTAAGATATATTAGACTTTATTTCATTATAATATAAAACTCTATTGAATGCTTAGTATTATGGTTAGAAATAGGGTTAGGGTTAAGGTTCACATCATTGTTAGTGCTACAACTAGGGTTAGCATCAAGGTTAGGGTTTGGTTTAGGTTTAGATTTATGGTCAAGGTTAGGATTTAGGATTACTATTAGGATTATAGTTAGGGTTAGGGTTTAGTGTTAGGGTTAAGTTTATGGTTAAGGTTTAGTATTAAGGTTAAGGTTAGTATTAAGGTCAAGGTTAAGGTTCACATCATTGTTAGGGTTAGGGTTAGGGTTAGGGTTTAGGGTTAGGGTTATGACAATGGTTAGGGTTTATATCATGGTCTAGGTTAGTATCAAGGTTAGGTTTGGTTTAGGTTTAGGATTATGGTTATGATTAGGGTTAAGGATTATAATTAGGATTATGCTTATGGTCAGGGATATGGTTAGTTATTAATATTAGGGTTCAGTTTATGGATAGGGTTAGGGTTTATTGTTAGTGTTACAATTATGTTTACGATTTATATCAATTTAGGGTTAGGATAACCATAATTACAATTAGGTTTAGCGTTAGGGTTAGAATTATAACTGGGTGTAGGGTTAGGTTTATGAATTGATTTATGATTATTTAATGTAGGGTTAGGCTTAGGTTTAGGATTATCATTAGAGTTACATTTAGGGTCAGGGTTATGGTTAAGTTTAGGGATATAAGTTTAAGGTTTTAGGGTTCGGGCTAAAGAGCAATGCTTGGTTTTAGGGCAATGGGTTGGCTAGGATTTGGATTAGGGTAAGGGTTACAATTGTGGTTAGGATTAGAATAATGGTAGAGTTAATTTTAGGATTTGGGTTATGGTTAAGTTTAGGGTTAGAATTATGGTTATGGTTAGGGTTAGGGTTAGTATCAAGGTTAAGTTCTATTCTTATGGTTATTGTTAGGATTTACATCATGATCAAGGTTAAGGATTTAGGGTTAGAGTTAGATTATAGTCAATGTTAGGGTTTACATTAGGGTTAAATTTTGAGTTATGGTTTGTGTTAAGATTTAATGTTAGTGTTTAGGGTTGAATTTGAGATAATGGTTAAGATCCACATCATAGTTAGGGTAAGGATTTGGGTTAAAAATATGTTTATTGTAGGGTTAGGATTTAGGGTAAGTGTTATGAATAAGGCCAGGGTTTAGTATTATGGTTATGGATATCATTAGTGTTAGGATTCACATCATGGTTAGTGTTATGTTTTACATCATGGTTAGGGTTATGGTATGGGTTAAGATTTAGTTAGAGATAGTATTGGAGATAAAATAACACTTAAGATTTAGGTTTAGGGTTATGGTTTGGATTATTGATGCATGGGATACTAGTCTACAAACACCCCAACAGGCTATACTTATTGTTTTCACAACTTGACCTTAGAATCCCTTAAGGTTTTCTAGTCTTCTCCTTCACCGAACAACTCAAATTTGGATTACCAACACAATCAATCAAAATAAAATCACCTAGGGTCTTCACATGACCCAAAAAAATTGGCTCAGAAACCAACACATACCCATTTGCCTGGTTTACATAGAACCCTCTTACTCGGGTGCAACCTAGGCCTTATCCTAGTAGGCTTGCCAGATGGGGTTTTCAGACTTAATTCAATATTTTCCCAAAACACTAATAGAATAAATTAAACTTCCAGATACCCTTCTGGTTGTTACATACAATATGTGAAAATAAACTATGATTGTTTTGGACAAAATATCCAGACCAACACCCTGCTACACACCAACTAGACCCAATTAGCCCTCTTTTCCGAAGTAAGTATCAACAAATGGTACAAACACAAAACCAAACAAAAAAAATGTTTAGAAAAATATTCCAAAACAATATATTTTCCATGTTTAAAGCCAAGAAAAACTCATTTGACAGGTTAGATATCAAAAGCCACTTTTTAGACCTCCTAACCTAGGGCTTTCTCAAAACAACTCTTCCATTCACTTCCAGACTTGAACAAGGGTCATTTTACCTTTTTTTCAACCCCCAAAAACATCTTCCAACATAGAAACACCACCTTGTTAAGCTACTTCTTCTGCTACTATACCCATGCCTCCATTTTCATACTTTTTTTCTCACACAAACAATCACTTTTATTGATGATCACCTGTTCAATCCCTTTTCCCTACATTCTTTCCATTGGTTTTGCTAAAAATACATTTATAGGGTTTCATTCCTCAAGGAACAATAATGACATAAAGAGGAATGAGCCCTAACTTATCATTTTGAGACCAAAATAACACAAAATGTGCATCTACAACAGTGTTCTTTGGAACAGTCAAAATAAATGATTCAAAACAGATGTAAAAACATTCAAAATGGATTAAAATTCTCATTAATACCCAAAGGAATCACCTACAATCAATTTCCAAATAAAAAATTAAAGAAAACAATACAAAACTAGCAAGTAGTTTCTAGATTTTTGTATCAAAAAAGAGTGTAGTATGTACACCTTAATTCTCCAAGTCATGTAGCATGAGTTATAGACCAACTTAAACCTTAAAAAACTGACCATAACCACCTTTCCCCTTAACAAACATCTAAACCTCTTGTTTGGCTAACTAGTCGTTGGGTTTTTAAATTTGAATTTGACAACACTAGACATAATCCCCTTAATCCTAATTTATCAACACCAAAGGCTTTATTTGAGCCTTATTAAATCAAAATTACTCAACACAACCTAATTAAACTCATTATGAATCCTTTGTTCCATTTTTATATATTTAGACTTATTGACCCCTATTAGATCCATTTGCACTCAAAACTCATTTCATTCTTCCTCTTCCATTCAAATGCCTTAATAGTATTTATTAGAACATTTTTAGGTCCTTTAGACCATTGAATCTATGTTCTATACCAAAATGGCTTCATGTGCATCCATGTCACAGGATGTGCTCCTGCACCATACTCACCCCCTAGGAAAAATATCTTGTCCCAAGAGAATAGGGGTCTTGTTTGTACTCCATGCATCCTTCTCAAAGCCCACCTACACCTTTCAAAACCTACAACAAACTCCTACAAATGAGTAGATAAAAAAAAATTATTGGATCTCTAATTTAGATAGTCATGAATGGACTACTGTTGCACCATGTTCCCTACCTTTGTGAGGTCCAAATGACCCCAAACTCCATTCATCCTTGAAGGACTAGCACTGTCCTTAATTTTTATACTTAGAGGGAACTCAATAGTCCCTATTATCACACTAGTCTGCACCTTCCTTTTGTTGTCAAGAATAGAATGTTGTTGCCCTTCTCATTTCTTTCCAAGCCCCTGATCACTACCTTTTGTTTCCATCACCTTAGAAACCTGCAAACTCACATACTCCTTCCTACCAATGCATATTACACTGGATTTAAAGATATGATTATTTTTTAGAGGAGTTAATGTAAATCTCTTACCATCCTTGTGAACAACATATGTGTTCAAGAACCAATCATGCAATGTCCTTCTCTGTTATTGCCAAGGCCTTCCTAAGAGTACATGACAACATGTCATAGCAACAATGTCACACAATACCCTATCATGATAATCGCTAGTGGTAAAATCTACATATGCTAGCTCTTGGACTACTAGATTTTGTTCATCTATTACCCAAGTGGCTTTGTAGGGTCTAGTATGTGGTATTCTTACTAAATTTAACTTCTCAACCATCTCTTGAGAAACCAAATTATCAAAAGAACCTGAATCAATTATCATCCTACATACTTTACCATGACTCAAGCATTTAGTTCTAAAAATGGATACCCAGGGTTCTACCTGCTACAACCTTTGTCCTCTTCCAAACATCAGAAACTCACCCTCAAGTTATTAAGCAACAATACCAATTTTCTCTTCTGCTGGTTGTTCTCCCCCTTGGGCCAACTGAATTCTTTTCTTAGTCTTCTTGCCACCTTGTTCATTCATTGGATACTTGAAGGAATTGTGCCCAACTTCATTTCATGTGAAGCACCTTCCCATAAAGACTCTTGATCCTCTACCTGATCTAAATCTACCTCCACCTCTGTATCCACCTCTCTGATTAGAAAATGACTCCTTACCCTTATCATTGGTGCCTTATCCTTGTCCTTCATTGTTAGGCTTGCTGCCCTTTCCTCTATTTGCATTAATTCAGTAACTTCCTCCTTATCTCTCTTGCTTCCTCTTTAACTTTTCTTCAATCCTTATAGCCAACTGAAAACACTCTCCAAGTTTCTTTGGTATAGTCAAACCAATCTCATCTTGGAAGTTGTATCTAAGCCCATTGAGATATCTTGCAACCTTTGCATCCTCATCTTCCAATCCACATCTTATACTCGACTTGTGGAATTGCTCAATGTAGGTCATCAGATCCATGTCTTTTTGTTTTAGATTTTGTCTCAACCTCTTTGTCTGAATAGCATAATCAGATGGAATGAATTGATCCTTCATCATGGCCTTCATCCTACTCCATGTGGTGATCTTAGTCATCCCTCATTTTTTTCTCTCTTTCTGCACAGTACTCCACCATGTTAGATCAGTACCTCTCAACTTTGTGTTGGTAAAGTTCACCTTCTTGTCCTCATTCATGTCTACATAATCAAAGTAGTTTTCTAGGGTATCAATCCACCCAAATACCTCTTCAACCTTTCTTGAAATGTTACATTCTCCCTTCTCATTTGTCTCATCTCTCTATCACTTTTTGCTTCTTGTTCTTTCCTTTCTCTCCTTTCCATATCCAAGGTCTCTTTCGACTCTTGGTTCTCCCTGGCTCTTTGTTATTTAAGAGGCATCTTGTATATACCCCAACTAGTACACTACTTCTCCTTCTTCCTTACTTCCCTCAAGAATCTACTAGTGGCTCTAATACAACTATGATGCATAGGATACTGGTCTACAAACACCCCAATAGGAAATACTTGTTGTTTTCACACTTGACCTTAGAATCCTTGAAGGGTTTCTAGTCTTCTCCTTCACCAAAGAACTCAAATTTGGATTACCAACTCAATCAATCAAGCTAACATCACCTAGGGTCTTCACATGCCCCAACAGACTTGGCTCAGCAACCAACACATATCCGTTTTCTTCTTTTACACAAAACCCTTTTACCCAGGTCCAACCTAGGCCTTATCCTAGTAACCCTACTGGTTGAATCTTTCAGATAATTCAAATTTTTCCCAAAATAGTTACAAAAAACATTAGACTTATAGATACCCTTTTTAAAGTTACATAACATATGTGAAAATAAACTATGGTTCTTTAGGACAAAATATCCAGACCAACACCCTGCTACACACCAACTAGCCCTAATTAGACCTCTTTTCCAAAGCAAGTACCAAAAAATAGTATGACCACAACACCAAACCAAAAAAAAGTCTTGAAAAATGTTCCCAAAAAAAATATTTTCCAGGTTTCAAGGAAAGACACAATCATTTGGCAGGTTAGATATCAAACCCCCCTTTTAGGCTTCCTAACCTAGAGCTTTCTCAAAACCACTCCTCCATTCACTTCCAGACTCAACCAAGGGTCATTTCACCTTGTACTCAACCCCCAAAAACATCTTCCAGCATAAGAAAACCACCGTGTTAAGCTACTTCTTTTGTTGCTACACCCATGCCTCCATTTTCATTTTTTTTTCTCAAACAAACAGTCACTTTTCTTTATGATCACTTAGTCAATCTCTTTTCCCTACATTATTTTCATTGGTTAGGTTAAAAAAACATTTATAGGGTCTCATTCCTTAAGGAACAACAATGACATAAAGAGGAATGAGCCCTAACTTATCATTTTGACACCAAAATAACAAAAAATATGCACCTACAACAATGTTCTTTGAAATAGTCAAAATAAATGATTCAAAACAGATGTAAAAACCTTCAAAATGGATTAAAATTCTCATAAAAACCCAAAGGAATCATCTACAATCCATTTCCAATCAAATATTAAAGAAACCAATATAAAATTAGCAAGTAGTTTCCAGATTTTTGTATTCAAAACAAGTGCAGTCCGTATAACGCAATAATGATTACTTCCCAAACTTCAACCTTACTTCTCTGAGTCATGTAGCATGAGTTATAGACCAACATAAACCTTCCCAAGCCAACCATAACCATCTTTCCCCTTAACAAACATCTAAATTGCTTGTTTAGCTAACTAACCGTTGGGTTTTTAAATTTAAATTTGACAACACTAGACATAATCCCCTTAATCCTAATTTATCAACACCAAAGGCTTTATTTGAGCCTTATTACATCAAAATGACTCAAAAAAACCTAATTAAACTCATTAGTCATCCTTTGTGCCATTTTTACATATTTACACTTATTGACCCTTATTAGATTCATTTGCACTCAAAACTCATTTCATTCTTCCTATTACTTTCAAATGCCTTAATAGGCAATATTATATGATTTTTATGTCCTTTAGACCATTGAATCCATGTTCTATACCAAAATGGCTTCATGTGCCTCCATGTCACACGATGTGCTCTTGTGCTAATTATCGATAGAGTTATGGTTTTCATCGTTGTTGGGGTTAGGGTGTAAATAAGGGTTAGTATTATGGTTAAAAATACATCATGCTTAATGTTAGGTTTATGGTTAAGATTATGGTTAATGTTGGGATTTACATCACGGTTAGGGTTATGATTATAGTAATGGTTAGGGATTAGGATTATGGTTAGGGTTAGGTATACATCATGCTTATCATTAGTGTTAGGGGTAGGTTTATGGTTTTATAGCTAGGGTCTACAACTAGTCAAGGTTAGGAATATATTTTAGGTTATGGTTAGGGTTAATATTATGATATGTCATAGTTGGTGTTAGGTTTAGGGTTACAATTATAGAGAAGGGTAGGGTTTACATCTTGGTTAGGGTTAGCATTAAGGTTAGGGTTATGATTATGGTTAGTGTCTATATTATGGTTAAGGTTAGACTTAGGGTTGGGGCTATTGTTAGTGTTATAGTTAGAATTATTGTTAGGGAGGATTAGGATTATGGTTACAACTAGGGTTTATATCATGTGAGGGTTCAATTTAAGATTATGGTAGGGTCTACATCACATTGAGGGTAAGGATTTGGATTACAAATATGTTTATTGTTAGGGTTAGGATTTAGGGTAAGGTTTATGATTAAGGTTACTATTTATTGTTATGGTTATGGATATCGATAGGGTTAGGATCTTTATATCATGGCCAATTTTATGGTTTACATCATGGTTAGGATTATGGTTTGGGTTGAGATTTAGTGTTAGGGTTAGTATTATCATTTGGGTTAGGGATTAGGAAAAGGGCTATGTATTATGGTTAGGGACATACTTTGGAGTAGGTTGTGGGTTAGAAACATAGTTAGGTTTGGGGTCATTATTTGGATTGACTTAGGCTTAGTGTTGGGTTTAAAATTATAGTTAGAGTTAGTATTGTAGATAAAATAACACTTATGATTTACATTTAGGGTTACGGTTAGAGTTATGGTTTACATCATGGTTGGGGTTACCTATGATGAGAATAAGGGTTAGGATTACGGTTAGGACTACATCATGGTTAAGGTTAAGTTTAGTGTAAGGGTTATGGTTAATGTTGGGAATTACATCATGGTTAGGGTTATAATTATAGTAATGATTAGGAATTATGATTACATCATGCTTATCATTATTGTTAGAGTTAGGATTAGTTTTATGATGTTAGGGTTAGGGTCTACATCATGGTCAAGGTTAGGAGTATATTTTGGGTTATGGTTAGGGATGGGTTTTAGGGTTAGTGTTAAAGGTTATTGTAAGGTTAGTGTTTTGGGTTAGGGTTATGATTAGGGTTAGGTTTATAATGTTTAACTTTTCCTATGGACTACAAATCATAAGAGTTAACTATTGATTTTTTAATTATTAAGATGAAAATTTGTGCTCAAAATGAGGTAGGGTCTCCAAATTATTTTAGTAAAAAAAATTGATTTTAACTATTATTTTTGTTTTATTAAATCAATTTAAAAAGTAATAAATTTATATACAATTGAAACTATTTTATAAATAAATATTTCTATATATAATTTACATCTTGTATACATTTTTATTTATGTAAAATAAAATTTTAGAATAAAAATGAATTTTAAGTATCTATAACTTGCATACATTTTCATCTATATAAAATATATATAGACACACTTATTTTTAATACACAACTTCTAAATATCTTGTGTCCTTGTTGCAATTTTCATTTTTGATTCTCATATTTCTAGTGCCATAGCTGAAAAATAGCGATGATGACACAAACCTTGGTGTACCTACTATAGGAAGCAACTGACATATATATGACAAGACAACATATAGTAGAAGAGGAAGAAAAGCTACAAAAGAATAAATATGGTAGTTGGGATTTAATTCAACACTCTCCCTCAATCACAACTGCCATCTATAATACCCAAGTTGCTTTGTTGATGCACAAAACTTTCTTTTCCCTATGGTTTGGTGAAGATGTCTACATGTTGATCTCCTAACTTGCAATGTTCCAAAAATATTTCTCCATTATTGATCAACTCTCTAATGAAATGATACTTTGTGGCTATATGATTGCTTCTTTTGTGAAAAACTAGATTATTTGACAATGCTATGGCTGAGTTGTTGTCACATATATCTTTGTTGGTTATCCTTGGTCATGCCTCAATTATGTGAACATTCTTCTCATCCATACTGCTTGACAAGCTGCCCCTATAGCCACTACATACTTTGCTTTAGGTGATGGCCGATTAACTATTGGTTGTTTCTTTTATGCCCAAGATATTATGCCTTATCCAAAATGAAAAACATTGTATAAAGTTCTCTTCCTATCACCTATAATCCTTGCACAATAAGTGTCATTGTATCCTATTAGCTTGAAATAATTTAACCTTGATTAGAGAATTTCATAGTTCCTTGTCCCACTGACACATTTCAAAATTCTTTTTCTAGCTTGCTAATGAGAAACTTTTGGAGACTCCATGAACCTTTAAATAAGAATAACTTCAAACATTCTATCTGACCTTGTGGCTATTAAATGCATAAGACTACCAACGAGTTTTTTATGGGTAAATGCTAAAACTTTGTCACGTTGCAAACCAACTTATCAACACAAGTTAATTTAAGTAGTTCTAACTAAAAAAGAATTTTAATCAAACATATGGTCTATATAGATTCATTATAGCTAAGTTATATAAGGGGCACAACATTTCAAATTGGAAATATCTACTAAATGTATATTTTATACCACTTTGGGTCTAATTACCAAAAAAATAAAATTGATGTTTCAACAACTCTTATAAATAATGTTTTTTTGAAATGTAAAAATACCCTTTTATAGATCTATAAGTGAATTTTCCAAAATAGATATCTTCTAATATTTTAATTAGTTTTAATATTTAATATTTTATTTTTAATAAAAGTAGGTCATTGGCACTAAAATAGAGGGTTGATTATCTTCTTAAGGAGAAATACTAAAATTTATTTAAAATTTTTGGAAAAAATATGACGCTGTACAAAAAATAATCTATGTCAAGATGATATAACTATTTTCTAATTTGGATAAATAGTTAATAAAAAAAATTTTGGGAATTCCAAATAGTTATATTTGAGGACACACAATGCTTTAAATTTATTAAAAAATATAAATTATAATAAACAATAAATCCATGCACTAAAGTTCCAAGTTATCGATATATATATATATAAAATTGAAAAAAAAAGGTAAAATTTACTAAATAAAGTGTGGTGGCTTGTTTAACTTCAATTTAAGCTTTTTATCAACAACTAAATTATAGTGTTTACTTTATAAAACCCTACATTCAAATAATTTTTTAATTTTTTCTTAAAATTAAAAATATAATTCAAATTACAAACATAAAATAGACAAAAAAGTATAAATTTCATTAGTTTACATCATTTCAAAATTCAAAACATATTTTTTACTTTCTATTGATTTAATTTAAAAAGTTGGATTTACATCTGGTCCTGTGTCCTCTTTACTCAATTTCAAACCCATCAAAATAGGTGTTCAAGATGCTTTGGAATTTATCATATTGAGCCTCTTCAAACTATCATTTGCATACTTTGATTTTGAGATGAATATAAATTTATCATTTTTGATTAATTGAATGCCAACAAAGTATATCGTTAATTCCAAATCAATCATCTTAAATTCTTTTTTCACAGTTGGTTTGAACTTGTCAATTGACAAATCACATGTGAATATCAAGTCATCAATATATAAACAAACAATTATGATCTTACCTTACTCATTCATGTTGGTATATAATGTAGGCTCATTGTTGCACCTATTGAAATCATTTGTAAAAGATAAGAATCAATTATGATATACGATGATCTTGGGGCTTGTTTAAGTGCATAGAGTTCCTTCTTGATCTTGTAAACATTATTTTCATGACCCAAAATTTCATACCCAGGTGGCTGCTCCACATAGACCTCTTCTTATAAATAAATCTTCATCAAACTCATAAGTGAAATGGACTAGGAGAATGTTAGAGTAGACAAGTTGGAACAATATTAAAGTATGGTTTCATTATAAGATGTCCAAGAAGGTTTACAACAACATCCAACTCCTTGCAATGAAATACTTGAATGGTTAACAACATTATTGGAACCACCACTAGACGTATAAATAGTTCGTATTGACTTTAAGATATTGATGTAAAATATTGAATTCCCTAAGGAAAAATGTAGACTATTAAAGATAAAGTATGTGAGAAAAGAGAACATGATCAGAGAAAAATAATTCATCTTTCTACCACCATAGTTAATAAGGATAATTGTAGCATTACAACTAATGATTACCAAATTACCATAGTACACCCCAAATAAACATCAAGAGTCCAAGAAATTGATGCTTTGATGGAAAATATTAAGGTTAGAGTTGCTAGGCCAATGAAGGATAAATTGAAAATCAAATAACAAAAAGCACATATAGAATACTTAGAGGGTTCGACAAAGAAATGGTGCAATATACACCAAAAATGATGGAATTTACAATGCATCCTATAATAATGTCAAAAGAAGATGTTGAGGCAATACAAGTCATCAAGGATGAGAATTGTATATATTAGAAGATTATATTTAAGATACATTGAAAAAGGGGAAAAAAGTTAACCAAAAAGTGATAGAAAGATATTCAGTTGCTTCTCAACAAAAAAGAAAATGATTTAAGAAAGCCCATAAAATTTTCTTGAGGAAAACTAAGAAAGAGATAAATAAGGCAATAGGTTGGATAGGCAATTAGGATAGGAAAATGCAAGATTGGATGAATGCATAAAAGGAATGGATGATATTTCCTTAACAACTTAGAAATTGAAAGTTTTCCATGTTACAATCATTGATAAGCTTATAGTTAATTTAATAGAAAAGTGAGAATGAGAAAAAGATGAACACGAAATTTAAAAGTTTAGAGATTATTTAATCAATAAAATGTTTGATTCCCTAGTTCAAGTGAACAAGGAGTTAATAGAAAATGCAAGGAAAATAAAAAATATAATTGTTGATTATGCAAATGAGACAAAAGGTAGAGACATGATAAAACATAGCCTAAATTACCAAGATAACGATAAAAATGTCAATTTAGTACTCTCTCAAAAGTTACAAGGGATGAAATGACTGCAGTATTTGCTATGGTCAATGAATTTACATGCAGGGTTGATGAAGAGATGAGGATTAAAAAATGATCTGAAATATTTTGAGTGAGTATAGTCAGGGTTTTTGTTGCCACTGGTTATTTAATATTAGGCCATTACCAAAATACATTTTCATAGGCATTGCAATTTTTACTAGAAAAAAGAGCATTCGAAAGATGACAAGTTTTGTTGACTTAGCCAACCTTCTGATTGAAAGGATCTAAAATATTCCTTTTTTCCAAGCTAACATTATTTAATATTTATGAAACTATCATGTATTTTTAATCCAAAAAGGAACTTTAATTGTATTGGTCTCAAAGGTTTTAGACTCTATAAAAGGCTAGAGACTTGTTAGTTTTATCGATTCGAAATCAGAGAGACTTGTGGAGCTAAGATTTCTAGTCAATTTATAGGTTAAATTCGTTATTTTTCTTTGCCATCAGTAATACCATTTGTCTATATTTTGCATACCATTTTGTTCCAAAGGTTATCAGGTTGATGTAATTCTCTATTAAGGATATTGTAAATTTTCTAGTATATTTGGAACATCAAACTATTGCATGGCTGTGTTGCCATATTTTTGTAATTTCATTGTGTAGTGTATGTCCTTCAAAGATATCTATTTTTTAGTTAATTTTTGTCAAGTATAGATTTTTTCTCTTCTTTAAGTAGGTTATCAAGGTATGCAAGTGCAAATCATTGAAACTTAGATTTATTTTTAATCAGTCTTTCCCTTAATCTTTTTTCTCTTTATGAAATTTGAGATATGAAAGGTTAAATCCTAGATTAATTCAATGAGCTATCTTAGATTGAATCTTTATTGAGCTATCCCCTCATAGTGGCAACGATTCCAAGACAATATTGATTTTGATGCAATGTTGGGAAATGTCAAATAAAGGTAGCTTCATACTTTCTACCACTATGTTCTTATGACTTTTTCATATTTACATTTGTAGTGTAAACTTGAAGCCTTTGGTCATTTTGATGTAGTATTATTCTTTATTTTTATACAATGTGCATAGTTACAATGAATTATAGAAGTAATTAAATATTGATTTGTTTATCTCTCATGTAAATTTTATTGTTGTGTTTTAAGGATTCTATAAAGTTTATGTCAAAATGATGAACTCCTTATAATTGTTATCAATATCATGTGAATATGTAAAATTTATCTATGTTTAGAAAATAAATTAGATTTTTTGTATAGTCACCCCCTTTGTGATCCCTTGTCATCTCCAAAATGGGCTAAAAAATAAAATGTTTCCCCTCATCCTTAAAAATTGGTGGAAAATAGTTTTATACATAGATATTATGTAAATTAATCAATTTGTCAGAATTAGCTTATACATTTTAGGGCAAGTAGCTATCAAAATAGTTGTAAACTGCAAAGATTATTATTTTCGTACAATACAATTATCTAAATTAAATAGTTGCTACCAAGATTCTCAATTATAAGTTCTCTTGATGCCAAAAACCTTAGGCACAAAAAATAATCATTTCAATAAAACTTATAAAATATTAAAATTAATAAGTTATTTTTAACTAGAAATATTTTAGTCTTAGAAGCTACAAAAAAAATAAAAAATACATAAATTGTAATTTTAATTAACCAAGTTTTATTTAAATTGAATAATTACCATCTAATGATTTCTACTACTCCGAATCCTCTTAATCTGTTATTGAATCCTAATAAAAAAAGTTATCATTTTCTATAAATAAAAGATCACAAATATTAAAATTAATTAATTACTTTCCAAAACAAATCATTGTCTAACATTGTCTAGACAGCCTAAGTAGTAAGAAGAATAAAATGGCAGGATTTCAATTTTGCCCATATGACAACTTAACATCACAGTAAATATAATTTAATAGAAAAGGAACAATACATAATTAAATTAGGTTGAAATCTCCAGGACAGGAGAATACATAATTAAGAAGGTGGTATGTTGGCAAAAGATAAGTACTAAAAATATTGTTCAAAGTTCACATGTGAAGGGATGAGGGACATGCATATGGCAGCGATGAACATAGCGATCAATAAGATCACGAGAACGTGAAGAGATCATAATATCGCAAAAGCAGCCTAACTTCATTTTCCTGATGCCCCTGCAACAAAGCCAATTAGGGTGCTTCGTCATACCTCCATTTGAAATACAAGGGTTCACCCTACTCAGGGCTTCATATTCATTGCGACAAGTACTCGGGACACCCCCCACCTGCACAGTATACATACTCATCACCACAACAGCACAAATCAGAATCGCCATGGCCTTAGTCATCTTTACTTTCAAGAAAACAAAAATTGCAATGGATGATTCAATCCATTTGCTTCCCTCTTTTTATAGACTTGGAAGGCCATGAGTTGGCACTGGAATCAACATAGACGGTGGTGAATGTCACGTGGACAAAAAAGATTTTATTTTATCTATCAAACACTAAAAAAGCCTCGATACGCAAAAGAATAAACAATGAATTTGTGAGCTGGCGAGTCCCTTTTCATGGTAATTTATGTTAGAAATGACACGCATTGGTTAAAAGAGAGCACCGACCAAAGATAAAGCCAAGAGTTTTGATCCTTGTTTTGATCTAATTTAAGAAAGTTCGCTTTGGCGTTAATGTGTTTGTTGAGTGCTTGTTATAACAATCATGTAGTACAGAATTTGTATGAAAGATTATAGGGCCAGAACTTAGAGTTTGGTGTACATGTCAACAAATAATAATAATACTTGTCCCTGTTTGAGCAACCGTATCTTTTTCGAACAAGAGATGCAAAGCAGCGAAGTTCCTGCCCAGAGATGCAGGGACTGAGTTTGCATAAAAGAGGCGGTCAATGTTTCGAACAATGAAAAACTGTAAAATGGTTTTGTATTCATGGGTACACATCTCTGCAATAAAGTAGTTATCAGCTTATTTCAAAGAGGAAAATCGAGAGTTTCTGAATGAAATAGGACTAGTTTCTGTAGCCCAACATCCAGATCTTGTTAAGCTTTATGATTGCTGTGTAGAGGAAGATGAGCTGCTATTGTTTTTTAAATCAAATTGTCTATTAAATTTTACTTGAAAAGATTACATACTTAAGAGACACAACCAATTCCTACAAATTTTATACCAGCTATTAAAATTAGATATTAAGAAAGCATCAAACTAAAACTAACACCACCAATATTTCCAGGCTGAAGAACCCACAGTTTATTTTAATTGATTGTTACATAAAATCTGGATAACATAGATTTGCAAACTCTTCTTTTAAATTTTTTTTCAATAAATTATATCATTGTTCCATACATTATTCTCTTATCAGAAGCCAATTTAATTAATCTAACCTTGTTTATTAAACTAGCACGCTCTATGTTCATGCTAGCTTCAGACGAAATGAGAAAGTCTTATGGTGGGAACATAACATTAACAAAGAAATTTGATCACTGAAAAACACTGCATGCACTGATTTGTTCAACAGCACCATATGTTAAACCAACTCAAAATAATAAGTGGTACAGAGGATAAGTACTTCACATTTAAGACACTACATTGCTTTCCTGATAATCATCTCAAAGATCATATTTTTATCAACAAATTAGCATTTCTATGATTCAATAACTATAAGAGTGCAATCCACTCAGAAATAATTGCTAAGCTGGATTTAATTCACAATTGTATTATAAAGAGAAGTCATCGTACACTAGAATTGCATTTAAGGGAAGTCATTTGAGGCAGTTCTTGATTTTACATCCGTGGCAATATTTTTACATATCCAAAATCCTGGTCGGTACAAGTGATGTTTCTAGTTTATACTATTCATTCGGAGACTGTTTTTAACTGCATTTGAAATCCAAGTTGAAAAAAAGATCCATTAAGTGGAATCGAGAAAAGATTTCAAATGGGGTCAAAATTCACTCAGTAGACTAGCAAAAATTTATAAAAGAGAAAAGTAAAACAATCGAATGTTTTGCAATTTGAATGGTGAATTGTCAACTGAGACAAGATACCTTCATCCCACAAAGATTTATGTACAAAAAACATATGGTACATAAATTTTTGGAATTGCACCACAAAGCTCTATCATCGGTACCTGGTCATGATTTACATCTTCATTACCTTTACTAGGTTGTAATGGGCATTCTTAAACAAAATTTCAAAAGATCATTGTGATCAGTCTTCCTGGAGATGCTTGTAACTCAGATTTCCCCGAGTCAGTTTCTCTGGTGCATTTTTCACATGGAGATTCTGTAACAACTTCAATTACAAAAAAAAATTGTATGCCAGTGATGTAGCCAGAAGCAATGTCATCTGATTTTCTGGTAGAGTTGCTATTGAACTATTCCCATATGTAATTGTACATATTTTTCTCCTTGAAGGAAAAGTACAATAGTATACAGTCTCCATACTAATGATTTTTTATTTACTAACAATGCGGGTTTCATCAGAAAATATTAGGGCATGGTTCCATGGAAGACCGTGATGCCTTTATGCAAAGCCTTTTAAGTGATAGTCACAATAATAATTAGGTCTAGCAAGTGAATTTGAATATCCGTTCTGCCCTAAAATTCAGAAGTTGAAGTCCCCTAAAATTAAAAATTTCTGAAGACTACTCTTTGAGTAGATTGGAGAGAATTAGGAGGTATAGCATTTCTAATCATATCAATGAAATTATTTCTACTACTAATGATTAAATAAGCATGGATTAATGCTAGAAATCGTGAAACTTAATGTCTGAGAAAACAGTACTGTGACGAGTATCTTTTGTCAGATTTCAATGCCACGACAGAAAACATAGGCCAAACAGAGTGGGAATTTTTAACTACTGATGATGCGAGCATTACAATGACCAACCGAATTCTAGAGTTTTCTTTCATAATCACTCACAACATCTAGGGAAAATCTTCTTCTAGCTTTATACTCAAATGTACTTCTAAGACATGGAGAACAAATTATTAGGCCAAACAGAGTGGACATTTTCAACTACTGATGATGCAGAGCATTACAATGACCAACCAAATTCTAAACTTTTCTTTAATGATCATGGTTCTCAAAACAGATAGGGAAAATCTTGTTCTCACCTTATACTCAAATGTACTTTTGAGACGTGGAGAACAGATTATTAGGCTAAACAGAGAAGGCATTTTCAACTAATGTTGATGCAGGGCATTACAATGACCAAGTAAGTGTTAAAATTTAATATTCATGAGTTTGGATTGGACAGTACATAGGCATTCGCAGCTATCACCATATGTGTAGGAGTTTGCAGATAAGTATGGTTCAAATGAACAGTTGGCAATTAGGGTTTTATGTTTTCCATGCAGGTTACATGTGGTCATTGATGAGGTCGCCAGTTAATAGGAAAATTATTGATGTATTGGACCATTGATTTCGACTTTATTTTGTTAGTTCAGCATGATCTTGTGCAACTGATATTTGGTTCTACATTTGTCTTCAGCTGTTCATCAAGTGCAGTTTGAGTATCTTTTGGGGAAAATTTTCCTTTCATTTTCCATTTTAAACATTCACGATTCTGAAGGCTTGAATTCATTTTTATTTGTGTCATTGGGTGCTCTCATGTGAATTTCTTTTCACATGACATTTTTAAAACATCATGGGGCAAATATTTTTAGTATTCTAAGTTAAAGCATTTTAATTCAGAAAACAAGCAGTAGTCTATTTTGATCATGTCTCTCGCAATGTTGTAGCATTTTAGCTTATTGATTAATTTGGTATGGTTTCCACTGTTGCTTATTCTCTTTAGTGCATCTGATTTACAGGTTGTGTACTCTCTTCAATGTATGCGATTTACAGGTTATCTTCATTCCAAAACACAGAGAACATTGCCAAATGCTAGCAGGTCAGCTTTGCAAAACAGAGACCGACTGCAAAATCTGTCATATTATATTGCGTAGTAGTTTCATCGATTTGCTCTAGACTGAATTGTAAAATTTAATAATAAGAGTCCAATAACTTTGGCATCACTGATTATTGAGAGAATATTGACAACGAATTTTTTAAATTCCAAGTTGAAAAGTTCAAACTGCACAGACAAAAAATACTACTTGATTTCACCAAACAGCTCAAATGTCTAAGCGATTCTGCAATAGTAGCCAACAAAAAACTCATATTATTATTATTGCTATTTTAATTGTCTTAATGCTCTTATAAGCTTGCATTCTACATAGGCATTTGATGTAGAAGGGCACATAAAGCATTTACGTTTCTTGGGCTGCCACTAAAGATCTCGCCCGACTTTCTTTGTTATGTTATTTTTTAAATTACTCTTGTGATCAGTACACTCCTCTGTGTTAAAGTAATATATACCTAATATTTTACAGATGAATATTATTCTCTTAATCCGCATTCAATACTTGATTTAGGTTAATATGCTTATATTTATTTATTCTCGGACTGTGCTCAAGGATAGGATCATTGAAGGAAATGCAGCTAGAAGAAGCCCTCATGCACTCATCCAAGAGAATTCTTTTTTAAAGAAAATTCCAGCACTCTATGACAGTTTTTGGCCATGTCAAGGGATATGTTGCAATAGTAAGAAGCATTTAAATTTTATCATAAAACCGATTATTAGATGTGTCCATCAAATTTTTTATATAAAGCGGTGTTTTATATGTGTGTGTGTTTGTGTGCATTTAGCTTTGAAATATTCTATTTTCAAAATCAGATAACTCTCGATTCTATATAAATAATCTAATACTATATTTTGATATCTTTACAATATTTATATAAGTCTCTTTATTAATGTTAATTTCTCTTCTTTCTTTCTTTTTCTGTAAAAGATATTTAGCACAATGATGGAGAACTATATTAATTCATAGAATACATTTTTTAATATTCAAAGTTCACTTACATAGTCAATTTATATCCATATAAAGATTCATTAATCCATCCTTTAAGAAGTTTCTTATGTACAATTAAAATCTTCTCATTGTCTATTAAGATATAATTCACATTCAAAGGATGAATTATAGCACATTCTTATATAAAAATAATCTTTAGCCTCTATAAAAATAACATTCTAAACAACTATACAGAATTGACTACTCTCTTACATATGAGTCTAGCCTAGCCTACAAAAATCATTTCTCTACAATAGAATTTTATGACATAGATAGATAATGTATACACAACAATCTTTCAATTCATGGAGGCACTTTTCTTTGGCAGCATCAAACGCAGTCATGGGTCTTCTAAGAGTATAAGTAGGATGGCTTGCAACCACGACTACAAGAGAAACAAAGCAACCAATATAACTAATGGCTCCAATCACTAGTACTTTACTAGTGCTAATACATTTCCCCTCCACAACAATATTGTCATATGAAGCAATCACATAAATGGAGGTCATGGTTGATACTTAATTTTCATCCAATATTTGAGTAAGCAGGCAGAGATCAAAAGAATGAGGGAACGCAACAACACTTGCAGCCATTTTTATTTCCAAAAAAATTTACAACCCTTATCCAACTTAGGAATTTCGACGCAATACATTGTAGCATCCTTTTGTTGGGTGGAGATAGAGTAACTGTCATTTCTGTGAATTCATCGTAAAATTTTTCAATGATTTTTCTAGTTCTCTCTAATTTTGAGTCTTGACAAGGTGGTTTGGGCATATACATTGGGGAAAATAAAATGAACATGTAAACTGAAGGTAACAACCTTGAGCTTGATCTTGTTATTCTTAGCAGAAGCAAGGTCAAATGAATTTGTCTATTTTCCAAAGAATTCCAGAGCTCAAATGACCACCTAATCTGACAACCTGGTACTCTAATATTATTCTTTTTTACGGTATCTTGTATTTGTTAATTCCTAGCTTAGTTTGTTCATTGGTCAAATCAATTTCTTTATAGTTCCAAATCTTTTGTAGATCCCAAATGGATTTCTGATCTTCAACCTAGCACTACACTGATTTTATAATTTATTTATAGCATATTGCATTTAATTTCCTTCCAATCTTTTTTGTTCAACAAAGACTAAACTTGGTTTGCAACACTCGATTTTATGCAAAGCTGTCTTCGCTTATGCTAAGTATCGAAGCCTGAATATTCCATGTACTAAAAGTATTTTTCAAGGTTGTCATCTATCAGTTACTGGATTAACTTGTTTTGCAGTGGAGTCCTTAAATCGAACCTCCACCACATGTGTTTGGCAAGGTACTCTAATTTTAAAGACTTCAGAGGTTGCTTTGCCACTGTACACAAACATGTAGCCTTGAAATTAAACCTCCTTTGCTTCTGATCCCCTCTTTTTAGCTGAGCAAACAACTTTTTATTTTTTCTTTGTCATAGGTCCATTTTCTGATCGTTTTCCTTTTCTTCTCTTGATATTTTATGTTCAAACTCGAGATTTTCCTTATCTCCATGCGCTGAATCTTGAAAGATCAATATTGATCCATCACCTTGTCTTTTCATCAAAGGATTATCCTTCAACTATTCTATCAACATTGTTGCATCAATGGAAGCTCTTTGAACCTGATTTGAAGCTCTCACATGTCACAGTCCTAGTGAATATACAATCTTTTCCTTTCTGGATCCCGTGGAATATAGATGTTCTCAAGTGGGGTTTCTAGGCCTCAATCAAAAGAGTTTGGACTCCTTGAAGTTCCTTTTTTTCTTATAAGTTTGAGAAAGTGTCAGTCACATGATTTGAAGCTATCACATGTGACATGATTTGAAACTATCACATGTCACAGTCCTAGTGAATATATAATATTTTCCTTTGTAGATCCCTTGCAATATAGATGTTCTCAAGTAGGGTTTCTAGGCCTCAATCATAAAATTTGGACTCAGGTACCCTTTTTTCTTAAAAGTTTGGGAAAAGGCCAATTGAGACTGTTTGGATAGAGATATTTACTAACTCCATTCACTTGATTTCATACACTTGGAAACCAATATGCACAAAGCTTTTGTCCTCTATGGGCTTGATGGTTCCCTTTCTAGTATTTGGGATAAATGGATAACATTAAGTATGCTTACAGTGTAGACCAAACATATTCTCCAACTAAAGACTTAACCTTCTCAGGCTAAGGTTTATTTATGTCCAAATTCATGTAGATCTAAATATAAGAAACATGAATTTAGAAGATGGTGCAATTATTGTAACTATGTATTCTCCTAGCCAGTTCGGTTTGCAAATTACAAACCTTGTGAAATAACTACTCATTCCCAAATTGCAGTACTACCTCTTCAAAAAATCCAATAGGACATGCATGGGATAGCACATTTTCCATTTTCTAGAAGTTGCCTTTGGATTAGCTTTGGATACCATGAAGATTGAATAACTCTTGTTGTGATGGAAATTAGTAAGGTATACTCATATATGAAACAAAATTAATTTTCCTAGATTCACATTTGTAGTATGCTAGTGCTCTTTTAAATTTTTCCTATTTTCATAGCCTTTCTCACATGTTCTAAGGAAACTTTTGTAAAAGATGAAATTTCTCACTTGCCTTCATTTGGATCACATTTTTATTACTTATGCTTATTGGCTTCTTCAATCAATTAATTATAGCAACTACCCAAAGTTTTGTTACCCAAAGTTTTGTTAGGAAGAGGCAGAGATTGGTTCCTTGACATCAAAGCAGGTTTCCAAAAGGCATCTAGAAAGATTGAATTCCTCTAATGGAACAAAGGATATAAATTTTGAATGAAGATATTGGTCTCCAGCTTTTGCTACTAGCTCAAATAAAGTAGGACCAATGTGTGGATTTCTGGCAATGTCTATAGAATAGAGTCTTCTTTGTAGCTATAGAATCTATTTTGTTATGAATACCATCATTACTTAGACAGGATCTCCATTTATGTATCAAAAGAAATATTGGTCATTAGAAATGGTATGTTATTTGTGTATGCTCAATGTTCTTATTGTATTTATCTCAAAAGCATTTGTCATGCACATTTTTTTGAAAGTGGGAAAGGTCGTGACTAAATTTTTAATTGTCTTGAATTCAAAGCTATTTTGGATCAATTGTAAAATATAAGATTTATGTCATTCATATGCACTTGGATATGAGCTTTTTGTAGAAATTATTGATGTTAATAACCACATGAATCTTGTTGAACAAGTTTTATATATTTTATTGGGAAATTTATCAAATTAAAACCTCTAACTAAAAGGACTTAACAAGGAAGCTTTTAATAATATTTTGTACATCACACATGGCACGATTTCTGTGGGATAACAGTTGCAAAAGGGAACATGCTATTTTAAGTACTTAAATGCCAGACTTTATGGATTGTATCGAGTTAGCTTGGCATTCTGACAAAGGAATTGTCTTTTGTCAATATTGTTTTGTGGACCATGTTTTCTCTTTCTTTAGCTCTCATTTTGCGTACTGAATTCATTTGTAGTACTATGGCAAGCATTCACTCCTATGGTAAAATTATGTTTTCTAAGAAAACAATTTAGTATATGACAAAATTAACAATTTTGTAATTTAATTTCATGAAGTTTAGTTCATGCTAATACTTTCTGCAAACTCAGTCCCTGCATTATTGGATAGGAGAACTTCGTTGCTTTGTAGCTCTTGTTATATTGCACATGATTTTCAAAGATTTATATACATTCTAGAATATATTCACATGTTTACATAGGGTAAGTTCTTATTAATATAATTTCATTCTTGAAATCAAGACACCATTTATAGAATTCACATAAGGGCATAGATCCAATTTCTGATAGACTAATTACTAGATTCAATTATATATATATCCTTATTTTTTTTTGATCAATTATATTTATCCTTGTCTTAATTGAACAATATTGTCTACAATTGCAATTGCATCCAGCGCACTAATATATTTACATTTATTTTTAATAGTTGTCTAACTCACTATCTAAATATAGTCCTACATCATCCCATTGTCATATGGTATCATCTTCTTGAATTGTGATCAATGGAGGGTATATTGGTTATTCTAAACAACAATTATACTTTTAAATTTATCATAGGCCATGGAGGAATAAACTCTAATTATGTATATCTGGCTTGTCTATGTACTTGTGTCCATGTACAACTTTAGAAATTTTACTATTTGTGTCTAGTTTGAACTTTGTGGTAGAAAATTATTCTTTCTAATATATTTTGTAGAAGTCACATCTAATTTGTGCTTTCTTATTTATGCACAATTTTATTAGGTTGTATTTTTTTAACCTATCCAATACTAAAATACTTTCATTTCTATTGAGGTCTTTGAAATGTTACTATTGTTTTTTAACTTTACATGGGTATCTGAATAATTTCTATCTACTCAAATTGCAATATCTATTGAATTTATAAAGATAATTAGTTTTATTTTCTTTTTAGGAACTATACTTGTGTCATTATAGGGAATGACAATGAAAAATCAAACTATCATGACTATTATGATGACTATCATTGTTCTTCAATGATTTGGCTGGAATTTTATTGCCATAGAGCCCTTATTAAGATATCAAGTGAATTCCCTTTCTAGTTATTGATGAAGGTGATTTAAACATAGACATAATAAGGCTCCACCATTCCATTTGTATTGAAGGTTTTATAAGTTTAGATACAACACCACATCCATTAATAAAGATTGTAATAAACATCAAATTTTAAGAATAATAAAAATTATTTTAGTCATCATGAAATTTAGGCATCAATGTTGATTCTATTCTTACTCCATTAAGAAACATATGGGAATGGTAAAATGAAATTCCATACCATCCCATTTTGGGGGAACCACCGATTAGTAAACAATGTACGAAGAAATTTTTTTCTGTGAATAACTTCTTCCATTACTGGGCGAGGAGGAGAAAGGAGAAGAAGAGGAAAAAATGAGGGTCAATAGACATGATAGTTACCTACTGGATTATGAATGAGGTATGAATATGTATGAAAATGAAAAACATATACTTTTTGGGGATTGTGGTTTATATCATTATATTATCATTGTTAATTGAATGACCCTGGACATTAATTATTAAGTGTATTTTCTTGGCCTACCAATAGAGCCAGCTAGGAATCGCCATAAGTGTTTTTTGCAAAATTCGTTATCAATATGTTTGTGCGTGCTCACTTCAGTTTTCGGGGATCGTAAGCCTTTGAGCCAACTAATATTCTTTTTATTTTCGTATCTTCAAAATTTGAGTGCAATGAAATTACTAATTCAAGTTTATGTTTAGTTGATTTCAGAAAAAAAATTGCTCACTTTTATCCATTTTGTATAAAATATTGGTATGCTTGCCCATGGGTTGGGTGTTGGTTTTTTCATGCTTTCATTTGATACAACTTGTGAGACGTTGACAATGGAACAATTTAAGCTTCAGAAAATTAACTCTTTCCCTAAGTCTCAAGTCTTAGTAGCCACTCCACCAACAGGAAAAGGAATGAAAAGGACCAAGTCCTTGAAAAAGACAAACTCCAAAACATAATCTATTGAGACTTCCAACATCTCTTTTGAAAAGTGTGATAACGAAAGAGCCAAATATACTTTTTGCAAAGGAAATAGGCATAGTGAGAAAAGTATTTATAAGAAGGAAATTCATGTGTTGAAACAAAAACTCAAGGAGAATAATATTTCCATTCATTATTCTTGTACTTCATCTCCTCCTTCCAAACATGACAACACTTCCTCTAGTTATTAAGGAAAGGGTGATGAAATGATCCCCACTCATGTGGATAGAAATGTTGGATGGATTATTTCTTCCAAGAGCTGCAATTCACATTTCTCATTCACCTAGCCACATGGTTCCAAGTTCTCTTAGAGAACCATATTGCGACAGACTTCGGAGAACAAGAAATTGGTTTGTTCATGTTGTTGCAATAGGTGATATTGATTTGGGTGATGAATTAGGGGCAAATGTTTATTACATTTATTAAATTTCTCATAAACTACTTTTTCTCTATTAGATTACATAAGTATGAAACAATGTTGTCCTCACAACTGATCCTATGTTCATTAGTGGTCAAAGGAGTGATGTTTATACAAAGGGTCAATTTGATTAGTAGTCTAATATGTATACCTCTTAGCACCTTCTTAGTGATGATCCTTATATTCCTTGGTCTCCACTACCTTATATTTAGAGTAATGATTTAGTTCCTCTCAATGAATTTGTGGACGTAATAATAATTTCTCCATCACCTACTTCATCAGAGTTGATAGTTAACATGGATTCTAGGACTTTTAAAAGCAAGATTCATTCATCTTTTCAGATGTATGATCATAGGATGGCTTCATTTTATGTTTATCCAAGTTGACTTCTCATTCTTGTACTACAAGTATAGGGGACATTTTTAAGGGGATAAATCTACCCATTATAGATTTAACATTAGAGGATATTATTTAGTCTTGTCATTCCATTATTTCTTCCTTAACATTGGAGACAATTTATTATTATTTGGAGCTTTCATTTGTGAGAATTCCAACTACTTCCTTTTTTTGACAGAGATGGCATGCACCATTAGTTTTCTTTCTCCCCAAGAGTGGAACTAGAACAACACTTCAATGATCCATTTTTCACATGAGTGCTGCCATCAATGCCAAAGGAGGAGATTGTTGGCAATTGACACTTATTTGGTTTAGTTGTGTTGTCATTGACGGTAACATACACAATTTTGGGTTGGTCACTTAACCTGTACTCACTGGTATTCATTGTTTGGAAACTGACATTCAAGTCATTTTACACACAAGGAACAGAAACTAACAGACAAGGGAAAAGAATAAAAAGGGCAAGATTTCAATTTTGTCCATATGTCAAAAAGCTCGAACAATAAATATTAGCAAATATTATTTAATAGGAAAGGAACAATACATCATTAACATAGGTTGAAATCTCCAAGATAGGAGAATATATAATTAAATAGAAGGTACGTTGGCAAAGGATAAGTACTAAAAATATTCTTCAAAATTCACATGTGAAGGGATGAGGGTCATGCATATGGCAGTGATGAACATAGTGATCAATAAGATCAAGAGAACCCGAAGTGATCATAATTTTGCAAAAGCATCCTAACTTCATTTTCCTTATGCCCCTGTAACAACGCCAATTAGGGTGCTTCATCATACCTCCATTCGAAATACAAGGGTTCACCCTACTCAGGACTTCATATTCATTGCGACAAGTACTCAGGACACCCCACACCTGTATAGTATACATACTCATCACCACAACAACACAAATCAAAATCTTTTGTGGGAAAGGGGCAAGGGAAGAATCTATTGAGTAAAACATATGATGCAAAATTTTCTTGTGTAATCTTCTTTCCTATTTCATTTTTCAAACTTATGTTTTAGGTGTTTTAGCACTTTTAGTGAATGCTAATCCTTGTAAACTGATGTGCAATAAAATTAGGTTTACATATATGATACAATCATTAAAAGCGCGTTGGAAGCATTTTCTTGGATCAAGTAAAATGTGGTTTATATGAAGTCCTCATCATTATATATTTTCTATTGCTTAGAATACATTTTAGTAGTAGAAATAACATAACCAATTTGAGCTCATAAAAATTGAAACAAATATGATGATAATTGAGGATTTTTTCTGATGGGAACAATAGAAGACCATGTAGAGGCAGAGCCACGATGCAGAGGAGAAGTTGAGCGACACCTTGATACATCATCTCTCCCACCAGAGGAGCAGTGAGGAGCTTGGGACCACGGGGTCTGAGAGCAGTGGGCAGAGGAATTGCAGCCATGACGACAACCATGCATCAGAGTGTGATTTTTATCCTTCCATAGAGTGAATAGGATCTCCATTCTGAAAGCATACCATATCTAGGAAAATTTGAAGAGGATTCTAGGCAAATCGCCCAGAAGCACCATATGCCAAGAAAAGGGCTCAGGCCAAAAAGGCTGAAAGAAATCATGGATCCAGCTCCAGTACTATTGAGTTCTTCTACAAAACCAAAAAATATGCATAGAATTTTATGGATGGCCACAAAAAGGGCACCAAGGATCAGGAACCCCCAAGTGCTTAAGGATGGAACCCAAAGGCAACCCTTGGAAAAGCACACACCGAGAAAAGTGTGCAATCTTGGGTTCAGTGGTGGCGGACCAGACAACAAGAAACCTGAATCGCCAGGAAGTCTGAGAAGACTGCATGTGCCACCATTGATTAAGGATATGGACCATAGGCAAATGGACAACCAGCCATAGATAACTCATTTTGGGTTCGTAGCTGGTGAAAGGAGTCCAAGGATACCATTTCCAATCCTTCCACCAAGGTCTGACAAACTGAATGCCAAGCTTATGTAACAAATGTATAGGTAAGGCCAAGATGAGAAGCTGATAAGTTTGTCGATCTGGTCGAGACAGACGAAACTAGACTTGAAGGTCATCCCAAAACCAGAGGCTCATAGAAGCTCAAGAAAATAAATTCTTAAGTGTTTTAATGTCATGTTTGTGAAAACGTAGAGCACTAACACTCTGGATTTTGGCTAGTGGTAACCTTTGCACCTGAAAAAGAGGTGACCATGACAGGTTGTGTTGATTCATGGAGATCTTGTCATGAAAACCATCACCCACCCATCGAAGCCAAGGTTTGATAGCTTCCCAAGCATGCCAAATGATTTTAACAACAGAAGTACCCTGGATCTGAACAAGGTCTTTCATAATGAATATGGTTTGAAAACCAATCCCCTTCTAAGGTTTTGGTTGCAATGTCTTTTACTCCTCATGTTGGGCTCCTTCTTTGGAAGAGAGCATTTTTTTGAAAGAAGGTGAATTGGAAAGAAGAAAAAAGAGCATTAAATGTGTAGATAAAAAATGCACATACCTTGTGTTAAACAAAGATACTCTAAAGAAAGAGAGGAGGAAGGTAGCCAGGAAGAATTCGATTGAACCAATTGAAGAGGAAGCAACATTGAAAGATGTAGTGGAAGATTTGGGAGGTTTAGAATTTATGAAGCTATGATCCTAGAAGAAACAATCTTGGAACAAATTCAATCTAAAATTAAGGCACCTAGAATCAAGGAAAAAAGGAAAAGAGGAAAAAATTCAAATGAATAAAAAATGATAATAGAATCTCTAGCATAAAGAGACTTTGAGAAAATGAAATTAAGCTTAGGGAAGGAGCTCATCCTTCCCCAAACGTAGTGAAAGTCATAACATGGAATGTTAGGGGCATTAATGCCCTTAGAAAATGGCACTTGATCAAGTGACAAAATGATCAAGCAAAAGTGGACATATATTTATTACAAGAAACAAAACTAAAAACAGAGAAAAGTAATAAGCATCTAAATAACTGGAAACAATGGAAAGGACATTTTTTAGATTTTGACGGGTGTTTTGGGTTGCTAGGAATTATTTAGAACCCACTAAAAGTAGAAGGAAGTATGGTAGAGGACAACCAATGATGGATTGTAATGAAATGTAGAATGCTTCAAAGAAATGATTTTTTTTTATCTCTTTAATGTACATGGAAAAACCACAACTATACATAAAAGAGAATTATGACTATATTTAATAGACAAAATTGAAGGATTCATTGGTGAGAAATGAATGATAGTAAGAGACTTTAATGCAATCTTAAATAACTAGGCAAAAATGGTGGGTCTAAGGAGAATAACAATGATCCAATCAGATTTCCAAACATTCATAGTCAACAATCACCTCAAGGATTTACAAGCAAGGAATGGAACTTTTACATAGACAAATTGTAGGAAGGGATTCACTAATATTGAAAAAAGATTACTTAGTTTTTTTATTTGTGATTATTTGGACAATCAAATGCAATACTGTGAAGTCTTAATACGTTCATTCACCTAATCAGATCACTTCCCCATTCAATTAATTATTAAACACGATGATCATAGACCAAGAAATCCCTTTAAATTTTAAAATATGTGGTTAAGAGTGTCAAGGTTGAAGAAATTTGTTGAGATATGGTGGAAGGAGATTACGTCTCGAGACCAATCCTACATATATCAACTTACTAAAAAACTAAAGTACATCAAAACTAAGTTGAAAGAGTGGAACAAAGACCACTCCAAAAATATATTTCAAGAAAAACAGAGAGTAGAAAAAGAGTTTACAAACCTTCAGGAAATCATAATTGAGAAAGGAATGGAAATAGAGGAATATGAAAGAGAGAAGACATTAAAAACAATGCTAAATAAATTATTGGAATGAGAAGAGTGCTATTGGAGACAAAAATCCTGGGAAATTTGGCTTAAAGAAGGGGATAGAAATACCAAATATTTTTATAAATTGATAATAGGCAATAAAAAAAGTAGATATACAAACATCAAAAGATAAGATGGGACGGAAAATAAATTGTTGGAAGATATCAATAAAGAAGAAGTTACATATTTGAATTCAGCTTAAATAGAGAAGAAAAAATTAATAGTGAGGATAGAGAGGATTTTCAAGGTACTATTCCTTCTATCATACCATAGAACAAAAACAAAGAGCTTTAGAAAATCATTACCAAGGAAGAAATCATAGAGGCTCTTTTTCAAATAAGTCCACACAAGGCTCTAAGACCAGATGGATTTCCAGCCAGATTTTTTAAACATTTTTGGGAAGTAGTAGGTGACGATACATTCAAGGTGGTGGGAGAATCAATAAAGAAGAAAAGTATACTAGAAGCTTTGAATCATATTTACTTAGCAATAATTCCAAGAAAGAGACAAGTCCAATCCATGAATTAATTGAGATTGATTTCCTCTTGTAACACAACTCATAAGATAATTTTTAAAATCATTGCAAAGAGAATGAAGCTAATGTTGAGTTCAATTATTTCAAAAGAATAGAGTGCATTTACCCTGGGAAGATCAATTGTGGCTTCTTTAGCACAAAGAGTGGCATCAAACGAGGTGATCCAATTTCCCCTTTCATTTTATTAGCATGGTGGAAAATTTAGGGAGATTCATTAACAAGTTGAAGTGTTCTTAAAAATGGCATGGGATAAATGTGGCAGCAGGTATGGATCCTGTGGTACATCAATAATTTGTTGATGATACAATATTGTTTAGAGAATATAGTAGGGGTGCAGAAAATAATATGAAATCCTTGTAGATAGATACCGTAAAGCTTTAGGACAAAAAATCATCTAGAGTAAATTAGAATTTTTCTTTCTCAACTCTCAGCCTAGCCTCCAAAAGGTATTAGCTAAAATTTTAAATTTGAAAGTGGAAAGTTTTCTTGGAATTTTTTGGGAAAGTCATTGTTTAGTAGAGTCAATAAAAAAGATTTTTGGGAAATTTTAATTAATAGATGTTCAGACAAAATGGGAACTTGGAAGGGTAAGCGGATTTCTTCAGTTGGGAAACTTCTAATGATTAAGGTATTTCTATGGGCAATACTAGTCTACTCAATGTCTTATTTAAAAATTCCAATGGCAATAGTGGAGGAATTAAATAAGACCATGAGAAGTATTTAGACACTGATGATGCCACACAGATCCTAACAATAGTGGATCCCCCAAGAGGCTTGGTTGTTTGGAACTTCATCTTGGAATGTAATGACACAATAACTAGGCATGTAATGTGGGAGATTGGAAATGATTAGAAAGATTCCTTTTGGATTGACTTAGAGAATAGCTATGACACTCTTGCAAACTATCCTAATATGGAGGAAATTAAGAGAGAGACTATTCGAGTTTGGGGATGAAAAGTGAACAATTATGGATCAATAATCCTAAAGGATAGTATAACCCAATGATAGTAGAGATCATTGATGGGAATAGAAGCACCAAGAGAACAAAATGAGAACCTTAATGTTTTAATAAGGGAGAGAATTGTTGTGCCAACTAATCAAATGGATAGGAAAAGGTGGTGTGGATCCAAAATAGGATCCTATAAAGTTAACTTAGGAAATAAAATCTAGAAGCCTATTATCATATAAATCTACCCTTTGGTATTGATTTTGTCACTTGTTGGAAGATCTAGTATTCGGTAGAGCAGTAAAGAAAAGTATTCTTCATGTTTGATGATGTAGTGTGTGTTTGGATTGTTTAAGTTAATGCCAATGGTTGGAATTGTGTTTGGGAGTTATGCAAGTCCTATAGGAAGTGTGTGATAATGTGTTTTGGGTCTGGTACATTTTTTTTTTAAATATTGAAGCTACACATTTCGTGTTGTATGTTATGCAACTTTTGGAAGCCAACCTATGAGATATTAATCTTGCTAATCTAGATATTTATATTTATATATATATGACTGAATTCAATGATGCATTAAGGGTGTAATGTGATGTGGTAGACCATTTTGGAGTGATTGAGTGCAGTTTTGCATGCACATTTTGATCTTGGTTGATCTGATGAATAGTTGTAGAGCAGAATAGAGAAAATAAGTAGATAAGTTGTAGCTGATAATTTTGCACTTTACTGGAACTGATTTTTGGCATAGTCAAATGTTGTTATCCAGTTCACTACTTGTTGTAATGTATTTGTAAACAATTTCAAGACAATGAGCCTTCCTATGGGTTGTATCCCTTTGTACTTGAGTAGTGAGCTCTAGGCAGTATGCCTCATTGCATGTGCATTCCCCTTTTATAATATTGTAGGTTCAAATCCCATTGTATTTTTTCCAATTTGGGTTTTCACGTAAAAATATTGATGTTATGGTTGAATTGTTATTTATTGTGTATTTTTGCACTTTACTTTCTTTCTTTCCTAGTTCTTATTGACTTTAAGATCATGATGTAAAATATTGAATTTCCTAAGTAAAGAGGTAGACTAAAGATAAAGTATGTGAGAAAAGAGAACACAATCAGAGAAAAATAATTGTATATTTCTACCACCATAGGTGATAAGGATAAGTATAGCATTACAACTAATGATTACAAAATTACTATAGTACACCTCAAATAAACATCAAGAGTCCAAGAAATTGATTATTTGATGGAAAATATTGAGGTTGATTTTTCTAGAACGATGAAGGATAATGTGAAGATCAAATAACTCAAAGAAGATGTAGAATAGTTAAGAGAGTTGAATAAAGAAATGGTGCAACATAAACAACAACATTTGATGGAATTTATAATTCAACCTATAATAACGCCAAAAGAAGATGTTTAGGAAATAAACATCATCAAGGATGAAACTTGTATATTAGAATATTATATTGAAGATACATTTAAAAAAGGAAAAAAGGTTATCCAACATTATCCAACAAGTAATAGAAAAATATTTAGTTGCTTCTCAAATAAATAAAAAAAGCATTCTATAAATCCTATGAACTTTGCTTGAGAAAAATTGAGAAAGAGATATAGAAGTTAATAGGTTGGATAGGAAATTAGGATGGGAAAAGGCAAGATTGGATGAATTCATAAAGGAATGGATGATATTTCCTTAACCACTTACAAACTGAAAGGTTGTCATGTTACAATCATTGGTAAGCTTATAGTTAATTTAATAAAAAAGTGCAAATTAGGAAAATGTGAACAATAAATTTAAAAGTTTAGAGATTATTTAATGAAGAAAATATTTGATCCCTATTCAAGTGAACAAGGAGATAATAAAGGATGCAAGGAGAATAAAAAATATAATTTTTTATTATGAAAAAGAGACAAAAGGTAGAGACATGAGAAAAGACAACCTAAATTGCAAGTATAATGCAAAAAGTAAAAATTTTCTACTCTCTCAAAAGTTACAAGGGAAGAAATGAGTGCAGTATTTGCAATGTTCAATGAATTTAGATGCAGGGTTGATGAAGAGATGGGGATTGGAAAATAATTGGGAATTGTTTGAGTGATATAGTCAAGGTTTTTGTTTACACAAGTTATTTAATATTATTCTATCACCGAAATACCTTTTTGTAGTCATTAAAAGTTTTAGTAGATACAAGAGCATTCCAAAGATGATTAGCTTTTGTTGACAAAGTCAACATTCTGATTTAAAGGATCTAAAATATTCCTTTTTTTCAAGCTAACATTATTTTATATTTATGAAACTATCATGTATTTTCAATCCAAAATAGAACTTTAATTGTAATGGTCTCAAAGGTTTTAGACTAAAGGCTAGAGACTTATTAGTTTTATTGATTGGAAATCAGATAGACTTGTGGAACTAAGATTTCTAGTCAATTTATAAGTTCACTTCTTGATTTCTTTTTGTCATCATTAATATTATTTGTGTATATTTTGCATACCATTTTGTTATGAATGTTATGTTGTCAATGTAATTCTCTATAAAGCATATTATAAATTTATTAGTGCATTTGGAATATCAAATCATTGCATTAGTATGTTGCCATAGTTTTGGAATTTTATTGTGTATTGTATGTCCTTTAAAGATATCTATTTGTTAGTTAATTTTTGTCAAGTATATATTTGTTCTCTTCTTTCAATGTGTTATCAAGGTATGCAAGTGTAAATCATTGAAACTTAGATTTTTTGTTTTTTATTAGATTAGCAAGGAGACATCCCTAACCGAAAAGAGAGAAACAATATTATATCTATAACCATAAACCAATTGTAGGACAACTAGGAGTAGTAAACCGGTTCTAATAAAAAATTATCAAAAAAATTCATGCCCTTGAAACCATTTTCTATGAATACTAGTTTCATTCCTATTACTAATTATAGAAGTATCATAGTTGCAGTTGTCATAAACCAAACTACTAATTCTCTTACTAGCACTATCCTTATCATCCTTTAATATACCAGTCTTAGCATTCTTAATAAACATTAAGTTTTTCAAAGTAGGCATGCAGGCCTCAAGAAGCCACCAGTTGTAAGCCATAACAAAAAGGAAAAATAGAGGAAGCAAATAGACCATTACTCCTTCTTGAGTAGGTTCCAATCCTCCTCAAGTTCGCCTAAATTCTACATCCGAATCTCCTGTTGATCTTCTTCCTCCTCATCAGTCATCTCCCATTCACCCTTCTTGGCCTTTTTCTTCTTGATTTTCTTCAGTCGGCCTTGACCATAAACCGTGCCCAAGACAATATTGTTCATTACCCCATCCATGATAGTGCAAAGGATATTGAAACAATTGCACAATTATTTCACCTTCCTATCCTGTTCCTCATAGTTTTTCTCCAGCACTCTTATATTTATTGTCAATCATTCTTTCCCTTAATGTTTTTTTTCCCTTTGTGAAATTTGAGAAATGATATGTTAAATCCTAGATTAATTTAATGATCTATCTTAGATTGAATCCTGATTTACATAAAAAATAACCCTTGTAATTTCAGAAAATAAATTATCTTTGAATAGAAAATCCTAATTAAATTTTTTATCATTTTCTATAAATAAAACATCACAAATATTAAAATTAATTAATTACTTTCCAAAACAAATCATTGTCTAACATTGTCTAGACAGCCTAAGTAGTAAGAAGTATAAAATGGTAGGATTTCAATCTAGTCCATATGACAACTTAACATCGCAGTAAATATTATTTAATAGAAGAGGAACAATACATAATTAAAATAGGTCGAAATCTCCAATACAGGAGAATACATAATTAAATAGAAGGTACGTTGGCAAAGGATAAGTACTAAAAATATTGTTCAAAGTTCACATGTGAAGCGATGAGGGACATGCATATGGCAGTGATGAACATAGCGATCAATAAGATCACGAGAACGTGAAGAGATCATAATATCGCAAAAGCAGCCTAACTTCATTTTTCTTATGCCCCTGCAACAACGCCAATCAGGGTGCTTCGTCATGCCTCCATTCGAAATACAAGGGTTCACCCTACTCAGGGCTTCAAATTCATTGCTACAAGTACTCGGGACACCTCCCACCTGCACAGTATACATACTCATCACTACAACAGCACAAATCAGAATCGCCATGGCCTTAGTCATCTTTACTTTCAAGAAAACAAAAATTGCAATGGATGATTCAATCCATTTGCTTCTCTCTTTTTATAGACTTGGAAGGCCATGAGTTGGCACTGGAATCAACATAGACGGTGGTGAATGTCACGTGGACCAAAAAGATTTTATTTTATCTATCAAATATTAAAAAAACCTCGCTACCCAAAAGAATAAACAATGAATTTGTGAGCTGGCGAGTCCCTTTTCATGGTAATTTATGTTAGAAATGATACGCATTGGTTAAAAGAGAGCACCGACCAAAGATAAAGCCAGGAGTTTTGATCCTTGTTTTGATCTAATTTAAGAAAGTTCGCTTTGGCGTTAGTGTGTTTGTTGAGTGCTTGTTATAACAATCATGTAGTACAGAATTTGTATGAAAGATTATAGGGTCAGAACTTATAGTTTGGTGTACATGTCAACAAATAATACTTGTCTATAAATCATTTTCTTTGATCGATAGTAATACTTGTCCCTGTTTTCGCAACCATATCTTGTTCGAATAAATCTTTACTAATATAATATCAGAGCAGTGATCCATTAAATGCTAAAATTGTAGTGATGGAGGTTCTCTGCATTTCGTAATCAGCTGGTTTCCATAGTGGTTCTCACTTTGAAGACTAATGCTATAGTCTATAGACTTCTGTTATTAATAATGTAATAAAATGCAGTGATTTTCTTAGAGTAAGTGACTGTGGGGAGTATCTTGTATTCCACATTTTCTAAGATTTATATGCATTCTAGAATATATGTACCTGTTTGCATAGGGTAAGTTCTTATTAATTGAATCTCATTCTTTGAAATCAAGACAACATGGATGGAATTCACATACGGGCATAGCTCCAATTTTTGATAGACTAATTACTAGATTCAATTTTCTATATATATGAGTATGTTGTTATCCTTTTCTTAACTGAACAAGAGCTGCGTTGCAGCTCGAGTCAGACATGCGAAAAAGAGATGATCTTGTATAACATTATAAAATACACAGTTTGAAATTTTGAAAGAATCTGTTTCACTACTCAATCCAGCCACATATTATTGGAAGAAATTTGTAAAAATCAGCAAGCAAGTCTGAACACAAATTGTGTGTAAAATGAAAACAAAATCTTCTTTCGATTTAGTAGTAACCGAAAATGTTGCCCCTCTGAACACAGATTGTGCACAGAAAAACGTAGATGACCATAGAGGGGGCTGTATGCAAGACTCTTATTTCAAGAATAACTTGACTACATTGCATCTTTCACTCAAAATGTTATTCTAGATACTAGTTTATTAAATAACTTTGCCTAGATTTGTTCAAGCAGCAGGTTCGAATACTTATCAAAGGCTTAATATTTTTTATGTTTGTGGCTAATATTTGGTAATATGGAGGTTTTTTTGGTTATTATGATAGCATTTAAATTTGTAGACTTACAGCAGAGAGGTTTTATTGTAGCATAGAAGCTTGTTTGTGAGCTTTAATTTATATTTACTTTGGCCCAACTTTTCCCCAAAATGGGAAAGAGTATAGTAGGAAAAATTTTCAATGCACATCAGTCATTTGTTCTCTTTGTTCTCTTTTCAGCTTCTGTTATTTTACCTACAATATGGTTACACAATCTCACTCTGCTATCATAGTAGGTATGCATCTCTTGGTGTTTTCTTCGCTATATATTGGGCTAATTAGCATTCTTTAACTTAAATCTTTTTCCTTCTTCCTTGTGACTGACTTCAACTTTTTCAAGCACAATATTGCTCCCCCATCTCCTTAATAGGTTTCTAGATTGTCCTAGACTTCATCTTCTTCTATGAAAGGTAGAAAGTCAATGACAAGATCAATGCAACCTTCTCAGTTTAGAACCTCAGTAATTAATCTCTTTCAATAAAAAAACCTATAATAGCACAAGGAAATATAATTGTAAACATAGATAATACAGATTTTTCCTTTGTATAACGTATTTTGAGGACAAAAGGATCACATGTACAAACATAAAAGCCATAAATAGTACTGTCCAAAAACATAATTTCATAAACAACCAGATACATATGCATTCAAAACAGTACAGGCCATGGGCAATAGCAAAAAGAAGATAACATGCAAACATGTATCTTCAGCAATGGTTCTACTAACATGTTCTTTACAAGTAAAATAACTAGCTGCACATCTGAGGAAGTTATGAAAGAGGTCCAAAGATTGGTGGAATTATACAAGGGTGACGAACTAGGTGTTATTATGACACATGATTCTAACACTGTGCGTCTGTTGAGTAGTGAACTGTAACTTTTTGTTATAAATGATCCTTTCAAACAATAATAATTTAGACATCAAGGATATTTAAGTTTCCATGCATTTTTAACTTGTATAGGAATAATAGGAAGAATTGAGCAGATTATTGCAGATGCTGGAGCCCCCCTAGCATTTGTCAAAGTGGGAGATTTGTTCTAAGAAATTATAGTGTCTCTATTTGTCAATGTGGGAGATTTGTTTTAAGAAATTATAGTGACTAAAGTTGGAGACTTGAAAAAATAAGATCAAAATTTTTTTTATAGTAAGTGGACTTATCTTCATGCATTTGTAAATCAATGAAAATTTCCAGCACAATTCAAGATTTTTTTGTTTTTCATAATTGATGGACATAGATAGCCCCTCAAGAATTAAATGCAGTTAACATGACTAGCAATGATAAAGAAATAGTGTCAAACTACTAAGCCAACCAACCCTAGCCAATTATAAGATTAAATCTTTAAACAATCTAATAAACATTTCTTCATATCTTCACTTATTTGTGCCATGCACTTGAGTAGGGTGGAGATGGAGAGCTTTATGCCAAGGCAGACTTGGCCTTTGTCTTGCCATGAGCGAAATTTAACTTTGTTTGGCCATTCCTTTCATAGGGAAGACTTCAAAATCCATTGGACAACTTGACCATGTCGAACTTCATGCATCATGTGCCACACCTTTAACATGCCTAGCGAACTTCAAGTTGGTTCTGACATTGCTTTCTACCATGTTGCAGGTTGGAGTTTGTCTTGTCTTAGGCATGGTAGAGTTGGAGGTTGTGGAGACATGCTAGGCCAAGAGCTAAGTGTTGTGCAATCCATCCATATGCTAAGCGGACTTCAAGCATGATGTGCCATGCATAGGGTGGACTTGAATGCCTGATGAGACATAAAACATGGTGGTCTTCATGATCAGTAAGACATTGGCCATTCTTCCTTGGGTGGAATATGTTACTCTTTTGCCATGACTAAATCTTGTGCAAACTTGATGACTACCTTCCAAACCCTAAATCTACTTTCAAAAAATTTGAAAAAAGTAAAATGCAAAAAAAGAGAAAAGCAAAAAAGAGAAAAGCAAAAAGTAAAAAAAAAAAAGAAAAAAAAAAGAGAAATTGCAATCCTCGTGCTTTAGACCTTCTGAGCACTTTGTCAACGTCTTGATAGCAATCGGAACATAAATTCTCTTCTTGTCTCCAAATTAATTCTCAAAAATCCTAATCTTAAACTCTCAAAGAAAAGAGTTATGAAATCATAGAGCTAAGACCAAAAACCCTAAAAAGAAAATAACTAGGGGGTCTCTATTTGTAATGGGATGATGTGTGAAATAGGCCACAACAGGTCCCAACCTAATTTTTAGTTATGTCTATTTTGTTGTTTTGTCCTACTATATGGACTATTTTTCCTTGGTTAATGTTGTTGGGGTTTTTTTTGTTGTTCCTTCTATCTCTATCTAATTACCACTTTGGTAAGCCTCGTTCTTTGTAATATGTTTTCCTAGTACTATCCATAGTTGTTTGGTCAATACATTAAAGTGTTGTCCATAGCCTCCTAATGAGTTTCACAAGGAAATTTGTGAATTTTTCTATAGAAAATTATGTTTAGTGAATGGAAGAATAACTCATAAATTTCTTCCATGTCCATTAGATAGTGTTGAATGAAGCATAAAATACAAAAACTCTTAATTTCTAGCATTTATTTATTTATTTTCACCAAAAACTCTTTATGAAACTCATTCGTTAATTGTCAAAATGGATGGATGCACTCTTTAGTTATCTTGGAATACCAATGCAAGGTATCTCCTTAAAGAATATTAGGAAATATTGTAATGAACTAAGGCATGTTACTCAAGGAAGTCATGAATGCCTACAAAAACCTAACAAGCTAATAAGAAAATATGACAATTATTATATCCTTTCCCTAAATCAAATTGCATGTCTCTCTAAACAATGAGAATAAATATCCAAAAATAATTCTTCTTTGTGTGATCCTTTGAAGAAGGATAGCATGCCATGTAAGTCCAACAAATCATCCTCCATCTTGTAGTGTGTTCCAGCTCACAAATTTCTTGATTTTTTTTCAGAGTGAGATTTTTAACTTTTTCAGAGAAAAAATAAAATCTCCTATCCACATGACATTTACCATCATCCATGTTGATACTGATGCCAACTCATGGCCTTCTAAATCTATAAAAAGAAAGAGGTAGATGGATTAAATCATCCACAACAATTTTTGGTATTTTGAAAGGAAAGATGACCAAGGCCATGGCAATTGTGATTTATATTGTTGTGTTGATGAGTATATTTACTGTGTAGGTTGGAGGTGTAGTTTGTCACAATGAATATGAAGCGCTAAGTAGGGTGGACCCTTGTGTTGCGAATGGAACTATGGGGAAGAAGCCTAATGGTCATTGTTGTAGGGGTATCAGGAAATTGAGCTTAGGCTGCTCTTGCAATATTATGATCTCTGCAGGAGCTCATCACCTTATTGATGACTACATTCATTAGTCTCATATGCATGCTCCTCCTTCCTTCAAATGTTAAATATTCTCCATAGGCAATTCTTTGAGAAATTTTCCAAAGAACAGTTTTTAAATAATTAACCTTTGCCAATGTACCTTCTAGTCATTTATTAATTCTTCAATATTAGAGATTTCAATCTATTTTAGTGATATATTGTTCTTTTGCTATTCAATAATATCTATTGTTGATCTTTGAGACAATATGGGCAAAATTGAAATCTTGCCCCGATATTCTTTCTCCTTATTAGGTTGTGTAACCGATGCTAAACAGTGGCTTCTAATGAAAAATAAATTGCATGCTCTTAAAATGACAGTTTTTTTATGTAGGGTTTTTATATCAAGAAAGTTTATTATTGAGAAACTAGTTAGCAGATTATTTTTTAATTAGAATTAAAATCTCTGCAATTTATAAATTTTTTTTGATATATACTGATACATAGATTTTTTCATCTAACAAAATATATAATTGAGATAATTATATTATCTATAAAGTAAAATGCATAAACAAATATCTATCATACTTGGATTTCTTGTTATCTTTTCCTTCTCCAATTTTACATCCATTATGTTTTGGAAGAAATTGTAGATTTGTTCTTACAATAAAATCTAGAGTTGTCAATAAAATTTAATGAATTGGGGATTGAGGCCTTCCGGTTTGGTTTGTATTCATAAATAATCTCTTTCTACTTGGATTAGACTCAAAAAATATAATTTCTTCATTAAATAATACAGGTGTAATGAGTTCTTATCACTTTTGGCTTTGAGTTGTGTATAATGCTTTTCGCTATTAACGTTTCTCATTATACTATATGATCTATCATGAGGATGAAATACTTCTTCATTTCTGCTGTCTAACTAATTCTTTTATCCATGAAACATGTAATATGATAAAAAACTAATGAAAAGTGTTATGCAATTGATCGAACACTAAGATCCAAAGGAGTTGAAAGATCTTCATCAGAATCTCGGATCCAACTTCATCGGCATTCTTGAGTAATTGTTTCAACAACAGAAACATTATTAAACATCACGTGAAATACAGAAAAATAATAATAATTAATGCATCAGAATAAAGGTTTTTTTTTCGTGAAGGAGGGTGACGCACTATCATGTACAGCTAGGAAAAGACCCTTCTTGTGGGTGCGATAACTGTTATAGAAACTCAATGTCAACCTTGTTATTGTTCAAAAATTTTAAGAAAGTAAGGTAATGTTAATTGTGAAAAAAGAGGATTTTGGGAGCTTAGTTGTGGCAAGAAAAAAATCTTATATTCATGCTAATGGTTTCACGTGTATTACTTGAAATTGGAAAGAAGATAAAATTCATTATTTTCTCAACAAATAAGATTACTAGTCTAGAAAATCATGGTTATTTATAATGCTTAAATGGTGTTGTTATCTGAGTTAATGTGATGTTGGGCTTAGGTTCATGTGATGAAGAATAAGGAACAATATAGAAGAATGGTTTGCAAGTTCATGCAGGGGCAGCAAGCATCATGGTCATCAAGAAGGGAAAACTAAACAATTTCCAAAAGCGATAAGGGTGGCTAGAGGGTTTTTGAGCATCCCTTCCACCTAATTCGTCTCTAGTCATTGATCCACAATATTTGCCTTCTCTTTTTATCAAGGAGTGCATAAATAGGCAAAACTCTTACCATGTTTGTTCATGTTACTAGTGGCTTCCAAGGGGTGCAAGCTTTTCCATACCATTGCTCCATGGGACAGCTTAAACATCACACACTAATAGTTAAGTCCTAGGCTAAAAGTTATAAATAGATAGAGTTGACGAAAATTTTCTAGGCTTAATTTGTTCCTTAGTATGTGTTGTTTAAGGCTAGCCTTGCTCCAAAGGTCATAAAAAAAATGGTTTTTTTCAAGTGGTGCAAGCTTTTCTATACTGTTTGCTCCATAGGTAATAAAAAAATTTGAAAGAAGAGTCAGGGAATTTTCCTTGTCTAATATTTAGACTATAAAATTTTTAACTTTTCTTATGAACTACAAATCATAGGAGTTCACTATCAATTTTTTAACTAGCATATATATCTTAAATTTTAATTTAATTTATATAAAATACGTTGAAGGATATTATTTGTGGCACCTATTTGACTTTATGGTATAAAATTGATTAAAAATAGGCGACTTGAGAAGGATACGCAAGGATATCTCTTGGTGTATTCTATATAGATTAAATTAAAATTTAAGATATACATGTTAGTCACAGTCGTATGGCGCGACATGGAAAACATAAGCTAAATGCAATATATAATTATATTGTACTTTTTTCTTGAATTGGATTATACTATTATGCGGAGATATATGAAATTTTATATATCTATTTAGACCATTTTAATAATATTAACGTCTTGCAAGATTAAAGTATATACTAAAATGTAAGATATATTAGACTTTATTTCATTATAATATAAAACTTTATTGAATGCTCAGTATTATGGTTAGAAATAGGGTTAGGGTTAAGGTTCACATCATTGTTAGTGCTACAACTAGGGTTAGCATCAAGGTTAGGGTTTGGTTTAGGTTTAGATTTATGGTCAAGGTTAGGATTTAGGATTACTATTAGGATTATAGTTAGGGTTAGGGTTTAGTGTTAGGGTTAAGTTTATGGTTAGGGTTTAGTATTAAGGTTAAGGTTTGCATCATTGTTAGGGTTAGGGTTAGGGTTAGGGTTTAGGGTTAGGGTTATGATAATGGTTAGGATTTATATCATGGTTTGGGTTAGTATCAAGGTTAGGTTTGGTTTAGGTTTAGGATTATGGTTATGATTAGGGTTAAGGATTATAATTAGGATTATGGTTATGGTCAGGGATATGGTTAGTTATTAATATTAGGGTTCAGTTTATGGATAGGGTTAGGGTTTATTGTTAGTGTTACAATTATGTTTACAATTTATATCAATTTAGGGTTAGGATAACCATAATTACAATTAGGTTTAGCATTAGGGTTAGAATTATCACTGGGTGTAGGGTTAGGTTTATGAATTGATTTATGATTATTTAATGTAGGGTTAGGCTTAGGTTTAGGATTATCATTAGAGTTACGTTTAGGGTCAGGGTTATGGTTAAGTTTAGGGATATAATTATGGTTAGGGATAGAATTATGGTTAGGGTTAGGGTAAATGTTAGGGTTAGGTTTTAGGGTTCGGGCTAAAGAGCATTGCTTGGTTTTAGGGCAATGGGTTGGCTAGGATTTGGATTAGGGTAAGGGTTACAATTGTGGTTAGGATCAGAATAATGGTAGAGTTAAGTTTAGGATTTGGGTTATGGTTAAGTTTAGGGTTAGAATTATGGTTATGGTTAGGGTTAGGGTTAGTATTAAGGTTAAGTTCTAGTCTTATGGTTATTGTTAGGATTTACATCATGATCAAGGTTAAGGATTTAGGGTTAGAGTTAGATTATAGTCAATGTTAGGGTTTACATTAGGGTTAAGTGTTGAGTTATGGTTTGTGTTAAGATTTAATGTTAGTGTTTAGGGTTGAATTTGAGATAATGGTTAAGATCCACATCATAGTTAGGGTAAGGATTTGGGTTAAAAATATGTTTATTGTAGGGTTAGGATTTAGGGTAAGTGTTATGATTAAGGCCACGGTTTAGTATTATGGTTATGGATATGGTTAGTGTTAGGATTCACATCATTGTTAGTGTTATGTTTTACATCATGGTTAGGGTTATGGTATGGGTTAATATTTAGTGTTAGGGTTAACATTATCATTAGGGTTAGGGTTTAGGAATAGGGAAAAGGATTATGGTTAGGGACAAACATAGGATTAGTTTGTGGGTTAGAAAAATATTTAGGTTTAGGGTCGTTATTAGGTCGTGCTTAAGCTTACTATTGGGTTTAAAATCATAGTTAGAGATAGTATTGGACATAAAATAACACTTAAGATTTAGGTTTAGGGTTATGGTTTGGATTATTGATGCATGGGATACTGGTCTACAAACACCCCAATAGGCTATACTTATTGTTTTCACAAGTTGACCTTAGAATCCGTCAAGGTTTTCTAGTCTTCTCCTTCACCAAACAACTCAAATTTGGATTACCAACTCAATCGATCAAAATAAAATCACCTAGGGTCTTCACATGACCCAAAAAAAATGGCTCAGAAACCAAAAAATACCCATTTGCCTGGTTTACACAGAACCCTCTTACTCTGGTGCAACCTAGGCCTTATCCTAATAGCCCTGCCAGATGGGTTTTTCAGACTTAATTCAATTTTTTCCCAAAACACTAACAAAATAAATTAAACTTCTAGATACCCTTCTGGTTGTTACATACAATATGTGAAACTAAACTATGGTTCTTTTTGACAAAATATCCTGACCAACACCCTGCTACACATCAACTAGGCCCAATTAGCCCTCTTTTCCAAAGTAAGTACCAACAAATGGTACAAACACAACACCAAACAAAAAAAATGTCTTGGAAAATATTCCAAAACAATATATTTTCCATGTTTCAAGGCAAGACACACTCATTTGACAGGTTAGATATCAAACCCCACTTTTTAGACCTCCTAACCTAGGGCTTTCTCAAAACAACTCTTCCATTCACTTCCTGAATTGAACAAGGGTCATTTTACATTTTTTTCAACCCCCAGAAACATCTTCCAACATAGAAACACCACCTTGTTAAGCTACTTCTTCTGCTACTATACCCATGCCTCCATTTTCATACTTTTTTTCTCACACAAACAATCACTTTTATTGATGATCACCTGTTCAATCCCTTTTCCCCACATTCTTTCCATTGGTTTTGCTAAAAATACATTTATAGGGTTTCATTTCTCAAGTACCAATAATGACATAAAGAGGAATGAGCCCTAACTTATCATTTTGAGACCAAAATAACACAAAATGTGCATCTACAACAGTGTTCTTTGGAACAGTCAAAATAAATGATTCAAAACAGATGTAAAAACATTCAAAATGGATTAAAATTCTCATTAATACCCAAAGGAATCACGTACAATCAATTTCCAATAAAAAATTAAAGAAAACAATACAAAACTAACAAGTAGTTTCAAGATTTTTGTATCAAAAAAGAGTGCAGTATGTACAATGCAATAATGATTGCTTCCCAAACTTCAACCTTAATTCTCCAAGTCATGTAGCATGAGTTATAGACCAACATAAACCTTACAAAACTGACCATAACCACCTTTCCCCTTAACAAACATCTAAACCTCTTGTTTGGCTAACTAGTCATTGGGTTTTTAAATTTGAATTTGACAACACTAGACATAATCCCCTTAATCCTAATTTATCAACACCAAAGGATTTATTTGAGCCTTATTACATCAAAATGACTCAACACAACCTAATTAAACTCATTACGAATCTTTTGTTCCATTTTTACGTATTTAGACTTATTGACCCCTATTAGATCCATTTGCACTCAAAACTCATTTCATTCTTCCTCTTCCATTCAAATGCCTTAATAGTATTTATTATAACATTTTTAGGTCCTTTAGACCATTGAATCCATGTTCTATACCAAAATGGTTTCATGTGCATCCATGTCATAGGATGTGCTCCTACACCATACTCACCCCCTATGAAAAATATCTTGTCCCAAGAGAATAGGGGTCTTGTTTGTACTCCATGCATCCTTCTCAAAGCCCACCTACACCTTTCAAAACCTGCAACAAACTCCTACAAATGAGTATATAAAAAAAATTATTGGATCTCTAATTTAGATAGTCATGTATGTACTACTGTTGCACCATGTTCCGTACCTTTGTGAGGTCCAAATAACCCCAAACTCCATTCATCCTTGAAGGACTAGCACTGTCTTTAATTTGCATACTTAGAGGGAACTCAACAGTCCCTATTATCACACTAGTCTGCACCTTCCTTTTGTTGTCAGCAATAGAATGTTGTTTCCCTTCTCATTTCTTTCCAAGCTCCTGATCACTACCTTTTGTTTCCATCGCCTTAGAAACCTGCAAACTCACATACTCCTTCCTACCAATGCATATTACACTGGATTTAAAGATATGATTATTTTTTAGAGGAGTTAATGTAAATCTCTTACCATCGTTGTGAACAACATATGTGTTCAAGAACCAATCATGCAATGTCCTTCTTTGATATTGCCAAGGCCTTCCTAATAGTACATGACAACATGTCATAGCAACAATTTCACACAATACCCTATCATGATAATTGCTAGTGGTAAAATCTACATATGCTAGCTCTTGGACTACTAGATTTTGTTCATCTGTTACCGAAGTGGCTTTGTAGGGTCTATTATGTGGTATTCTTACTAAATTTAACTTCTCAACCATCTCTTGAGAAACCAAGTTATCAAAAGAACCTGAATCAATTATCATCCTACATACTTTACCATGACTCAAGCATTCAGTTCTAAAAATGGATACCCAGGGTTGTACCTACTACAACCTTTGTCCTCTTCAAAACATCAGAAAGTCACCCTCAAGTTATTAAGCAACAATACCAATTTTCTCTTATGCTAGTTGTTCTTCCCCTTGGGCCAACTGAATTCTTTTCTCAGTCTTCTTGCCACCTTGTTCATTCATTGGATACTTGAAGGAAGTGTGCCCAACTTCATTTCATGTGAAGCACCTTCCCATAAAGACTCCTGATCCTCTACCTGATCTAAATCTACCTCCACCTCTGTATCCATCTCTCTGATCAAAAAATGACTCCTTACCCTTATCATTGGTGCCTTATCCTTGTCCTTCATTGTTAGGCTTGCTACCCTTTCCTCTATTTGCATTACTTTTGTCACTTCCTCCTTATCTCTCTTGCTTCCTCTTTACCTTTTCTTCAACCCTTATAGCCAACTGAAAACACTCTCCAAGTTTCTTTGGTATAGTCAAACCAATCTCAACTTGGAAGTTGTATCTAAGCCCATTGAGATATCTTGCAACCTTCTCATCCTCATCTTCCAATCCACCTCTTATACCCGACTTGTGGAATTGCTCAGTGTAGGTCATCAGATCCATGTCTTTTTGTTTCAGATTTTGTCTCAACCTCTTTGTCTGAATAGCATAATCAGATGGAATGAATTGATCCTTCATCATGGCCTTCATCCTACTCCATGTGGTGATCTTAGTCATCCCTCATTTTTTTCTCTCTTTCTGCACAGTACTCCACCATGTTAGAGCAGTACCTCTCAACTTTGTGCTGGTAAAGTTCACCTTCTTGTCCTCATTCATGTCTGCATACTCAAAGTAGTTTTCTAGGGTATCAATCCACCCCAATACCTCTTGAACCTTTCTTGAAATTTTGCATTCTCCCTTCTCATTTGTCTAATTTCTCTATCACTTTTTGCTTCTTGTTCTTTCCTTTCTCTCCTTTCCATATCCAAGGTCTCTTTCAACTCTTGGTTCTCCCTGGCTCTTTGTTATTTAAGAGGCATCTTGTATATACCCCAACTAGTACACTACTTCTCCTTCTTCCTTACTTCCCTCAAGAATCTACTAGTGGCTCTGATACAACTATGATGCATAGGATACTGGTCTACAAACACCCCAATAGGAAATACCTATTGTTTTCACACTTGACCTTAGAATCCTTGAAGGGTTTCTAGTCTTCTCCTTCACCAAAGAACTCAAATTTGGATTACCAACTCAATCAATCAAACTAACATCATCTAGGGTCTTCACATGACCCAACTGACTTGGCTCAGCAACCAACACATACACATTTTCTTTGTTTACACAAAACCCTCTTACCCAGGTCCAACCTAGGCCTTATCCTAGTAACCCTGCCAGTTGAATCTTTTAGATAATTCAATTTTTTCACAAAAAAGTTACAGAAAACATTAGACTTCTAGATACCCTTTTTAAAGTTACATAACATATGTGCAAATAAACTATGGTTCTTTAGGACAAAATATCCAGACCAGCACCCTGCTAGACACCAACTAGCCCCAATTAACCCTCTTTTCCAAAGCAAGTACCAAAAATTAGTACGACCACAACACCAAACCAAAAAAAAGTCTTGAAAAATGTTCCCAAACAATATATTTTCCAGGTTTCAAGGAAAGACACAATCATTTGGCAGGTTACATATAAAACCCCCCTTTTTAGGCTTCCTAACCTAGAGCTTTCTCAAAACCACTCCTCCATTCACTTCCAGACTCAACCAAGGGTCATTTCACCTTGTACTCAACCCCCAAAAACATCTTCCAGCATAAGAAAACCACCTTGTTAAGATGCTTCTTGTATTGCTACACCCATGCCTCCATTTTCATTATTTTTTCTCAAACAAAAAGTCACTTTTCTTGATGATCACCTATTCAATCTCTTTTCCCTACATTATTTTCATTGGTTAGGTTTAAAATACATTTATAGGGTCTCATTCCTTAATGAAAAACAATGATATAAAGAGGAATGAGCCTTAACTTATCATTTTGACACCAAAATAACAAAAAATGTGTACCTACAACAATGTTCTTTGAAACAGTAAAAATAAATGATTCAAAATAGATGTAAAAACCTTAAAAATGGATTAAAATGCTCATAAAAAACCAAAGGAATCATCTACAATCCATTTCCAATCAAAAATTAAAGAAACCAATATAAAATTAGCAAGTAGTTTCCAGATTTTTGTATTCAAAACGAGTGCAGTTCGTATAATGCAATAATGATTGCTTCCCAAACTTCAACCTTACTTCTCTAAGTCATGTAGCATGAGTTATAGACCAAAATAAACATTCCCAAACCAATAATAACCACCTTTCCCCTTAACAAACATCTAAATTGCTTGTTTAGCTAACTAACCGTTGGGTTTTTAAATTTAAATTTGACAACACTAGACATAATCCCCTTAATCATAATTTATCAGCACCAAAGGCTTTATTTGAGCCTTATTACATCAAAATGACTCAAGAAAACCTAATTAAACTCATTAGTCATCCTTTGTGCCATTTTTACATATTTAGACTTATTGACCCTTATTAGATTCATTTGCACTCAAAACTCATTTCATTCTTCCTATTAATTTCAAATGCCTTAATAGCCAATATTATATGATTTTTATGTCCTTTAGACCATTGAATCCATGTTCTATACCAAAATGGCTTCATGTGCCTCCATGTCACACGATGTGCTCTTTTGCTAATTATCGATAGAGTTATGGTTTTCATCGTTGTTGGGGTTAGGGTGTAAATAAGGGTTAGTATTATGGTTAAAAATACATCCTGCTTAATGTTAGGTTTATGGTTAAGATTATGGTTAATGTTGGGATTTACATCATGGTTAGGGTTATGATTATAGTAATGGTTAGGGATTAGGATTATGGTTAGGGATTAGGATTATGGTTAGGGTTAGATATACATCATGCTTATCATTAGTGTTAGGGGTAGGTTTATGGTGTTATAGCTAGGGTCTACAACATGGTCAAGGTTAGGAATATATTTTAGGTTATGGTTGGGGATGGGTTTTACTATTAGTGCTAAGGATTATTGTAAGGTTAGGGTTTTGGGTCAGGTTTATAAATAGGGTTAGGGTTAATATTATGATATGTCATAGTTGGTGTTAGGTTTAGGGTTACAATTATAGATAGGGATAGGGTTTACATCTTGGTTAGGGTTAGCATTAAGGTTAGGGTTCTGATTATGGTTAGTGTCTATATTATGGTTAAGGTTAGACTTAGGGTTGGGGCTATTGTTAGTGTTATAGTTAGAATTATTGTTAGGGAGGATTAGGATTATGGTTACAACTAGGGTTTATATCATGTGAGGGTTCAACTTAAGATTATAGTAGGGTCTACATCACATTGAGGGTAAGGATTTGGATTACAAATATGTTTATTGTTAGGGTTAGGATTTAGGGTAAGGTTTATGATTAAGGTTACTATTTATTGTTATGGTTATGGATATCGATAGGGTTAGGATCTTTATATCATGGCCAATTTTATGGTTTACATCATGGTTAGGATTATGGTTTGGGTTGAGATTTAGTGTTAGGGTTAGTATTATGATTTGGGTTAGGGATTAGGAAAAAGGCTACGTATTATGGTTAGGGACATAGTTAGGATTAGGTTGTGGGTTAGAAACATAGTTAGGTTTGGGGTCATTATTTGGATTGACTTAGGCTTAGTGTTGGGTTTAAAATTATAGTTAGAGTTAGTATTGTAGATAAAATAACACTTATGATTTACATTTAGGGTTACGGTTAGAGTTATGGTTTAGACCATGGTTGGGGTTACCTATGATGAGAATAAGGGTTAGGATTACGGTTAGGACTACATCATGGTTAAGGTTAAGTTTAGGGTAAGGGTTATGGTTAATGTTGGGAATTACATCATGGTTAGGGTTACAATTATAGTAATGATTAGGAATTACGATTACATCATGCTTATCATTATTGTTAGAGTTAGGATTAGTTTTATGATGTTAGGGTTAGGGTCTACATCATGGTCAAGGTTAGGAGTATATTTTGGGTTATGGTTAGGGATGGGTTTTAGGGTTAGTGTTAAAGGTTATTATAAGGTTAGTGTTTTGGGTTAGGGTTATGATTAGGGTTAGGTTTATAATGTTTAACTTTTCCTATGGACTACAAATCATAAGAGTTAACAATTGATTTTTTAATTATTAAGATGAAAATTTGTGCTCAAAATGAGGTAGGGTCTCCAAATTATTTTAGTAAAAAAAATTGATTTTAGCTATTATTTTTGTTTTATTAAATCAATTTAAAAAGTAATAAATTTATATACAATTGAAACTATTTTATAAATAAATATTTCTATATATAATTTAGATCTTGTATACATTTTTATTTATGTAAAATAAAATTTTAGAATAAAAATGAATTTTAAGTATATATAACTTGCATACATTTTCATCTATATTAAATATATATAGACACACTTATTTTTAATACACAACTTCTAAATATCTTGTGTCCTTGTTGCAATTTTCATTTGTGATTCTCATGTTTCTAGTGCCATAGCTGAAAGACACCGATGATGACACAAACCTTGGTGTACCTACTATAGGAAGCAACTAAAATATATATGACAAGACAACATATAGTGGAAGAGAAAGAAAAGCTACAAAAGAATAAATATTGTAGTTGGGATTTAATTCAACACTCTCCCTCAATCACAACTGCAATCTATAATACCCAAGTTGCTTTGTTGATGCACAAAAATTTCTTTTCCCTATTGTTTGGTGAATATTTCTACATGTTGATCTTCTAAATTGCAATGTTCCAAAAATATTTCTCCATTATTGATCAACTCTCTAATGAAATGATACTTTGTGGCTATATGATTGCTTCTTTTGTGAAAAACTAGATTCTTTGACAATGCTATGGCTAAGTTGTTGTCACATATATCTTTGTTGGTTATTCTTGTTCATGCCTCAATTATGTGAACATTCTTCTCATCCATACTGCTTGACAAGCTGCCCCTATAGCCACTACATACTTTGCTTTAGGTGATGGCAGATTAACTATTGGTTGTTTCTTTTATGCCCAAGATATTATGCCTTATGCAAAATGAAAAACATTGTATAAAGTTCTCTTCCTATCATCTATAATCCTTGCACAATAAGTGTCATTGTATCCTATTAGCTTGAAATAATTTATCCTTGATTAGAGAATTTCATAGTTCCTTGTCCCACTGACATATTTCAAAATTCTTTTTCTAGCTTGCTAATGAGAAACTTTTGGAGACTCCATGAACCTTTAAATAAGAATAACTTCAAACATTCTATCCGACCTTGTGGCTATTAAATGTATAAGACTACCAATGACTTTTTTATGGGTAAACGCTAAAACTTTGTCACGTTGCAAACCAACTTATCAACACAAGTTAATTTAAGTAGTTCTAACTAAAAATGAATTTTAATCAAACATATGGTCTATATAGATTCATTATAGCTAAGTTATATAAGGGGCACAACATTTCAAATTGGAAATATCTACTAAATATATATTTTATACCACTTTGGGTCTAATTACCAAAAAACAAAAATTGATGTTTCAACAACTCTTATAAATAATATTTTTTTAAAATGTAAAAATACCCTTTTATAGATCTATAAGTGAATTTTCCAAAATAGATATCTTCTAATATTTTAATTAGTTTTAATATTTTATATTTTATTTTTAATAAAAGTAGGTCACTGGCACTAAAATAGAGGGTTGATTATCTTGTTAAGGAGAAATACTAAAATTTATTTAAAATTTTTGGAAAAAATATGACGTTGTACAGAAAATAATCTATGTCAAGATGATATAACTATTTTCTAATTTGGATAAATAGTTAATAAAAAAAGTGGTGGGAATTCTAAATAGTTATATTTGAGGACACACAACGCTTTAAATTTATTAAAAAATATAAATTATAATAAACAATATATCCATATATATAAAAAAAATTGAAAAAAAAAGGTAAAATTTACTAAATAAAGTGTGGTGGCTTGGTTAACTTCAGTTTAAGCATTTTATCAACAACTAAATTATAGTGTTTACTTTATAAAAACCTACATTCAAACAATTTTTTAATTTTTTCTTAAAATTAAAAATATAATTAAAATTACAAACATAAAATAGACAAAAAAGTATAAATTTCATTAGTTTACATCATTTCAAAATTCAAAACATATTTTTTACTTTCTATTGATTTAATTTAAAAAGTTGGATTTACATCTAGTCCTTTGTCATCTTTACTCAATTTCAAACCCATCAAAATAGGTGTTCAAGATGCTTTGGAATTTATCATATTGAGCCTCTTCAAACTATCATTTACATACTTTGATTGTGAGATGAATATAAATTTATCATTTTTGATTAATTGAATGCCAACAAAGTATATCGTTAATTCCAAATCAATCATCTTAAATTCTTTTTTCACAGTTGGTTTGAACTTGTCAATTGACAAATCACATGTGAATATCAAGTCATCAATATATAAACAAACAATTATGATCTTACCTTACTCATTCATGTTGGTATATAATGTAGGCTCATTCCTGCACCTATTGAAATCATTTGTAAAAGATAAGAATCAATGTTGATATACGATGATCTTGGGGCTTGTTTAAGTCCATAGAGTTCCTTCTTGATCTTGTAAACATTATTTTCATGACCCAAAATTTCATACCCAGGTGGCTGCTCCATATAGACCTCTTCTTATAAATAAATCTTCATCAAACTCACAAGTGAAATGGAATAGGAGAATGGTAGAGTAGACAAGTTGGAACAATATTAAAGTATGGTTTCATTATAAGATGTCTAAGAAGGTTTACAACAACATCCAACTCCTTGCAATGAAATACATGAATGGTTAACAACATTATTGGAACCACAACTAGACGTATAAATAGTTCTTATTGACTTTAAGATATTGATGTAAAATATTGAATTCCCTAAGGAAAAATGTAGACTATTAAAGATAAAGTATGTGAGAAAAGAGAACATGATCAGAGAAAAATAATTGCATCTTTCTACCACCATAGTTAATAAGGATAATTGTAGCATTACAACTGATGACTACCAAATTATCATAGTACACCCCAAATAAACATCAAGAGCCCAAGAAATTGATGCTTTGATGGAAAATATTAAGGTTAGTGTTGCTAGGCCAATGAAGGATAAATTGAAGATCAAATAACAAAAAGCACACATAGAATACTTAGAGGGTTCAACAAAGAAATGGTGCAACATACACCAAAAATGATGGAATTTACAATGCATTCTATAATAATGTCAAAAGAAGATGTTGAGGCAATAAAAGTCATCAAGGATGAGAATTGTATATATTAGAAGATTATATTTAAGATACATTGAAAAAGGGGAAAAAGTTATCCAAAAAGTGATAGAAAGATATTCAGTTGCTTCTTAACAAAAAAGAAAATGATTTAAGAAAGCCCATAAAACTTGCTTGAGGAAAACTGAGAAAGAGATAAATAAGGCAATAGGTTGGATAGGCAATTAGGATAGGAAAATGCAAGATTGGATGAATGCATAAAAGGAATGGATGATATTTCCTTAACAACTTAGAAAATGAAAGTTTGCCATGTTACAATCATTGATAAGCTTATAGTTAATTTAATAGAAAAGTGAGAATGAGAAAAAGATGAACACGAAATTTAAAATTTTAGAGATTATTTAATCAATAAAATGTTTGATTCCCTAGTTCAAGTGAACAAGGAGCTAATAGAAAATGCAAGGAAAATAAAAAATATAATTGTTGATTATGCAAATGAGACAAAAGGTAGAGACATGATAAAACATAGCGTAAATTGCCAAGATAACGATAAAAATGTCAATTTAGTACTCTCTCAAAAGTTACAAGGGACGAAATGAGTGTAGTATTTGCTATGGTCAATGAATTTACATGTAGGGTTGATGAAGAGATGAGGATTGAAAAACGATCTGAAATATTTTGAGTGAGTATAGTCAGGGTTTTTGTTGCCACTGGTTATTTAATATTAGGCCATTACCAAAATACATTTTCATAGGCATTGCAATTTTTACTAGAAAAAAGAGCATTCGAAAGATGACAAGTTTTGTTGACTTAGCCAACCTTCTAATTGAAAGGATCTAAAATATTCCCTTTTTCCAAGCTAACATTATTTAATATTTATGAAACTATCATGTATTTTTAATCCAAAAAGGAACTTTAATTGTATTGGTCTCAAAGGTTTTAGACTCTATAAAAGGCTAGAGACTTGTTAGTTTTATCGATTCGAAATCAGAGAGCCTTGTGGAGCTAAGATTTCTAGTCAATTTATAGGTTAAATTCTTTATTTCTCTTTGCCATCAGTAATACCATTTGTCTATATTTTGCATACCATTTTGTTACAAAGGTTATCAGGTTGATGTAATTCTCTATTAAAGATATTGTAAATTTTCTAGTACATTTGGAACATCAAACTATTGCATGGCTGTGTTGCCATATTTTTGTAATTTCATTGTGTAGTGTATGTCCTTCAAAGATATCTATTTTTTAGTTAATTTTTGTCAAGTATAGATTTTTTCTCTTCTTTAAATAGGTTATCAAGGTATGCAAGTGCAAATCATTGAAACTTAGATTTATTTTTAATCAGTCTTTCCCTTAATCTTTTTTCTCTTTGTGAAATTTGAGATATGAAAGGTTAAATCCTAGATTAATTCAATGAGCTATCTTAGATTGAATCTTTATTGAGCTATCCCCTCATAGTGGCAACGATTCCAAGACAATATTGATTTTGATGCAATGTTGGGAAATGTCAAATAAAGGTAGCTTCATACTTTCTACCACTATGTTCTTATGACTTTTTCATATTTACATTTGTAGTGTAAACTTGAAGCCTTTGGTCATTTTGATGCAGTATTATTCTTTATTTTTATACAATGTGCATAGTTACAATGAATTATAGAAGTAATTAAATATTGATTTGTTTATCTCTCATGTAAATTTTATTGTTGTGTTTTAAGGATTCTATAAAGTTTATGTCAAAATGATGAACTCCTTATAATTGTTATCAATATCATGTGAATATGTAAAATTTATCTATGTTTAGAAAATAAATTAGATTTTTTGTATAGTCACCCCCTTTGTGATCCCTTGTCATCTCCAAAATGGGCTAAAAAATAAAATGTTTCCCTTCATCCTTAAAACTTGGTGGAAAATAGTTTTATACATAGATATTATGTAAATTAATCAATTTGTCAGAATTAGCTTATAAATTTTAGGGCAAGTAGCTATAAAAATAGTTGTAAACTGCAAAGATTATTATTTTCGTACAATACAATTATCTAAATTAAATAGTTGCTACCAAGATTGTCAATTATAAGTTCTCTTGATGCCAAAAACCTTAGGCACAAAAAATAATCATTTCAATAAAACTTATAAAATATTAAAATTAATAAGTTATTTTTAACTAGAAATATTTTAGTCTTAGAAGCTATAAAAGAGATAAAAAATACATAAATTGTAATTTTAATTAACCAAGTTTTATTTAAATTGAATAATTACCATCTAATGATTTCTACTACTCCGAATCCTCTTAATCTGTTATTGAATCCTAATAAAAAAAGTTATCATTTTCTATAAATAAAAGATCACAAATATTAAAATTAATTAATTACTTTCCAAAACAAATCATTGTCTAACATTGTCTAGACAGCCTCAGTAGTAAGAAGAATAAAATGGCAGGATTTCAATTTTGCCCATATGACAACTTACCATCACAGTAAATATAATTTAATAGAAAAGGAACAATACATAATTAAAATAGGTTGAAATCTCCAAGACAGGAGAATACATAATTAAGAAGGTGGTATGTTGGCAAAAGATAAGTACTAAAAATATTGTTCAAAGTTCACATGTGAAGGGATGAGGGACATGCATATGGCAGCGATGAACATAGCGATCAATAAGATCACGAGAACGTGAAGAGATCATAATATCGCAAAAGCAGCCTAACTTCATTTTCCTGATGCCCCTGCAACAACGCCAATTAGGGTGCTTCGTCATACCTCCATTTGAAATACAAGGGTTCACCCTACTCAGGGCTTCATATTCATTGCGACAAGTACTCGGGACACCCCCCACCTGCACAGTATACATACTCATCACCACAACAGCACAAATCAGAATCGCCATGGCCTTAGTCATCTTTACTTTCAAGAAAACAAAAATTGCAATGGATGATTCAATCCATTGGCTTCCCTCTTTTTATAGACTTGGAAGGCCATGAGTGGGCACTGGAATCAACATAGACGGTGGTGAATGTCACGTGGACAAAAAAGATTTTATTTTATCTATCAAACACTAAAAAAACCTCGATACGCAAAAGAATAAACAATGAATTTGTGAGCTGGCGAGTCCCTTTTCATGGTAATTTATGTTAGAAATGACACGCATTGGTTAAAAGAGAGCACCGACCAAAGATAAAGCCAAGAGTTTTGATCCTTGTTTTGATCTAATTTAAGAAAGTTCGCTTTGGCGTTAATGTGTTTGTTGAGTGCTTGTTATAACAATCATGTAGTACAGAATTTGTATGAAAGATTATAGGGCCAGAACTTAGAGTTTGGTGTACATGTCAACAAATAATAATAATACTTGTCCCTGTTTTAGCAACCGTATCTTTTTCGAACAAGAGATGCAAAGCAGCGAAGTTCCTGCCCAGAGATGCAGGGACTGAGTTTGCATAAAAGAGGCGGTCAATGTTTCGAACAATGAAAAACTGTAAAATGTTTTTGTATTCATGGGTACACATCTCTGCAATAAAGTAGTTATCAGCTTATTTCAAAGAGGAAAATCGAGAGTTTCTGAATGAAATAGGACTAGTTTCTGTAGCCCAACATCCAGATCTTGTTAAGCTTTATGATTGCTGTGTAGAGGGAGATGAGCTGCTATTGTTTTTTAAATCAAATTGTCTATTAAATTTTACTTGAAAAGATTACATACTTAAGAGACACAACCAATTCCTACAAATTTGAGTTTAAAATTAATAGCTACCAACTATTAAAATTAGATATCAAGAAAGCATCAAACTAAAACTAACACCACCAATATCATTGTTCCATACATTATTCTCTTATCAGAAGCCAATTTAATTAATCTAACCTTGTTTATTAAACTAGCACGCTCTATGTTCATGCTAGCTTCAGACGAAATGAGAAAGTCTTATGGTGGGAACATAACATTAACAAAGAAATTTGATCACTGAAAAACACTGCATGCACTGATTTGTTCAACAGCACCATATGTTAAACCAACTCAAAATAATAAGTGGTACAGAGGATAAGTACTTCACATTTAAGACACTACATTGCTTTCCTGATAATCATCTCAAAGATCATATTTTTATCAACAAATTAGCATTTCTATGATTCAATAACTATAAGAGTGCAATCCACTCAGAAATAATTGCTAAGCTGGATTTGAATTCACAATTGTATTATAAAGAAAAGTCATCGTACACTAGAATTGCATTTAAGGGAAGTCATTTGAGGCAGTTCTTGAATTTACATCCGTGGCAATATTTGTACATATCCAAAATCATTCGGAGACTGTTTTTAACTGCATTTGAAATCCAAATTGAAAAAAAGATCCATTAAGTGGAATCGAGAAAAGATTTCAAATGGGGTCAAAATTCACTCAGTAGACAAGCAAAAATTTATAAAAGAGAAAAGTAAAACAATCGAATGTTTTGCAATTTGAATGGTGAATTGTCAACTGAGACAAGATACCTTCATCCCACAAAGATTTATGTAAAAAAAACATATGGTACATAATTTTTTGGAATTGCACCACAAAGCTCTATCATCGGTACCTGGTCATGATTTACATCTTCATTGGTTGTAATGGGCATTCTTAAACAAAATTTCAAAAGATCATTGTGATCAGTCTTCCTGGAGATGCTTGTAACTCAGATTTCCCCGAGTCAGTTTCTCTGGTGCATTTTTCACATGGAGATTCTTTAACAACTTCAATTACATTGCAAAAAAAAATTGTAAGCCAGTGATGTAGCCAGAAGCAATGTCATCTGATTTTCTGGTAGAGTTGCTATTGAACTATTCCCATCTGTAATTGTACATATTTTTCTCCTTGAAGGAAAAGTACAATAGTATACAGTCTCCATACTAATGATTTTTTATTTACTAACAATGCGGGTTTCATCAGAAAATATTAGGGCATGGTTCCATGGAAGACCGTGATGCCTTTATACAAAGCCTTTTAAGTGATAGTCACAATAATAATTAGGTCTAGCAAGCGAATTTGAATATCCGTTCTTCCCTAAAATTCAGAATTTGAAGTCCCATAAAATTAAAAATTTCTGAAGACTACTCTTTGAGTAGATTGGAGAGAATTAGGAGGTATAGCATTTCTAATCATATCAATGAAATTATTTCTACTACTAATGATTAAATAAGCACGGATTAATGCTAGAAATCGTGAAACTTCATGCCTGAGAAAACAGTACTGTGATGAGTATCTTTTGTCAGATTTCAATGCCATGACAGAAAACATAGGCCAAACAGAGTGGGAATTTTTAACTACTGATGATGCGAGCATTACAATGACCAACCGAATTCTAGAGTTTTCTTTCATAATCAGTCACAACATCTAGGGGAAATCTTCTTCTAGCTTTATACTCAAATGTACTTCTAAGACATGGAGAACAAATTATTAGGCCAAACAGAGTGGACATTTTCAACTACTGATGATGCAGAGCATTACAATGACCAACCAAATTCTAAACTTTTCTTTCATGATCATGGTTCTCAAAACAGATAGGGAAAATCTTGTTCTCACCTTATACTCAAATGTGCTTTTGAGACGTGGAGAACAGATTATTAGGCCAAACAGAGAAGGCATTTTCAACTAATGTTGATGCAGGGCATTACAATGACCAAGCAAGTGTTAAAATTTAATATTCATGAGTTTGGATTGGACAGTATATAGGCATTCGCAGCTATCACCATATGTGTAGGAGTTTGCAGATAAGTATGGTTCAAATGAACAGTTGGCAATTAGGGTTTTATGTTTTCCATGCAGGTTACATGTGGTCATTGATGAGGTCGCCAGTTAATAGGAAAATTATTGATGTATTGGACCATTGATTTCGACTTTATTTTGTTAGTTCAGCATGATCTTGTGCAACTGATATTTGGTTCTACATTTGTCTTCAGCTGTTCATTAAGTGCTGTTTGAGTATCTTTTGGGGAAAATTTTCCTTTGATTTCCCACTTTAAACATTCACGATTCTGAAGGCTTGAATTCATTTTTATTTGTGTCATTGGGTGCTCTCATGTGAATTTCTTTTCACATGACATTTTTAAAACATCATGGGGCAAATATTTTTAGTATTCTAAGTTAAAGCATTTTAATTCAGAAAACAAGCAGTAGTCTATTTTGATCATGTCTCTCGCAATGTTGTAGCATTTTAGCTAATTGATTAATTTGGTATGGTTTCCACTGTTGCTTATTCTCTTTAGTGCATCTGATTTACAGGTTGTGTACTCTCTTCAATGTATGCGATTTACAGGTTATCTTCATTCCAAAACACAGAGAACATTGCCAAATGCTAGCAGGTCAGCTTTGCAAAACAGAGACCGACTGCAAAATCTGTCATATTATATTGCCTAGTAGTTTCATCGATTTGCTCTAGACTGAATTGTAAAATTTAATAATAAGAGTCCAATAATTTTGGCATCACTGATTATTGAGAGAATATTGACAACGAATTTTTTAAATTCCAAGTTGAAACGTTCAAACTGCACAGACAAAAAATACTACTTGATTTCACCAAACAGCTCAAATGTCTAAGCGATTCTGCAATAGTAGCCAACAAAAAACTCATATTATTATTATTGCTATTTTAATTGTCTTAATGCTCTTATAAGCTTGCATTCTACATAGGCATTTGATGTAGAAGGGCACATAAAACATTTACGTTTCTTGGGCTGCCACTAAAGATCTCACCCGACTTTCTTTGTTATGTTATTTTTTAAATTACTCTTGTGATCAGTACACTCCTCTGTGTTCAATGTATAAACCGCTCCTTTAAGAAGTTTCTTATGTACAATTAAAATCTTCTCAGTGTCTATTAAGATATAATTCACATTCAAAGGATGAATTATAGCACATTCTTATATAAAAATAATCTTTAGCCTCTATAAAAATAACATTCTAAACAACTATACAGAATTGACTACTATCTCTTACATATGAGTCTAGCCTAGCCTACAAAAATCATTTCTCTAGAATAGAATTTTATGACATAGATAGATAATGTATACACAACAATATTTCAATTCATGGAGGCACTTTTCTTTGGCAGCATCAAACGCAGTCATGGGTCTTCTAAGAGTATAAGTAGGATGGCTTGCAACCACGGCTACAAGAGAAACAAAGCAACCAATATAACCAGTGGCTCCATTCACTAGTACCTTACTAGTGCTAATACATTTCCCCTCCTTCACAATATTGTCATATGAAGCAATCACATAAATGGAGGTCATGGTTGATACTTAATTTTCATCCAATATTTGAGTAAGCAGGCAGAGATCAAAAGAATGAGGGAACGCAACAACACTTGCAGCCATTTTTATTTCCAAAAAACTTTACAACCCTTATCCAACTTAGGAATTTTGACGCAATACATTGTAGCATCCTTTTGTTGGGTGGAGATAGAGTAACTGTCCTTTCTGTGAATTCATCGTAAAAGTTTTCAATGATTTTTCTAGTTCTCTCTAATTTTGAGTCTTGACTAGGTGGTTTGGGCATATACATTGGGGAAAATAAAATCAACGTGTAAACTGAAGGTAACAACTTTGAGCTTGATATTGTTATTCTTAGCAGAAGCAAGGTCAAAGCATATACATTGGGGAAAATAAAATCAACGTGTAAACTGAAGGTAACAACTTTGAGCTTGATATTGTTATTCTTAGCAGAAGCAAGGTCAAATGAATTTGCTATTTTCCAAAGAATTCGTGAGCTCAAATGACCACCTAATCTGACAACCTGGTACTCTAATATTATTCTTTTTTACAATATCTTGTATTTGTTAATTCCTAGCTTAGTTTGTTCATAGGTGAAATCAATTTCTTTATAGTTCCAAATCTTTTGTAGATCCCAAATGGCTTTCTGATCTTCAACCTAGCACTATGCTGATTTTATAATTTATTTATAGCATCCTGCATTTAATTTCCTTCCAATCTTTTTTGTTCAACAAAGACTAAACTGGGTTTGCAACACTCGATTTTATGCAAAGCTGTGTTCGCTTATGCTAAGTATCGAAGCTTGAATATTCCATGTACTAAAAGTATTTTTCAAGGTTGTCATCTATCAGTTACTGGATTAACTTGTTTTGCAGTGGAGTCCATAAATCAAACCCCCACCACATGTGTTTGGCAAGGTACTCTAATTTTAAAGACTTCAGAGGTTGCTTTGCCACTGTACACAAACATGTAGCCTTGAAATTAAACCTCCTTTGCTTCTGATCCCCTCTTTCTAGCTGAGCAAACAACTTTTTATTTTTTCTTTGTCATAGGTCCATTTTCTGATCATTTTCCTTTTCTTCTCTTGATATTTTACGTTCAAACTCGAGATTTTCCTTATCTCCATGCGCTAAATCTCGAAAGATCAATATTGATCCATCACCTTGTCTTTTCATCAAAGGATTATCCTTTAACTATTCTATCAACATTGTTGCATCAATGGAATCTCTTTGAACCTGATTTGAAGCTCTCACATGTCACAGTCCTAGTGAATATACAATCTTTTCCTTTCTAGATCCTGTGGAATATAGATGTTCTCAAGTGGGGTTTCTAGGCCTCAATCAAAAGAGTTTGGACTCCTTGAAGTTCCTTTTTTTCTTATAAGTTTGAGAAAGTGTCAGTCACATGATTTGAAGCTATCACATGTGACATGATTTGAAACTATCACATGTCACAGTCCTAGTGAATATACAATATTTTCCTTTGTAGATCCCTTGCAATATAGATGTTCTCAAGTAGGGTTTCTAGGCCTCAATCATAAAATTTGGACTCAGGTACCCTTTTTTCTTAAAAGTTTGGGAAAGGGCCAATTGAGACTGTTTCGATAGAGATATTTACTAGCTCCATTCACTTGATTTCATAAACTTGGAAACCAATATGCACAAAGCTTTTGTCCTCTATGGGCTTGATGGTTCCCTTTCTAGTATTTGGGATAAATGGATAACATTAAGTATGCTTACAGTGTAGACCAAACATATTCTCCAACTGAAGACTTAACCTTCTCAGGCTAAGGTTTATTTATGTCCAAATTCACGTAGATCTAAATATAAGAAACATGAATTTAGAAGATGGTGCAATTATTTTAACTATGTATTCTCCTAGCCAGTTCGGTTTGTAAATTACAAACCTTGTGAAATAACTACTCATTCCCAAATTGCTGTACTACCTCTTCAAAAAATCCAAGAGGACATGCATGGGATAGCACATTTTCCATTTTGTAGAAGTTGCCTTTGGATTAGCTTTGGATACCATGAAGATTGAATAACTCTTGTTGTGATAGAAATTAGTAAGGTATACTCATATATGAAACAAAATTAATTTTCCTAGATTCACATTTGTAGTATGCTAGTGCTCTTTTAAATTTTTCCTATTTTCATAGCCTTTCTCACATGTTCTAAGGAAACTTTTGTAAAAGATGAAATTTCTCACTTACCTTCATTTGGATCACATTTTTATTACTTATGCTTATTGGCTTCTTCAATCAAATAATTATAGCAACTACCCAAAGTTTTGTTACCCAAAGTTTTATTAGGAAGAGGCAGAGATTGGTTCCTTGACATCAGAGCAGGTTTCCAAAAGGCATCTAGAAAGATTGAATTCCTCTAATAGAACAAAGGATATAAATTTTGAATGAAGATATTGGTCTCCAACTTTCGCTACTAGCTCAAATAAAGTAGGACCAATGTGTGGATTTCTGGCAATGCCTATAGAATAGAGTCTTCTTTGTAGCTACAGAATCTCTTTCGTTATGGATACCATCATTACTTAGACAGGATCTCCATTTATGTATCAAAAGAACTATTGGTCATTAGAAATGGTATGTTATTTGTGTATGCTCGATGTTCTTATTGTATTTATCTCAAAAGCATTTCTCATGCACATTTTTTTGAAAGTGGGAAAGGTCATGACTAAATTTTTAATTGTCTTGAATTCAAAGCTATTTTGGATCAATTGTAAAATATAAGATTTATGTCATTCATATGCACTTGGATATGAGCTTTTTGTAGAAATCATTGATGTTAATAACCACATGAATCTTGTTGAACAAGTTTTATATATTTTATTGGGAAATTTATCAAATTAAAACCTCTAACTAAAAGGACTTAACAAGGAAGCTTTTAATAATATTTTGTACATCACACATGGCACGATTTCTGTGGGGTAACTGTTGCAAAAGGGAACATGTTATTTTAAGTACTTAAATGCCAGATTTTATGGATTGTATCGAGTTAGCTTGGCATTCTGACAAAGGAATTGTCTTTTGTCAATATTGTTTTGTGGACCATGTTTTCTCTTTCTTTAGCTCTCATTTTGAATACTGAATTCATTTGTAGTACTATGGCAAGAATTCACTCCTATGGTAAAATTATGTTTTCTAAGAAAACAATTTAGTATATGCCAAAATTAACAATTTTGTAATTTAATTTCATGATGTTTAGTTCATGCTAATACTTTCTGCAAACTCAGTCCCTGCATTATTGGATAGGAGAACTTCGTTGCTTTGTAGCTCTTGTTCTATTGCACATGATTTTCAAAGATTTATATAGATTCTAGAATATATTCACATGTTTACATAGGGTAAGTTCTTATTAATATAATTTCATTCTTGAAATCAAGACACCATTTATAGAATTCACATAAGGGCATAGATCCAATTTCTGATAGACTAATTACTAGATTCAATAATATATATATCCTTATCTTTTTTTGATTGATTATATTTATCCTTGTCTTAATTGAACAATATTGTCTACAATTGCAATTGCATCCAGTGCACTAATATATTTACATTTATTTTTAATAGTTGTCTAACTCACTATCTAAATATAGTCCTACATCATCCCATTTTCATATGGTATCATCTTCTTGACTTGTGATCAATGGAGGGTATATTGGTTATTCTAACCAAGGATTATACTTTTAAATTTATCATAGGCCATGGAGGAATAAACTCTAATTATGTATATCTGGCTTGTCTATGTATTTGTGTCCATGTACAACTTTAGAAATTTTACTATTTGTGTCTAGTTTGAACTTTGTGGTAGAAAATTATTCTTTCTAATATATTTTGTAGAAGTCACATCTAATTTGTGCTTTCTTATTTATGCACAATTTTATTAGGTTGTATTTTTTTAACCTATCCAATACTAAAATACTTTCATTTCTGTTGAGGTCTTTGAAATGTTACTATTGTTTTTTAACTTTACATGGGTATCTGAATAATTTCTATCTACTCAAATTGCAATATCTATTGAGTTTATAAAGATAATTAGTTTTATTTTCTTGTTAGGAACTATACTTTGTGTCATTATAGGGAATGACAATGAAAAATCAAACTATCATGACTATTATGATGACTATCATTGTTGTTCAATGATTTGGCTGGAATTTTATTGCCATAAAGCCCTTATTAAGAATATCAAGTGAATTCCCTTTCTAGTTATTGATGAAGGTGATTTAAACATAGACATAATAAGGCTCCACCATTCCATTTGTATTGAAGGTTTTATAAGTTTAGATACAAGAACATATCCATTAATAAAGATTGTAATAAACATCAAATTTTAAGAATAATAAAAATTATTTTAGTCATCATGAAAATTAGGCATCAATGTTGATTCTATTCTTACTCCATTAAGAAACATATGGGAATGGTAAAATGAAATTCCATAGTTACCTACTGGATTATGAATGAGGTATGAATATGTACGAAAATGAAAAACATATACTTTTTGGGGATTGTGGTTGATATCATTATATTATCATTGTTAATTGAATGACCCTGGACATTAATTATTAAGTGTATTTTCTTGGCCTACCAATAGAGCCAGCTAGGAATCGCCATAAGTGTTTTTTTGCAAAATTCGTTATCAATATGTTTGTGCGTGCTCATTTCAGTTTTTGGGGATCGTAAGCCTTTGAGCCAACTAATATTCTTTTTAATTTCGTATCTTGAAAATTTGAGTGCAACAATATGAAATTACTAATTCAAGTTTATGTTTAGTTGATTTCAGAAAAAAAAATTGCTCACTTTTATCCATTTTGTATAAAATATTGGTGTGCTTGTCCATGGGTTGGGTGTTGGTTTTTTCATGCTTTCATTTGATACAACTTGTGAGACATTGACAATGGAACAATTTAAGCTTCAGAAAATTAACTCTTTCCCTAAGTCTCAAGTCTTAGTAGCCACTCCACCAACAGGAAAAGGAATGAAAAGGACCAAGTGATTGAAAAAGACAAACTCCAAAACTTAATCTATTGAGACTTCCAACATCTCTTTTGAAAAGTGTGATAACGAAAGAGCCAAATATACTTTTTGCAAAGGAAATAGGCATAGTGAGAAAAGTATTTATCAGAAGGAAATTCATGTGTTGAAACAAAAACTCAAGGAGAATAATATTTCCCTTCATTATTCTTGTACTTCATCTCCTCCTTCCAAACATGACAACACTTCCTCTAGTTATTAAGGAAAGGGTGATGAAATGATCCCCACTCACATGGATAGAAATATTGGATGGATTATTTCTTCCAAGAGCTACAATTCACATTTCTCATTCACCTAGCCACATGGTTCCAAGTTCTCTTAGAGAACCATATTGCGACAGACTTCGGAGAACAAGAAATTGGTTTGTTCATGTTGTTGCAATAGGTGATATTGATTTGGGTGATGAATTAGGGGCGAATGTTTATTACATTTATTAAATTTCCAATAAACTACTTTTTCTCTATTAGATTACATAAGTATGAAACAATGTTGTGCTCACAACTAATCCAGTGTTCATTGTTGGTCAAAGGAGTGATGTTTATACAAAGGGTCAATTTGATTAGTAGTCTAATATGTATACCTCTTAGCACCTTCTTAGTGATGATCCTTATATTCCTTGGTCTCCACTACCTTATATTTAGAGTAATGATTTAGTTCCTCTCAATGAATTTGAGGATGTAATAATAATTTCTCCATCACCTACTTCATCAGAGTTGATAGTTAACATGGATTTTAGGACTTTTAAAAGCAAGATTCATTCGTCTTTTCAGATGTATGATCATAGGATGGCTTCATTTTATGTTTATCCAAGTTGACTTCTCATTCTTGTACTACAAGTATAGGGGACATTTTTAAGGGGATAAATCTACCCTTTGTAGATTTAACATTAGAGGATATTATTTAGTCTTGTCATTCCATTATTTCTTCCTTAACATTGGAGACAATTTATTATTATTTGGAGCTTTCATTTGTGAGAATTCCAACTACTTCCTTTTTTTGATAGAGATGGCATGCACCATTAGTTTTCTTTCTCCCCAAGAGTGGAACTAGAACAACACTTCAATGATCCATTTTTCACATGAGTGCTGCCATCAATGCCAAAGGAGGAGATTGTTGGCAATTGACACTTATTTGGTTTAGTTGTGTTGTCATTGATGGTAACATACACAATTTTGGGTTGGTCACTTAACCTGTGCTCATCGGTATTCATTGTTTGGAAACTGACATTCAAGTCATTTTACACACAAGGAACATAAACTAACAGACAAGGGAAACTGGCAAACTAGGAACCGGTATATGAGGTGAACATGGCAGATTGATCTGATAGGTCTACACGGAAACAATTAGCGAAATTGGTCACAAAGTTCAATGCATTCATTTTTGTCTAGGCCGACATATAAATAAAATGTAATATCATTGTAAGATGACATAGGGAATTTATGTTTGTGTTTGGGAAAGGTATTTAAGTCAGTCCAACTAGTTTATTTTGGTAATGTAATGGAATATAGTGATGTGATATTGTGCGAGCGATCTTGATTGATAGAATGCGATTGTAATATTATGTAGTCAGTCTTGGATATTGGTTTAGAGGTTTGGGAAGTGAAGCAAGATAGTGGTAAGGGAGGACATAGTGAAATTGATATAGACTGTGCTTTAATCGAAACTCATCTAGCATAGCAGATGCACCTTCAGAGTTTAGAATTTTTTTTGTAACTCCATATTTGGTGTTTGTAGTCAGTGAGGCTGCTCCTTTTGTGATGAGAACTGCACTCTACATTGTTGGCCTTACTGCATGTGAAAGCCCCTATTGTAATATTTATTCATTTGGCCTATGGATAGATATTGTGCGTCACCAATCCCACCATGTTTTTTCATCTTTCAAGATTTCCACGTATAAATATTTATGTTATGGTGTATGCTCTTGTGGTTGCTTCATTTCTATTTGTTGTTATACTCTTTTATAGTTATCGGTTACTTAAATACTTTGTTAATAAGGTTAAAACTGATCTTGTCGATAGAAAACTGGTTCACCACACCCCCCCTCCCCTCTCAGTGTTCTTGGACTCCAACAAGATTATTTATAATCAAAAAGGAATTTGTTCAAGTTGTGTTCATATTAAATAAGGATGCAAGACGAAATTCAATTTAAAGTTTCATTTATATCAATCCTCTTATCTAATAATTGCAATCTAATCTATTAGATAATAAATTATCTTGAAATTAAAAACACTAATTACAAAATTTATCATTTTGTTTAAATAAAGCATTACAAATATTAAAATTAATAAATTATAGTCCATAACAAATCTTTCTTTGAGCTTGGCTACACAGCCTAAGTAGTTAAAAGAATAAAAAGGGCAAGATTTCAATTTTGCCCATATGTCACAAAGCTCGAACATCTATCAGAATCTATTGTGGGAAAGGGGCAAGGGAAGAATCTATTGAGTAAAACATATGATGCAAAATTTTCTTGTGTAATCTTCTTTCCTATTTCATTTTTCAAACTTATGTTTTAGGTGTTTTAGCACTTTTAGTGAATGCTAATCCTTGTAAACTGATGTGCAAGAAAATTAGGTTTATAGATATGATATAATCATTAAAAGCGCGTTGGAAGCATTTTCTTGGATCAAGTAAAATGTGTTTTATATGAAGTCCTCATTATTATATATTTTCTATTACTTAGAATACATTTCAGTAGTAGAAATAACATAACAAATTTGAGCTCATAAAAATTGAAACAAATATGATGATAATTGAGGATTTTTTCTGATGGGAACAGTAGAAGACCACGTAGAGGCAGAGCCACGACGCAAAGGAGAAGTTGAGCGACACCTTGATACATCATCTCTCCCACCAGAGGAGCAGTGAGGAGCTTGGGACCACGGGGTCTGAGAGCGGCAGGCAGAGGAATTGCAGCCATGACGACAACCACGCATCGGAGTGTGATTTTTATCCTTCCAAAGAGTGAATAAGATCTCCATTCTGAAAGCATACCATATCTAGGAAAATTTGAAGAGGATTCTAGGCAAATCGCCCAGAAGCACCATATGCCAAGAAAAGGGCTCAGGCCAAAAAGGCCGAAAGAAATCATGGATCTAGCTCTAGTACTATTGAGTTCTTCTACAAAACCAAAAAATATGCATAGAATTTTATGGATGACCACAGAAAGGGCACCAGGGATCAAGAATCCCCAAGTGCTTAAGGCTGGAACCGAAAGGCAACCCTTGGAAAAGCACACACCGAGAAAAGTGTACAATCTTGGGTTCAGTGGTGGCGGACCAGACAACAAGAAACCTAAATCGCCAGGAAGTCTGAGAAGACTGCAAGTGCCACCATTGATTGAGGATATGGACCATAGGCAAATGGACAACCAGCCAGAGATAACTCATTTTGGGTTCGTAGCTAGTGAAAGGAGTCCAAGGATACCATTTCCAATCCTTCCACCAAGGTCTGATAGACTGAATGCCAAGCTTATGTAACAAATGTATAGGTAAGGCCAAGATGAGAAGCTGATAAGTTTGTCGATCTGGTCGAGACAGACGAAACTAGACTTGAAGGTCATCCCATAACTAGAGGCTCATAGAAGCTCAAGAAAACAAATTCTTAGGTGTTGTAATGTCATGTTTGTGAAAACGTAGAGCACTAACACTCTGGATTTTGGCTAGTGGTAACCTTTGCACCTGAAAAAGAGGTGACCACGAGAGGTTGTGTTGATTCATGGAGATCTCGTCATGAAAACCATCACCCACCCATCAAAGCCAAGGTTTGATAGCTTCCCAAGCATGCCAAATGATTTTAACAACAGAAGTACCCTGGATCTGAACAAGGTCTTTCATAATGAATATGGTTTGAAAACCAATCCCCTTCTAAGGTTTTGGTTCCAATGTCTTTTACTCCTCATGTTGGGCTCCTTCTTTGGAAGAGAGAACTTTTTTGAAAGAAAGTGAATTGGAAAGAAGAAAAAGGAGGATTAAATGTGTAGATAAAAAATGCACATACCTTGTGTTAAACAAAGATACTCTAAAGAAAGAGAGGAGGAAGGTAGCCAGGAAGAATTCGATTGAACCAATTGAAGAGGAAGCAACATTGAAAGATGTAGTGGAAGATTTGGGAGGTTTAGAATTTATGAAGCTATGATCCTAGAAGAAACAATCTTGGAACAAATTCAATCTAAAATTAAGGCACCTAGAATCAAGGAAAAAAGGAAAAGAGGAGAAAATTCAAATGAATAAAAAATGATAATAGAATCTCTAGCAGAAAGAGACTTTGAGAAAATGAAATTAAGCTTAGGGAAGGAGCTCATCCTTCCCCAAACCCAGTGAAAGTCATAACATGGAATGTTAGGGGCATTAATGCCCCTAGAAAATGGCACTTGATCAAGTGAAAAAATGATCAAGCAAAAGTGGACATATATTTATTACAAGAAACAAAACTAAAAATAGAGCAAAGTAATAAGCATCTAAATAACTGGAAACAATGGAAAGGACATTTTTTAGATTTTGACGGGTGTTTTGGGTTGCTAGGAATTATTTAGAACCCACTCAAAGTAGAAGGAAGTATGGTAGAGGACAACCAATGATGGATTGTAATGAAATGTAGAATGCTTCAAAGAAATGATTTTTTTTTATCTCTTTAATGTACATGGAAAAACCACAACTATACATAAAAGAGAATTATGACTGTATTTAATAGAGAAAATTGAAGGATTAATTGGTGAGAAATGAATGATAGTAAGAGACTTTAATGCAATCTTAAATAACTAGGAAAAAATGGTGGGTCTAAGGAGAATAACAATGATCCAATCAGATTTCCAAACATTCATAGTCAACAATCACCTCAAGGATTTACAAGCAAGGAATGGAACTTTTACATGGACAAATTGTAGGAAGGGATTCACTAATATTGAAAAAAGATTACTTAGATTTTTTATTTGTGATTATTTGGACAATCAAAGGCAATACTGTGAAGTCTTAATACGTTCATTCACCTAATCAGATCACTTCCCCATTCAATTGATTATTAAACATGATGATCATAGACCAAGAAATCCCTTTAAATTTTAAAATATGTGGTTAAGAGTGTCAAGGTTGAAGAAATTTGTTGAGATATGGTGGAAGGAGATTACGTCTCGAGACCAATCCTACATATATCAACTTACTAAAAATATAAAGTACATCAAAACTAAGTTGAAACAGTGGAACAAAGACCACTCCAAAAATATATTTCAAGAAAACCAGAGAGTAGAAAAAGAGTTTACAAACCTTCAGGAGGTCGTAATTGAGAAAGGAATGGGAATAGAGGAATATGAAAGAGAGAAGACATTAAAAACAATGCTAAATAAATTATTGGAATGGGAAGAGTGCTATTGGAGATAAAAATCCTAGGAAATTTGGCTTAAAGAAGGGGATAGAAATACCAAATATTTTTATAAATTGATAATAGGCGATAAAAAAAGAAGTAGATATACAAACATCAAAAGATAAGATGGGACGGAAAATAAATTGTTGGAAGATATTAATAAAGAAGAAGTTACATATTTGAATTGAGCTTAAATAGAGAAGAAAAAATTAATAGTGAGGATAGAGAGGATTTTCAAGGTACTAGTCCTTCTATCATACCATAGAACAAAAACAAAGAGCTTTAGAAAATCATTACCAAGGAAGAAATAATAGAGGCTCTTTTTCAAATAAGTCCACACAAGGCTCTAAGACCAGATGGATTTCCAGCTAGATTTTTTAAACATTTTTGGGAAGTAGTAGGTGACGATACATTCAAGGTGGTGGGACAATCAATAAAGAAGAAAAGTATACTTACTTAGCAATAATTCCAAGAAAGAGACAAGTCCAATCCATGAATTAATTGAGATTGATTTCCTCTTGTAACACAACTCATAAGATAATTTTTAAAATCATTGCAAAGAGAATGAAGCTAATGTTGAGTTCAATTATTTCAAAATAATAGAGTGCATTTACCCTGGGAAGATCAATTGTGGCTTCTTTAGCACAAAGAGTGGCATCAGACGAGGTGATCCAATTTTCCCTTTCATTTTATTAGCACGGTGGAAAATTTAGGGAGATTCATTAACAAGTTGAAGTGTTCTTAAAAATGGCATGGGATAAATGTGGCAGTAGGTATGGATCCTATGGTACATCAATAATTTGCTGATGATACAATATTGTTTAGAGAATCTAGTAGGGGTGAAGAAAATAATATGAAATCCTTGTAAATAGATACTATGAAGCTTCAGGACAAAAAATCATCTAGAGTAAATTAGAATTTTTCTTTCTCAACACTCAGCCTAGCCTCCAAAAGGTATTAGCTAAAATTTTTAATTTGAAAGTGGCAAGTTTTCTTGGAATTTTTTTGGGAAAGTCATTGTTTAGTAGAGTCAATAAAAAAGATTTTTGGGAAATTTTAATTAATAGATATTCAGACAAAATGGGAACTTGGAAGGGTAAGCAGCTTTCTTCATTTGGGAAACTTCTAATGATTAAGGTATTTCTATGGGCAATACTAGTCTACTCAATGTCTTATTTAAAAATTCCAATGGCAGTAGTGGAGGAATTAAATAAGACCATGAGAAGTATTTAGACACTGATGATGCCACACAGATCCTAACAATAGTGGATCCCCCAAGAGGCTTGGTTGTTTGGAACTTCATCTTGGAATTCAATGACACAATAACTAGGCATGTAATGTGGGAGATTGGAAATGATTAGAAAGATTCCTTTTGGATTGACTTAGAGAATAGCTATGACACTCTTGCAAACTATCCTAATATGGAGGAAATTAAGAGAGAGACTATTCGAGTTTGGGGATAAAAAGTGAACAATTATGGATCAATAATCCTAAAGGATAGTATAACCCAATGATAGTAGAGATCATTGATGGGAATAGAAGCACCAAGAGAACAAAATGAGAACCTTAATGTTTTAATAAGGGAGAGAATTGTTGTGCCAACCAATCAAATGGATAGGAAAAGGTGGTGTGGATCCAAAATAGGATCCTATAAAGTTAACTTAGGATATAAAATTAAAGAAGTTGTTATTGCCAAGGAAGGATGAACGTACAAATTATTCTAGAATAAGCATTACCTCCCAAAGATAGGGGTGTTTGAGTGGATGACAATTCAAGGAATAATTCTCACAGAAGACCAAATGGAAAAATTACCATCTATGGGGTAGGAAGATGTGCTTTATGTAAGAAGCAAAATGAAACTGAAGACCACTTATTACTCAGATGCCCTTATGCTAATAAATGCTAGAACCATTGTTTAGCTAATATGAATATGAGAGCTCTTTTCCTTTTTAGTGAAGCAAATTTTATTTTTTGTGATCATGGCTGATTGGTTAAGTATTAGAAGCCTATTATCATATAAATCTACCCTTTGGTATTGATTTTGTCACTTGTTGGAAGATCTAGTATTCGGTAGAGCAGTAAAGAAAAGTATTCTTCATGTTTGATGATGTAGTGTGTGTTTAGATTGTTTAAGTTAATGCCAATGGTTGGAATTGTGTTTGGGAGTTATGCAAGTCCTATAGGAAGTGTGTGATAATGTGTTTTGGGTTTGGTACATTTTTTTTTTAAATATTGAAGCTACACATTTTGTGTTGTATGTTATGCAACTTTTGGAAGCCAACCTATGAGATATTAATCTTGCTAATCTAGATATTTATATTTATATATATATGACCGAATTCAATTATGCATTAAGGGTGTAATGTGATGTGGTAGACCATTTTGGAGTGATTGAGTGCAGTTTTGCATGCACATTTTGATCTTGGTTGATCTGATGAATAGTTGTAGAGTAGAATAGAGAAAATAAGTAGATAAGTTGTAGCTGATAATTTTGCAGTTTACTAGAACTGATTTTTGGCATAGTCAAATGTTGTTATCTAGTTCACTACTTGTTGTAATGTATTTGTAAACAATTGCAAGACAATGAGCCTTCCTATGGGTTGTATCCCTTTGTACTTGAGTAGTGAGCTCTAGGCAGTATGCCTCATTGCATGTGCATTCCCCTTTTATAATATTGCAGGTTCAAATCCCATTGTATTTTTTCCAATTTGGGTTTTCACGTAAAAATATTGATGTTATGGTTGAATTGTTATTTATTTTGTATTTTTGCACCTTACTTTCTTTCTTTCCCAGTTCTTATTGACTTTAAGATCATGATGTAAAATATTGAATTTCCTAAGTAAAGAGATAGACTAAAGATAAAGTATGTGAGAAAAGAGAACACAATCAGAGAAAAATAATTGTATATTTCTACCACCATAGGTGATAAGGATAAGTATAGCATTACAACTAATGATTACAAAATTACTATAGTACACCTCAAATAAACATCAAGAGTCCAAGAAATTGATTATTTGATGGAAAATATTGAGGTTGATTTTTCTAGAACGATGAAGGATAATGTGAAGATCAAATAACTCAAAGCAGATGTAGAATAGTTAAGAGAGTTGAATAAAGAAATGCTGCAACATAAACAACAACAATTGATGGAATTTATAATTCAACCTATAATAACGCCAAAAGAAAATGTTTAGGAAATAAACATCATCAAGGATGAAACTTTTATATTAGAATATTATATTGAAGATACATTTAAAAAAGGAAAAAAGGTTATCCAACAAGTAATAGAAAAATATTTAGTTTCTTCTCAAATAAATAAAAAAGCCATTCCATAAATCCTATGAACTTTGCTTCAGAAAAGTTGAGAAAGAGATATAGAAGTTAATAGGTTGGATAGGAAATTAGGATGGGAAAAGGTAAGATTGGATGAATTCATAAAGGAATGGATGATGTTTCCTTAACCACTTACAAACTGAAAGGTTGTCATGTTACAATCATTGGTAAGCTTATAGTTAATTTAATAAAAAAGTGCAAATTAGGAAAATGTGAACAATAAATTTAAAAGTTTAGAGATTATTTAATGAAGAAAATATTTGATCCCTATTCAAGTGAACAAGGAGATAATAAAGGATGCAAGGAGAATAAAAAAATATTATTTTTTATTATGAAAAAGAGACAAAAGGTAGAGACCTAAGAAAGGACAACCTAAATTGCAAGTATAATGCAAAAAGTAAAAATTTGCTACTCTCTCAAAAGTTACAAGGGAAGAAATGAGTGCAGTATTTGCAATGTTCAATGAATTTAGATGCAGGGTTGATGAAGAGATGGGGATCGGAAAATAATTGGGAATTGTTTGAGTGATATAGTCAAGGTTTTTGTTTACACAAGTTATTTAATATTATTCTATCACCGAAATACCTTTTTGTAGTCATTAAAATTTTTAGTAGATACAAGAGCATTCCAAAGATGATAAGCTTTTGTTGACAAAGTCAACATTCTGATTTAAAGGATCTAAAATATTCCTTTTTTTCAAGCTAGCATTATTTTATATTTATGAAACTATCATGTATTTTGAATCCAAAACAGAACTTTAATTGTAATGGTCTCAAAGGTTTTAGACTAAAGGCTAGAGACTTATTAGTTTTATTGATTGGAAATTAGATAGACTTGTGGAACTAAGATTGCTAGTCAATTTATAAGTTCACTTCTTGATTTCTTTTTGTCATCATTAATATTATTTGTGTATATTTTGCATACCATTTTGTTATGAATGTTATGTTGTCAATGTAATTCTCTATAAAGCATATTATAAATTTATTAGTGCATTTGGAATATCAAATCATTGCATTAGTCTGTCGCCATAGTTTTGCAATTTTATTGTGTATTGTATGTCCTTTAAAGATATCTATTTGTTAGTTAATTTTTGTCAATTATATATTTGTTCTCTTCTTTCAATGTGTTATCAAGGTATGCAAGTGTAAATCATTGAAACTTAGATTTTTTGTTTTTTATTAGATTAGCAGGGAGAAATCCCTGACCGAAAAGAGAGAAACAATATTATATCTATAACCATAAACCAATTGTAGGACAACTAGGAGTAGTAAACCAGTTCTAATAAAAAATTATCAAAAAAATTCATGCCCTTGAAACCATTTTCTATGAATACTAGTTTCATTTCTATTACTAATTATAGAAGTATCATAATTGCAGTTGTCATAAACCAAACTACTAATTCTCTTACTAGCACTATCCTTATCATCCTTTAATAAACCAATCTTAGCATTCTTAATAAACATTAAGTTTTTCAAAGTAGGCATGCCGGCCTCAAAAAGCCACCAGTTGTAAGCCATAACAGAAAGGAAAAATAGAGGAAGCAAATAGACCATTACTCCTTCTTGAGTAGGTTCCAATCCTCCTCAAGTTTTCCTAAATTCTACATCCGAATCTCCTGTTGATCTTCTTCCTCCTCCTCAGTCATCTACCATTCACCCTTCTTGACCTTTTTCTTATTGATTTTCTTCAGTCGGCCTTGACCATAAACCGTGCCCAAGACAATATTCTTCATTACCCCATCCATGATACTGCAGGATTTCAATTTAGTCCATATGATAACTTAACATCACAGTAAATATTATTTAATAGAAGAGGAACAATACATAATTAAAATAGGTCGAAATCTCCAATACAGGAGAATACATAATTAAATAGAAGGTACGTTGGCAAAGGATAAGTACTAAAAATATTGTTCAAAGTTCACATGTGAAGCGATGAGGGACATGGATATGGCAGTGATGAACATAGCGATCAATAAGATCACGAGAACGTGAAGAGATCATAATATCGCAAAAGCAGCCTAACTTCATTTTCCTTATGCCCCTGCAACAACGCCAATTAGGGTGCTTCGTCATACCTCCATTCGAAATACAAGGGTTCACCCTACTCAGGGCTTCAAATTCATTGCTACAAGTACTCGGGACACCTCCCACCTGCACAGTATACATACTCATCACCACAACAGCACAAATGAGAATCGCCATGGCCTTAGTCATCTTTACTTTCAAGAAAACAAAAATTGCAATGGATGATTCAATCCATTTGCTTCTTTCTTTTTATAGACTTGGAAGGCCATGAGTTGGCACTGGAATCAACATAGACGGTGGTGAATGTCACGTGGACAAAAAAGATTTTATTTTATCTATCAAATATTAAAAAAACCTCGCTACCCAAAAGACTAAACAATGAATTTGTGAGCTGGCGAGTCCCTTTTCATGGTAATTTATGTTAGAAATGATACGCATTGGTTAAAAGAGAGCACCGACCAAAGATCAAGCCAGGAGTTTTGATCCTTGTTTTGATCTAATTTAAGAAAGTTCGCTTTGGCGTTAGTGTGTTTGTTGAGTGCTTATTATAACAATCATGTAGTACAGAATTTGTATGAAAGATTATAGGGTCAGAACTTATAGTTTGGTGTACATGTCAACAAATAATACTTGTCTATAAATCATTTGCTTTGATCAATAGTAATACTTGTCCCTGTTTTCGCAACCCTATCTTGTTCGAATAAATCTTTACTAATATAATATCAGAGCAGTGATCCATTAAATGCTAAAATTGTAGCGATGGAGGTTCTCTGCATTTCATAATCAGCTAGTTTCCATGGTGGTTCTCACTTTGAAGACTTCTGCTATAGTCTATAGACTTCGGTTATTAATAATGTAAGACAATGCAGTGATTTTCTTAGAGTAAGTGACTGTGGGGAGTATCTTGTATTCCACATTTTCTAAGATTTATATGCATTCTAGAATATATGTACCTGTTTGCATAGGGTAAGTTCTTATTAATTGAATCTCATTCTTTGAAATCAAGACAACATGGATGGAATTCACATACGGGCATAGCTCCAATTTTTGATAGACTAATTACTAGATTCAATTTTCTATATATATGAGTATGTTGTTATCCTTTTCTTAACTGAACAAGAGTTGCGTTGCAGCTCGAGTCAGACATGGGAAAAAGAGATGATCTTGTATAACATTATAAAATACACAGTTTGAAATTTTGAAAGAATCTTTTTCACTACTCAATCCAGCCACATATTATTGGAAGAAATTTGTAAAAATCAGCAAGCAAGTCTGAACACAAATTATGTGTAAAATGAAAACAAAATCTTCTTTCGATTTAGTAGTAACCGAAAATGTTTCCCCTCTGAACACAGATTGTGCACAGAAAAACGTAGATGACCATAGAGGGGGCTGTATGCAAGACTCTTATTTCAAGAATAACTTGACTACATTGCATCTTTCACTCAAAATGTTATTCTAGATACTAGTTTATTAAATAACTTTGCCTAGATTTGTTCAAGCAGCAGGTTCGAATACTTATCAAAGGCTTAATATTTTTTATGTTTGTGGCTAATATTTGGTAATATGGAGTTTTTTTTGGTTATTATGATAGCATTTAAATTTGTAGACTTACAGCAGAGAGGTTTTATTGTAGAATAGAAGCTTGTTTGTGAGCTTTAATTTATATTTACTTTGGCCCAACTTTCCCCCAAAATGGGAAAGAGTATAGTAGGAAAAAGCTTCACTGCACATCAGTCATTTGTTCTCTTTGTTCTCTTTTCAGCTTCTGTTATTTTACCTACAATATGGCTACACAATCTCACTCTGCTATCACAGTAGGTATGCATCTCTTGGTGTTTTCTTCGCTATATATTGGGCTAATTAGCATTCTTAACTTAAATCTTTTTCCTTCTTCCTTGTGACTGACTTCAACTTTTTCAAGCACAATATTGCTCCCCCTTCTCCTTGATAGGTTTCTAGATTGTCCTAGACTTCATCTTCTTCTATGAAAGGTAGAAAGTCAATGACAAGATCAATGCAACCTTCTCAGTTTAGAACCTCAGTAATTAATCTCTTTCAATAAAAAAACCTATAATAGCACAAGGAAATATAATTGTAAACAGATAATACAGATTTTTCCTTTGTATAACGTATTTTGAGAACAAAAGGATCACATGTACAAACATAAAAGCCATAAATAGTACTGTCCAAAACCATAATTTCATAAACAACCAGATACATATGCATTCAAAATAGTACAGGCCATGGGCAATAGCAAAAAGAAGATAACATGCAAACATGTATCTTCGGCAACGGTTCTACTAACATGTTCTTTACAAGTAAAATAACTAGCTGCACATCTGAGGAAGTTATGAAAGAGGTCCAAAGATTGGTGGAATTATACAAGCTTGACGAACTGGATATTATTATGACACATGATTCTAACACTCTGTGTCTGTTGAGTAGTGAACTATAACTTTTTGTTATAAATGATCCTTTAAAACAATAATAATTTAGACATCAAGGATATTTAAGTTTCCATGCATTTTTAACTTGTATAGGAATCATAGGAAGAATTGAGCAGATTATTGCAGATGCTGGAGCCCCCCTAGCATTTGTCAAAGTGGGAGATTTGTTCTAAGAAATTATAGTGTCTCTGTTTGTCAATGTGGGAGATTTGTTCTAAGAAATTATAGTGACTAAAGTTGGAGACTTGAAAATGGACTCATCTTCATGCATTTGTAAATCAATGAAAATTTCCAACACAATTCAATATTTTTTTGTTTTTCATAATTGATGGACATAGATAGCCCCTCAAGAATTAAATGCAGTTAACATGACTAGTAATGATAAAGAAATAGTGTCAAACTACTAAGCCAGCCAACCCTAGCCAATTATAAGATTAAATCTTTAAACAATCTAATAAACATTTCTTCATATCTTCACTTATTTGTGCCATGCACTTGAGTAGGGTGGAGTTGGAGAGCTTTATGCCAAGGCAGACTTGGCCTTTCTCTTGCCATGAGCAAAATTTAACTTTGTTTCACCATTCCTTTCATAGGGAAGACTTCAAAATCTATTGGACAACTTGACCATGTCGAACTTCATGCATCATGTGCCACCCCTTTAACATGCCTAGCGAACTTCAAGTTGGTTCTGACATTGCTTTCTACCATGCTGCAGGTTGGAGTTTGTCTTGTCTTAGGCATGGTAGAGTTGGAGGTTGTGGAGACATGCTAGGCCAAGAGCTAAGTGTTGTGCAATCCATCCATATGCTAAGCGGACTTCAAGCATGATGTGCCATGCATAGGGTGGACTTGAATGCCTGATAAGACATAAAACATGGTGGTCTTCATGATCAGTAAGACATTGGCCATTCTTCCTTGGGTGGAATATGTTACTCTTTTGCCATGACTAAATCTTGTGCAAATTTGATGACTACCTTCCAAACCCTAAATCTACTTTCAAAAATTTTGAAAAAAGTAAAAAGCAAAAAAAGAGAAAAGCAACAACTAAAAAAAAAAAAAAAAAAAAAGAGAAATTGCAATCCTCATCCTTTAGACCTTCTGAGCACTTTGTCAACGTCTTGATAGCATTCCGAACATAAATTCTCTTCTTGTCTCCAAATGATTTCTCAAAAATCCTAATCTTAAACTCTCAAAGAAAAGAGTTATGAAATCGCAGAGCTAAGACCAAAAACCCTAAAAAGAAAACAACTAGGGGGTCTCTATTTGTAATGGGATGATGTGTGAAATAGGCCACAACAGGTCCCAACCTAATTTTTAGTTATGTCTATTTTGTTGTTTTGTCCTACTCTATGGACTATTTTTCCTTGGTTAATGTTGTTGGGGTCTTTTTTTTTGTTCCTTCTATCTCTATCTAAATACCACTTTGGTAAGCCTCGTTCTTTGTAATATGTTTTCCTAGTACTATCCATAGTTGTTTGGTCAATACATTAAAGTGTTGTCCATAGCCTCCTAATGAGTTGCACAAGGAAATTTGTGAATTTTTCTATAGAAAATTATGTTTAGTGAATGGAAGAATAACTCATAAATTTCTTCCATGTCCATTAGATATTGTTGAATGAAGCATAAAGTACAAAAACTCTTAATTTCTAGCATTTATTTATTTATTTTCACCAAAAACTCTTTATGAAACTCTTTCGTTAATTGTCAAAATGGATGGATGCACTCTTTAGTTATCTTGGAATACCAATGCAAGGTATCTCCTTAAAGAATATTAGGAAATATTGTAATGAACTAAGGCATGTCACTCAAGGAAGTCGTGAATGCCTATGAAAACCTAACAAGCTAATAAGAAAATACGACAATTATTATATCCTTTCCCTAAATCAAATTGCATGTCTCTCTAAACAGTGAGAATAAATACCCAAAAATAATTCTTCTTTGTGTGATCCTTCGAAGAAGTATAGCATGCCATGTAAGTCCAACAAATCATCCTCCATCTTGTAGTGTGTTGATTTCTCCTCACAAAACCCTCATAACTTTCCAAGACACTCAAGGATCTTAACTACAATTTTGGGACTCAATGTATTAGTATATTGAGACTCTGTAATGTATCATATATTAATAGATATTTGTTCAATGAAGATATGGTTGATAAAATATCCAAATTCATCATTAGACTTCTTAACAATCATTCAGTTGATGAAAAAACTAGAATTGATAAGATCTACTATCTTATAAACTATCTTGAAAAACCAAAACATAAATTTTATTTTATTTATCCAAACTTGAAAATCTAAATATTACTGCTATTCAAATGAAATGATATATATAGATGTATGTACAACAAACTATAAGCTCTGACCTTATTATCTCTCAAATCAATTATGTACTATAGGATTGTTACAAAAGAACTCAACAAACACATCCAGTTATCTAGAAAGGATCAATCTCACTCTTTCCTTTTACCATTGTTAGTGCCATTTTTAACAAATGCATGTGATTTCCAACATAAATTACCATGTAAAGGGACTCGCCAGCTCACAAATTTCTTGATTTTTTTTTTGGAGTGAGATTTTTAACTTTTTCAGAGATAAAATAAAATCTCCTATCCACATGACATTTACCATCATCCATGTTGATACTGATGCCAAATCATGGCCTTCTAAATCTATAAAAAGAAAGAGGTAGATGGATTAAATCATCCACAACAATTTTTGGTATTTTGAAAGGAAAGATGACCAAGGCCATGGCAATTGTGATTTATGTTGTTGTGTTGATGAGTATGTTTACTGTGCAGGTTGGAGGTGTAGTTTGTCACAATGAATATGAAGCGCTAAGTAGGGTGGACCCTTGTGTTGCAAATGGAACTATGGGGAAGAAGCCTAATGGTCATTGTTGCAGGGGTATCAGGAAATTGAGCTTAGGCTACTCTTGCAATATTATGATCTCTACAGGAGCTCATCACCTTATTGATGACTACATTCATCAGTCTCATATGCATGTTCCTCCTTCCTTCAAATGTTATATATTCTCCTTAGGCAATTCTTTGAGAAATTTTTTGAAGAATAGTTTTTAAATAATTAACCTTTGCCAATGTACCTTCTAGTCATTTATTAATTCTTCAATATTAGAGATTTCAATCTATTTTAGTGATATATTGTTCTTTTGCTATTCAATAATATCTATTGTTGATCTTTGAGACAATATGGGCAAAACTGAAATCTTGCCCCGATATTCTTTCTCCTTATTAGGTTGTGTAACCGATGTTAAACAATGGCTTCTAATGAAAAATAAATTGCATGCTCTTAAAATGACAGTTTTTTTATGTAGGGTTTTGATATCAAGAAAGTTTATTATTGAGAAACTAGTTAGCAGATTATTTTTTAATTAGAATTAAAATCTCTACAATTTATAAAAAATTTTTGATAGATATTGATTCATAGATTTTTTCATCTAACAAAATTTACAATTGAGATAATTATATTATCTATAAAGTAAAATGCATAAACAAATATCTATCATACTTGGATTTCTTGTTATCTTTTCCTTCTCCAATTTTAGATCCATTATGTTTTGGAAGAAATTGTAGATTTGTTCTTACACTAAAATCTAGAGTTGTCAATAAAATTTAATGAATTGGGGATTGAGGCCTTCCGGTTTGGTTTGTATTCATAAATAATCTCTTTCTACTTGGATAAGACTAAAAAAATATAATTTCTTCATTAAATTATACAAGTGTAATGAGTTCTTATCACTTTTGGCTTTGAGTTGTGTATAATGCTTTTCACTGTTAACGTTTCTCATTATACTATATGATCTATCATGAGGATGAAATAGTTCTTCATTTCTGCTATCTAACTAATTCTTTTATCCATGAATCATGTAATATGATAAAAAACTAATGAAAAGTGTTATGCAATTGATCCAACACTAAGATCCAAAGGAGTTGAAAGATCTTCATCAGAATCTTGGATCCAACTTCATCGACATTCTTGAGTAATTGTTTCAACAACAAAAACATTATTAAACATCACGTGAAATACAGAAAAATAATAATAATTAATGCATCAGAATAAAGGTTTTTTTTCGTGAAGGAGGGTGATGCACTATCATGTATAGCTAGGACAAGACCCTTCTTGTGGGTGCGATAACTATTACAGAAACTCAATGCCAACCTTGTTATTGTTCTAAATTTTTAAGAAAGTAAGATAATGTTAATTGTGAAAAAAGAGGATTTTAGGAGCTTAGTTGTAGCAAGAAAAAAACCTTATATTCATGCTAATGGTTTCATGCATATTCCTTGAAATTGGAAAGAAGATAAAATTCATTATTTTCTCAACAAATAAGATTACTAGTCTAGAAAATCACGGTTATTTATAATGGTTAAATGGTGTTGTTATCTGAGTTAATGTGATGTTGGGCTTAGGTTCATGTGATGAAGAATAAGGAACAATATAGAAGAATGGTTTGCAAGTTCATGCAGGGGCAGCAAGCATCATGGTCATCAAGAAGGGAAAACTAAACAATTTCCAAAAGTGCTAAGGGTGGCTAGAGGGTTTTTGAGCATCCCTTCCACCTAATTCATCTCTAGTCGTTGATCCACAATATTTGCCTTCTCTTTTTATCAAGGAGTGCATAAATAGGCAAAACTCTTACCATGTTTTTTCATGTTACCAGTGGCTTCCAAGGGGTGCAAGCTTTTCCATACCGTTTCTCCATGGGACAGCTTAAACATCACACACTAACAGTTAAGTCCTAGGCTAAAAGTTCTAAATAGATAGAGTTGACGAAAATTTTCTAGGCTTAATTTGTTCCTCAGTATGTGTTGTTTAAGGCTAGCCTTGCTCCAAAGGTCATAAAAAAAATGGTTTTTTTCAAGGGGTGCAAGCTTTTCTATACTGTTTGCTCCATAGGTAATAAAAAAAATTGAAAGAAGAGTCAGGGAATTTTCTTTGTCTAATATTTAGACTATAAAATTTTTAACTTTTCTTATGAACTACAAATCATAGGAGTTCACTATCAATTTTTTAACTAGCATATATATCTTAAATTTTAATTTAATTTATATAAAATACGTTGAAGGATATTATTTGTGGCACCTATTTGAATTTATGGTATAAAATTGATTAAAAATAGGCGCCTTGAGAAGGATACGCAAGGATATCTCTTGGTGTATTCTATATAGATTAAATTAAAATTTAAGATATATATGCTAGTCGCAGTCATATGGCGCGACATGGAAAACATAAGCTAAATGCAATATATAATTATATAGTATTTTTTTCTTGAATTGGATTATACTATTATGCGGAGATATATGAAATTTTATATATCTATTTAGACCATTTTAATAATATTAACGTCTAGCAAGAATAAAGTATATACTAAAATGTAAGATATATTAGACTTTATTTCATTATAATATAAAACTTTATTGAATGCTTAGTATTATGGTTAGAAATAGGGTTAGGGTTAAGGTTCACATCATTGTTAGTGCTACAACTAGGGTTAGCATCAAGGTTAGGGTTTGGTTTAGGTTTAGATTTATGGTCAAGGTTAGGATTTAGGATTACTATTAGGATTATAGTTAGGGTTAGGGTTTAGTGTTCGGGTTAAGTTTATGGTTAGGGTTTAGTATTAAGGTTAAGGTTAGTAGTAAGGTCAAGGTTAAGGTTTGCATCATTGTTAGGGTTAGGGTTTAGGGTTAGGGTTATGATAATGGTTAGGGTTTATATCATGGTTTGGGCTAGTATCAAGGTTAGGTTTGGTTTAGGTTTAGGATTATGGTTATGATTAGGGTTAAGGATTATAATTAGGATTATGGTTATGGTCAGGGATATGGTTAGTTATTAATATTAGGGTTCAGTTTATGGATAGGGTTAGGGATTATTGTTAGTGTTACAATTATGTTTACGATTTATATCAATTTAGGGTTAGGATAACCATAATTACAATTAGGTTTAGCGTTAGGGTTAGAATTATAACTGGGTGTAGGGTTAGGTTTATTAATTGATTTATGATTATTTAATGTAGGGTTAGGCTTAGGTTTAGGATTATCGTTAGAGTTATGTTTAGGGTCAGGGTTATGGTTAAGTTTAGGGATAGAATTATGGTTAGGGATAGAATTATGGTTAGGGTTAGGGTAAATGTTAGGGTTAGGTTTTAGGGTTCGGGCTAAAGAGAATTGCTTGGTTTTAGGGCAATGGGTTGGCTAGGATTTGGATTAGGGTAAGGGTTACAATTGTGGTTAGGATCAGAATAATGGTAGAGTTAAGTTTAGGATTTGGGTTATGGTTAAGTTTAGGGTTAGAATTATGGTTATGGTTAGGGTTAGGGTTAGTATTAAGGTTAAGTTCTAGTCTTATGGTTATTGTTAGGGTTTACATCATGATCAAGGTTAAGGATTTAGGGTTAGAGTTAGATTATAGTCAATGTTAGGGTTTACATTAGGGTTAAGTTTTGAGTTATGGTTTGTGTTAAGATTTAATGTTAGTGTTTAGGGTTGAATTTGAGATAATGGTTAAGATCCACATCATAGTTATGGTAAAGATTTGGGTTAAAAATATGTTTATTGTAGGGTTAGGATTTAGGGTAAGTGTTATGATTAAGGCCAAGGTTTAGTATTATGGTTATGGATATGGTTAGTGTTAGGATTCACATCATGGTTAGTGTTATGTTTTACATCATGGTTAGGGTTATGGTATGGGTTAAGATTTAGTGTTAGGGTTAACATTATCATTAGGGTTAGGGTTTAGGAATAGGGAAAAGGATTATGGTTAGGGACAAACATAGGATTAGTTTATGGGTTAGAAAAATATTTAGGTTTAGGGTCGTTATTAGGTCGTGCTTAAGCTTACTATTGGGTTTAAAATCATATTTAGAGATAGTATTGGAGATAAAATAAAACTTAAGATTTAGGTTTAGGGTTATGGTTTGGATTATTGATGCATGGGATACTAGTCTACAAACACCCCAATAGGCTATACTTATTGTTTTCAGAACTTGACCTTAGAATCCCTCAAGGTTTTCTAGTCTTCTCCTTCACCAAACAACTCAAATTTGGATTACCAACTCAATCAATCAAAATAAAATCACCTATGGTCTTCACATGACCCAAAAAAATTGGCTCAGAAACCAACACATACCCATTTGCCTGGTTTACACAGAACCCTCTTACTCTCGTGCAACCTAGGCCTTATCCTAGTAGCCCTGCCAGATGGGTTTTTCAGACTTAGTTCAATTTTTTCCCAAAACACTAACAAAATAAATTAGACTTATAGATACCCTTCTGGTTGTTACATACAATATGTGAAAATAAACTATGGTTCTTTTGGACAAAATATCTTGACCAACACCCTGCTACACACCAACTAGGCCCAATTAGCCCTCTTTTCCAAAGTAAGTACCAACAAATGGTACAAACACAACACCAAACAAAAAAAATGTCTTGGAAAATATTCCAAAACAATATATTTTCCATGTTTCAAGGCAAGACACACTCATTTGATAGGTTAGATATCAAACCCCACTTTTTAGATCTCCTAACCTAGGTCTTTCTCAAAGCAACACTTCCATTCACTTCTAGAATTGAAAAAGGGTCATTTTACCTTTTTTTCAACCCCCAGAAACATCTTCCAACATAGAAACACCACCTTGTTAAGCTACTTCTTCTGCTACTATACCCATACCTCCATTTTCATACTTTTTTTCTCAGACAAACAATCACTTTTATTGATGATCACCTGTTCAATCCCTTTTCCCTGCATTCTTTCCATTTTTTTTGCTAAAAATAAATTTATAGGGTTTCATTCCTCAAGGAACAATAATGACATAAAGAGGAATGAGCCCTAACTTATCATTTTGAGACCAAAATAACACAAAATGTGCATCTACAACAATGTTCTTTGGAACAGTCAAAATAAATGATTCAAAACAGATGTAAAAACATTCAAAATGGATTAAAATTCTCATTAATATCCAAAGGAATCACCTACAATCAATTTCCAATCAAAAATTAAAGAAAACAATACAAAACTAGCAAGTAGTTTCCAGATTTTTGTATCAAAAAAGAGTGCAGTATGTACAATGCAATAATGATTGCTTCCCAAACTTCAACCTTAATTCTCCAAGTCATGTAGCATGAGTTATAGACCAACGTAAACCTTACAAAACTGACCATAACCACCTTTCCCCTTAACAAACATCTAAACCTCTTGTTTGGCTAACTAGTCATTGGGTTTTTTAATTTGAATTTGACAACACTAGACATAATCCCCTTAATCCTAATTTATCAACACCAAAGGCTTTATTTGAGCCTTATTACATCAAAATGACTCAACACAACCTAATTAAGCTCATTACGAATCCTTTGTTCCATTTTTACGTATTTAGACTTATTGACCCCTATTAGATCCATTTGCACTCAAAACTCATTTCATTCTTCCTCTTCCATTCAAATGCCTTAATAGTATTTATTAGAACATTTTTAGGTCCTTTAGACCATTGAATCCATGTTCTATACCAAAATGGCTTCATGTACATCCATGTCATAGGATGTGATCCTGCACCATACTCACCCCCTATGAAAAATATCTTGTCCCAAGAGAATACGGGTCTTGTTTGTACTCCATGCATCCTTCTCAAAGCCCACCTACACCTTTCAAAACCTGCAACAAACTCCTACAAATGAGTAGATAAAAAAAATTATTGGATCTCTAATTTAGATAGTCATGTATGGACTACTGTTGCACCATGTTCCCTACCTTTGTGAGGTCCAAATGACCCCAAACTCCATTCATCCTTGAAGGACTAGCATTGTCTTTAATTTGCATACTTAGAGGGAACTCAACAGTCCCTATTATCACACTAGTTTGCACCTTCCTTTTGTTGTCAGCAATAGAATGTTGTTGCCCTTCTCATTTCTTTCCAAGCCCCTGATCACTACCTTTTGTTTCCATCGCCTTAGAAACTTCCAAACTCACATACTCCTTCCTACCAATGCATATTACACTGGATTTAAAGATATGATTATTTTTTAGAGGAGTTAATGTAAATCTCTTACCATCCTTGTGAACAACATATGTGTTCAAGAACCAATCATGCAATGTCCTTCTCTGATATTGCCAAGGTCTTCCTAAGGGTACATGACAACATGTCATAGCAACAGTGTCACACAATACCCTATCATGATAATCACTAGTGGTGAAATCTACATATGCTAGCTCTTGGACTACTAGATTTTGTTCATCTGTTACCCAAGTGGCTTTGTAGGGTCTATTATGTGGTATTCTTACTAAATTTAACTTCTCAACCATCTCTTGAGAAACCAAGTTATCAAAATAACCTGAATCAATTATCATCCTACATATTTTACCATGACTCAAGCATTCAGTTCTAAAAACGGATACCCAGGGTTGTACCTGCTACAACCTTTGTCCTCTTCAAAACATCAGAAAGTCACCCTCAGGTTATTAAGCAACAATACCAATTTTCTCTTCTGCTGGTTGTTCTTCCCATTGGGCCAACTAAATTCTTTTCTTAGTCTTCTTGCCACCTTGTTCATTCATTGGATACTTGAAGGAAGTGTGCCCAACTTCATTTCATGTGAAGCACCTTCCCATAAAGACTCCTGATCCTCTACCTGATCTAAATCTACCTGCACCTCTGTATCCACGTCTCTGATCAAAAAATGACTCCTTACCCTTATCATTGGTGCCTTATCCTTGTCCTTCATTGTTAGGCTTGCTGCCCTTTCCTCTATTTGCATTACTTCTATCACTTCCTCCTCCTTATTTCTCTTGCTTCCTCTTTACCTTTTCTTCAACCCTTATATCCAACTGAAAACACTCTCCAAGTTTCTTTGGTATAGTCAAACCAATCTCATCTTGGAAGTTGTATCTAAGCCCATTGAGATATCTTGCAACCTTCTTAGCCTCATCTTCCAATCCAGTTCTTATACTCGACTTGTGGAATTGCTCAGTGTAGGTCATCAGATCCATGTCTTTTTGTTTCAGATTTTGTCTCAACCTCTTTGTCTAAATAGCATAATCAGATGGAATGAATTGATCCTTCATCATGGCCTTCATCCTACTCCATGTGGTGATCTTAGTCATCCCTCATTTTTTTCTCTCCTTCTGCACACTACTCCACCATGTTAGAGCTGTACCTCTCAACTTTGTGCTGGTAAAGTTCACCTTCTTGTCCTCATTCATGTCTGCATACTCAAAGTAGTTTTCTAGGGTATCAATCCACCCCAATACCTCTTCAACCTTTCTTGAAATGTTGCATTCTCCCTTCTCATTTGTCTCATCTCTCTATCACTTTTTGCTTCTTGTTCTTTCCCTTCTCTCCTTTCCATATCGAAGGTCTCTTTCAACTCTTGGTTCTCCCTGGCTCTTTGTTATTTAAGAGGCATCTTGTATATACCCCAACTAGTACACTACTTCTCCTTCTTCCTTACTTCCCTCAAGAATCTACTAGTGGCTCTGATACAACTATGATGCATAGGATACTGGTCTACAAACACCCCAACAGGAAATATCTATTGTTTTCACACTTGACCTTAGAATCCTTGAAGGGTTTCTAGTCTTCTCCTTCACCAAAGAACTCAAATTTGGATTACCAACTCAATCAATCAAACTGACATCATCTAGGGTCTTCACATGCCCCATCAGACTTGGCTCAGCAACCAACACATACCCATTTTCTTTATTTACACAAAACCCTCTTACCCAGGTCCAACCTAGGCCTTATCCTAGTAACCCTGCCAGTTGAATCTTTCAGATAATTCAATTTTTTCCCAAAATAGTTACAAAAAACATTAGACTTATAGATACCCTTTTTAAAGTTACATAACATATGTGAAAATAAACTTTGGTTCTTTAGGACAAAATATCCAGACCAGCACCCTGCTACACACCAACTAGCCCCAATTAGCCCTCTTTTCCAAAGCAAGTACCAAAAAAAAAGCAAGTACCAAAAAATAGTACGACAACAACACAAAACCAAAAAAAATCTTGCAAAATGTTCCCAAACAATATATTTTCCAGGTTTCAAGGAAAGACACAATCATTTGGTAGGTTAGATATCAAACCCCCCTTTTTAGGCTTCCTAACCTAGAGCTTTCTCAAAACCACTCCTCCATTAACTTCAAGACTCAACCAAGGGTCATTTCACCTTGTACTCAACCCCAAAAAACATCTTCCAGCATAAGAAAACCACCTTGTTAAGATGCTTCTTCTATTGCTACACCCATGCCTCCATTTTCATTATTTTTTCTCAAACAAACAGTAACTTTTCTTGATAATCACCTTTTCAATCTCTTTTCCCTACATTATTTTCATTGGTTAGGTTAAAAATACATTTATAGGGTCTCATTCCTTAAGGAACAACAATGATATAAAGAGGAATGAGCCCTAACTTATCATTTTGACACCAAAATAACAAAAAATGTGCACCTACAACAATGTTCTTTGAAACAGTCAAAATAAATGATTCAAAACAGATGTAAAAACCTTCAAAATGGATTAAAATGCTCATAAAAAACCAAAGGAATCATCTACAATCCATTTCCAATCAAAACTTAAAGAAACCAATATAAAATTAGCAAGTAGTTTCCAGATTTTTGTATTCAAAACGAGTGCAGTCCGTATAATGCAATAATGATTTCTTCCCAAACTTCAACCTTACTTCTCCGAGTCATGTAGCATGAGTTATAGACCAACATAAACCTTCCCAAACCAACCATAACCACCTTTCCCCTTAACAAAAATCTAAATCGCTTGTTTAGCTAACTAACCGTTGGGTTTTTAAATTTAAATTTGACAACACTAGACATAATCACCTTAATCCTAATTTATCAACACCAAAGGCTTTATTTGAACCTTATTACATCAAAATGACTCAAAAAAACCTAATTAAACTCATTAGTCATCCTTTGTGCCATTTTTACATATTTAGACTTATTGACACTTATTAGATTCATTTGCACTCAAAACTCATTTCATTCTTCCTATTACTTTCAAATGCCTTAGTAGGCAATATTATATGATTTTTATGTCCTTTAGACCATTGAATCCATGTTCTATACCAAAATGGCTTCATGTGCCTCCATGTCACATGATGTGCTCTTGTGCTAATTATCGATAAAGTTATGGTTTTCATCATTGTTGGGGTTAGGGTGTAAATAAGGGTTAGTATTATGGTTAAAAATACATCATGCTTAATGTTCGGTTTATGGTTAAGATTATGGTTAATGTTGGGATTTACATCATGGTTAGGGTTATTATTATAGTAATGGTTAGGGATTAGGATTATGGTTAGGGTTAGGTATACATCATGCTTATCATTAGTGTTAGGGGTAGGTTTATGGTGTTATAGCTAGGGTCTACAACATGGTCAAGGTTAGGAATATATTTTAGGTTATGATTGGGGATGGGTTTTACTATTAGTGCTAAGGATTATTGTAAGGTTAGGGTTTTGGGTTAGGTTTATAAATAGGGTTAGGGTTAATATTATGATATGTCATAGTTGGTGTTAGGTTTAGGGTTACAATTATAGATAGGGATAGGCTTTACATCTTGGTTAGGATTAGCATTAAGGTTAGGGTTATGATTATGGTTAGTGTCTATATTATGGTTAAGGTTAGACTTAGGGTTGGGGCTATTGTTAGTGTTATAGTTATAATTATTGCTAGGGAGGATTAGGATTATGGTTACAACTAGGGTTTATATCATGTGAGGGTTCAGCTTAAGATAATGGTAGGGTCTACATCAGATTGAGGGTAAGGATTTGGATTAGAAATATGTTTATTGTTAGGGTTAGGATTTAGGGTAAGGTTTATGATTAAGGTTACTATTTATTGTTATGGTTATGGATATCGATAGGGTTAGGATCTTTATATCATGGCCAATTTTATGGTTTACATCATGGTTAGGATTATGGTTTGGGTTGAGATTTAGTGTTAGGGTTAGTATTATGATTTGGGTTAGGGATTAGGAAAAAGGCTATGTATTATAGTTAGGGACATACTTAGGATTAGGTTGTGGGTTAGAAACATAGTTAGGTTTGGGGTCATTATTTGGATTGACTTAGGCTTAGTGTTGGGTTTAAAATTATAGTTAGAGTTAGTATTGTAGATAAAATAACACTTATGATTTACATTTAGGGTTACGGTTAGAGTTATGGTTTACATCATGGTTGGGGTTACCTATGATGAGAATAAGGGTTAGGATTACGGTTAGGACTACATCATGGTGAAGGTTAAGTTTAGGGTAAGGGTTATGGTTAATGTTGGGAATTACATCATGGTTAGGGTTACAATTATAGTAATGATTAGGAATTACGATTACATCATGCTTATCATTATTGTTAGAGTTAGGATTAGTTTTATGATGTTAGGGTTAGGGTCTACATCATGTTCAAGGTTAGGAGTATATTTTGGGTTATGGTTAGGGATGGGTTTTAGGGTTAGTGTTAAAGGTTATTGTAAGGTTAGTGTTTTGGGTTAGGGTTATGATTAGGGTATTTAAAAAGTAAAAAATTTATATACAATTGAAACTATTTTATAAATAAATATTTCTATATATAATTTAGATCTTGTATACATTTTTATTTATGTAAAATAAAATTTTAGAATAAAAATGAATTTTAAGTATATATAACTTGCATACATTTTCATCTATATAAAATATATATAGACACACTTATTTTTAATACACAACTTCTAAATATCTTGTGTCCTTGTTGCAATTTTCATTTGTGATTCTCATGTTTCTAGTGCCATAGCTGAAAGACACCGATGATGACACAAACCTTGGTGTACCTACTATAGGAAGCAACTGAAATATATATGACAAGACAACATATAGTAGAAGAGGAAGAAAAGCTACAAAAGAATAAATATGGTAGCTGGGATTTAATTCAACACTCTCCCTCAATCACAACTGCCATCTATAATACCCAAGTTGCTTTGTTGATGCACAAAAATTTCTTTTCCCTATGGTTTGGTGAAGATGTCTACATGTTGATCTTCTAACTTGCAATGTTCCAAAAATATTTCTCCATTATTGATCAACTCTCTAATGAAATGATACTTTGTGGCTATATGATTGCTTCTTTTGTGAAAAACTAGATTCTTTTGACAATGCTATGGTTGAGTTGTTGTCACATATATCTTTGTTGGTTATTCTTGTTCATGCCTCAATTATGTGAACATTCTTCTCATCCATACTTCTTGACAAGCTGCCCCTATAGCCACTACATACTTTGCTTTAGGTGATGGCAGATTAACTATTGGTTGTTTCTTTTATGCCCAAGATATTATGCCTTATCCAAAATGAAAAACATTGTATAAAGTTCTCTTCCTATCATCTATAATCCTTGCACAATAAGTGTCATTGTATCCTATTAGCTTGAAATAATTTATCCTTGATTAGAGAATTTCATAGTTCCTTGTCCCACTGACATATTTCAAAATTCTTTTTCTAGCTTGCTAATGAGAAACTTTTGGAGACTCCATGAACCTTTAAATAAGAATAACTTCAAACATTCTATCCAACCTTGTGGCTATTAAATGCATAAGACTACCAATGAGTTTTTTATGGGTAAACGCTAAAACTTTGTCATGTTGCAAACCAACTTATCAACACAAGTTAATTTAAGTAGTTCTAACTAAAAATGAATTTTAATCAAACATATGGTCTATATAGAGTCATTATAGCTAAGTTATATAAGGGGCACAACATTTCAAATTGGAAATATCTACTAAATGTATATTTTATACCACTTTGGGTCTAATTACCAAAAAAAAAAAAATGATGTTTCAACAACTCTTATAAATAATATTTTTTTGAAATGTAAAAATACCCTTTTATAGATCTATAAGTGAATTTTCCAAAATAGATATCTTCTAATATTTTAATTAGTTTTAATATTTAATATTTTATTTTTAATAAAAGTAGGTCATTGGCACTAAAATAGAGGGTTGATTATCTTGTTAAGGAGAAATACTAAAATTTATTTAAAATTTTTGTAAAAAATATGACATTGTACAGAAAATAATCTATGTCAAGATGATATAACTATTTTCTAATTTGGATAAATAGTTAATAAAAAAAGTGGTGGGAATTCTAAATAGTTATATTTGAGGACACACAATGCTTTAAATTTATTAAAAAATATAAATTATAATAAACAATATATCCATGCACTAAAGTTCCAAGTTATCGATATATATAAAAAAAATTGAAAAAAAAGGTAAAATTTACTAAATAAAGTGTGGTGGCTTGTTTAACTTCAATTTAAGAATTTTATCAACAACTAAATTATAGTGTTTACTTTATAAAAACCTACTTCAAATAATTTTTTAATTTTTTCTTAAAATTAAAAATATAATTAAAATTACAAACATAAAATAGACAAAAAAGTATAAATTTCATTAGTTTACATCATTTCAAAATTCAAAACATAATTTTTACTTTCTATTGATTTAATTTAAAAAGTTGGATTTACATCTAGTCCTTTGTCATCTTTACTCAATTTCAAACCCATCAAAATAGGTGTTCAAGATGCTTTGGAATTTATCATATTGAGCCTCTTCAAACTATCATTTGCATACTTTGATTGTGAGATGAATATAAATTTATCATTTTTGATTAATTGAATGCCAACAAAGTATATCGTTAATTCCAAATCAATCATCTTAAATTCTTTTTTCACAGTTGGTTTGAACTTGTCAATTGACAAATCACATGTGAATATCAAGTCATCAATATATAAACAAACAATTATGATCTTGCCTTACTCATTCATGTTGGTATATAATGTAGGCTCATTGTTGCACCTATTGAAATCATTTGTAAAAGATAAGAATCAATGATGATATACGATGATCTTGGGGCTTGTTTAAGTCCATAGAGTTCCTTCTTGATCTTGTAAACATTATTTTCATGACCCAAAATTTCATACCCAGGTGGCTGCTCCACATAGAGCTCTTCTTATAAATAAATCTTCATCAAACTCACAAGTGAAATGGAATAGGAGAATGTTAGAGTAGACAATTTGGAACAATATTAAAGTATGGTTTCATTATAAGATGTCTAAGAAGGTTTACAACAACATCCAACTCCTTGCAATGAAATACTTGAATGGTTAACAACATTATTGGAACCACCACTAGACGTATAAATAGTTCTTATTGACTTTAGATATTGATGTAAAATATTGAATTCCATAAGGAAAAATGTAGACTATTAAAGATAAAGTATGTCAGAAAAGAGAACATGATTAGAGAAAAATAATTGCATCTTTCTACCACCATAGTTAATAAGGATAATTGTAGCATTACAACTGATGATTACCAAATTACCATCGTACACCCCAAATAAACATCAAGAGTCCAAGAAATTGATGCTTTGATGGAAAATATTAAGGTTAGTGTTGCTAGGCCAATGAAGGATAAATTGAAGATCAAATAACAAAAAGCACACATAGAATACTTAGAGGGTTCAACAAAGAAATGGTGCAACATACACCAAAAATGATGGAATTTACAATGCATCCTATAATAATGTCAAAAGAAGATGTTGAGAAAATAAAAGTCATCAAGGATGAGAATTGTATATATTAGAAGATTATATTTAAGATACATTGAAAAAAGGGGAAAAAGTTATCCAGAAAGTGATAGAAAGATATTCAGTTGCTTCTCAACAAAAAAGAAAATGATTTAAGAAAGCCCATAAAATTTTCTTGAGGAAAATTGAGAAAGAGATAAACAAGGCAATAGGTTGGATAGGCAATTAGGATGGGAAAATGCAAGATTGGATGAATGCATAAAAGGAATGGATGATATTTCCTTAACAACTTAGAAAATGAAAGTTTGCCATGTTACAATCACTGATAAGCTTATATTTAATTTAATAGAAAAGTGAGAATGAGAAAAAGATGAAGACGAAATTTAAAAGTTTAGAGATTATTTAATCAATAAAGCCAATTAGGGTGCTTCGTCATACCTCCATTTTCCTGATGCCCCCGCAACAAAGCCAATTAGGGTGCTTCGTCATACCTCCATTTGAAATACAAGGGTTCACCCTACTCAGGGCTTCATATTCATTGCGACAAGTACTCGGGACACCCCCCACCTGCACAGTATACATACTCATCACCACAACAGCACAAATCAGAATCGCAATGGATGATTCAATCCATTTGCTTCCCTCTTTTTATAGACTTGGAAGGCCATGAGTTGGCACTGGAATCAACATAGACGGTGGTGAATGTCACGTGGACAAAAAAGATTTTATTTTATCTATCAAACACTAAAAATACCTCGATACGCAAAAGAATAAACAATGAATTTGTGAGCTGGCGAGTCCCTTTTCATGGTAATTTATGTTAGAAATGACACGCATTGGTTAAAAGAGAGCACCGACCAAAGATAAAGCCAAGAGTTTTGATCCTTGATTTGATCTAATTTAAGAAAGTTCGCTTTGGCGTTAATGTGTTTGTTGAGTGCTTGTTATAACAATCATGTAGTACAGAATTTGTATGAAAGATTATAGGGCCAGAACTTAGAGTTTGGTGTACATGTCAACAAATAATAATAATACTTGTCCCTGTTTTTGCAACCGTATCTTTTTCGAACAAGAGATGCAAAGCAGCGAAGTTCCTGCCCAGAGATGCAGGGACTGAGTTTGCATAAAAGAGGCGGTCAATGTTTCGAACAATGAAAAACTGTAAAATGGTTTTGTATTCATGGGTACACATCTCTGCAATAAAGTAGTTATCAGCTTATTTCAAAGAGGAAAATCGAGAGTTTCTGAATGAAATAGGACTAGTTTCTGTAGCCCAACATCCAGATCTTGTTAAGCTTTATGATTGCTGTGTAGAGGGAGATGAGCTGCTATTGTTTTTTAAATCAAATTGTCTATTAAATTTTACTTGAAAAGATTAAGAGACACAACCAATTCCTAGAAATTTGAGTTTAAAATTAATAGCTACCAGCTATTTAAATTAGATTTAAAGAAAGCATCAAACTAAAACTAACAACACCAATATTTCCAGGCTGAAGAATCCACAGTTTATTTTAAATGATTGTTACATAAAATCTGGATAACATAGATTTGCAAACTCTTCTTTTAAATTTTTTTTCAATAAATTAAATCATTGTTCCATACATTTTTCTCTTATCAGAAGCCAATTTAATTAATCTAACATTGTTTATTAAACTAGCACGCTCTATGTTCATGCTAGCTTCAGACGAAATGAGAAAGTCTTATGGTGGGAACATAACATTAACAAAGAAATTTGATCACTGAAAAACACTGCATGCACTGATTTGTTCAACAGCACCATATGTTAAACCAACTCAAAATAATAAGTGGTACAGAAGATAAGTACTTCACATTTAAGACACTACATTGCTTTCCTGATAATCATCTCAAAGATCATATTTTTATCAACAAATTAGCATTTCTATGATTCAATAACTATAAGAGTGCAATCCACTCAGAAATAATTGCTAAGCTGGATTTGAATTCACAATTGTATTATAAAGAAAAGTCATCGTACACTAGAATTGCATTTAAGGGAAGTCATTTGAGACAGTTCTTGATTTTACATCCGTGGCAATATTTGTACATATCCAAAATCCTGGTCGGTACAAGTGATGTTTCTAGTTTATACTATTCATTCGGAGACTGTTTTTAACTGCATTTGAAATCCAAGTTGAAAAAAAGATCCATTGAGTGGAATCGAGAAAAGATTTCAAATGGGGTCAAAATTCACTCAGTAGACAAGCAAAAATTTATAAAAGAGAAAAGTAAAACAATCGAATGTTTTGCAATTTGAATGGTGAATTGTCAACTGAGACAAGATACCTTCATCCCACAAAGATTTATGTACAAAAAACATATGGTACATAATTTTTTGGAATTGCACCACAAAGCTCTATCATCGGTACTAATGATTTTTTAAGTGATAGTCACAATAATAATTAGGTCTAGCAAGTGAATTTGAATATCCGTTCTGCCCTAAAATTCAGAATTTGAAGTCCCCTAAAATTAAAAATTTCTGAAGACTACTGTTTGAGTAGATTGGAGAGAATTAGGAGGTATATCATTTCTAATCATATAAATGAAATTATTTCTACTACTAATGATTAAATAAGAACGGATTAATGCTAGAAATCGTGAAACTTAATGCCTGAGAAAACAGTACTGTGACGAGTATCTTTTGTCAGATTTCAATGCCACGACAGAAAACATAGGCCAAACAGAGTGGGAATTTTTAACTACTGATGATGCGAGCATTACAATGACCAACCGAATTCTAGAGTTTTCTTTCATAATCACTCACAACATCTAGGGGAAATCTTCTTCTAGCTTTATACTCAAATGTACTTCTAAGACATGGAGAACAAATTATTAGGCCAAACAGAGTGGACATTTTCAACTACTGATGATGCAGAGCATTACAATGACCAACCAAATTCTAAACTTTTCTTTCATGATCATGGTTCTCACAAAACACATAGGGAAAATCTTGTTCTCACCTTATATTCAAATGTACTTTTGAGACGTGGAGAACAGATTATTAGGCCAAACAGAGAAGGCATTTTCAACTAATGTTGATGCAGGGCATTACAATGACCAAGTAAGTGTTAAAATTTAATATTCATGAGTTTGGATTGGACAGTACATAGGCATTCGCAGCTATCACCATTTGTGTAGGAGTTCGCAGATAAGTATGGTTCAAATGAACAGTTGGCAATTAAGGTTTTATGTTTTCCATGCAGGTTACATGTGGTCATTGATGAGGTCGCCAGTTAATAGGAAAATTATTGATGTATTGGACCATTGATTTCGACTTTATTTTGTTAGTTCAGCATGATCTTGTGCAACTGATATTTGGTTCTACATTTGTCTTCAGCTGTTCATCAAGTGCAGTTTGAGTATCTTTTGGGGAAAATTTTCCTTTCATTTCCCACTTTAAACATTCACGATTCTGAAGGCTTGAATTCATTTTTATTTGTGTCATTGGGTGCTCTCATGTGAATTTCTTTTCACATGACATTTTTAAAACATCATGGGGCAAATATTTTTAGTATTCAAAGTTAAAGCATTTTAATTCAGAAAACAAGCAGTAGTCTATTTTGATCATGTCTCTCGCAATGTTGTAGCATTTTAGCTTATTGATTAATTTGGTATGGTTTCCACTGTTGCTTATTCTCTTTAGTGCATCTGATTTACAGGTTGTGTACTCTCTTCAATGTATGCGATTTACAGGTTATCTTCATTCCAAAACACAGAGAACATTGCCAAATGCTAGCAGGTCAGCTTTGCAAAACAGACAAAAAATACTACTTGATTTCACCAAACAGCTCAAATGTCTAAGCGATTCTGCAATAGTAGCCAACAAAAAACTCATATTATTATTATTGCTATTTTAATTGTCTTAATGCTCTTATAAGCTTGCATTCTACATAGGCATTTGACGTAGAAGGGCACATAAAACATTTACGTTTCTTGGGCTGCCACTAAAGATCTCACCCGACTTTCTTTGTTATATTATTTTTTAAATTACTCTTGTGATGAGTACACTCCTCTGTGTTCAATGTATAAACCGCTCCTTTTCTTTTAAAGTAATATATACCTAATATTTTACAGATGAATATTATTCTCTTAATCCGCATTCAATACTTGATTTAGGTTAATATGCTTATATTTATTTATTCTCGGACTGTGCTCAAGGATAGGATCATTGAAGGAAATGCAGCTAGAAGAAGCCCTCATGAACTCATCCAAGAGAATTCTTTTTCAAAGAAAATTCCAGCACTCTATGACAGTTTTTGGCCATGTCAAGGGATATGTTGCAATAGTAAGAAGCATTTAAATTTTATCATAAAACCGATTATTAGATGTGTCAATCAAATTTTTTATATAAAGCGGTGTTTTATATATGTGTGTGTTTGTATGCATTTAGCTTTGAAATATTCTATTTTCAAAATCAGATAACTCTCGATTCTATATAAATAATCTAATACTATATTTTGATATCTTTACAATATTTATATAAGTCTCTTTATTAATGTTAATTTCTCTTCTTTCTTTCTTTTTCTGTAAAAGATATTTAGCACAAAGATGGAGAACTATATTAATTCATAGAATACGTTTTTTAATATTCAAAGTTCACTTACATAGTCAATTTATATCCGTATAAAGATTCATTCATCCATCCTTTAAGAAGTTTCTTATGTACAATTAAAATCTTCTCAGTGTCTATTAAGATATAATTCACATTCAAAGGATGAATTATAGCACATTCTTATATAAAAATAATCTTTAGCCTCTATAAAAATAACATTCTAAACAACTATACAGAATTGAATACTATCTCTTACATATGAGTCTAGCCTAGCCTACAAAAATCATTTCTCTAGAATAGAATTTTATGAAATAGATAGATAATGTATACACAACAATCTTTCAATTCATGGAGGCACTTTTCTTTGGCAGCATCAAACGCAGTCATGGGTCTTCTAAGAGTATAAGTAGGATGGCTTGCAACCACGGCTACAAGAGAAACAAAGCAACCAATATAACCAGTGGCTCCAATCACTAGTACTTTACTAGTGCTAATACATTTCCCCTCCTTCACAATATTGTCATATGAAGCAATCACATAAATGGAGGTCATGGTTGATACTTAATTTTCATCCAATATTTGAGTAAGCAGGCAGAGATCAAAAGCATGAGGGAACGCAACAACACTTGCAGCCATTTTTATTTCCAAAAAACTTTACAACCCTTATCCAACTTAGGAATTTCGACGCAATACATTGTAGCATCCTTTTGTTGGGTGGAGATAGAGTAACTGTCCTTTCTCTGAATTCATCGTAAAAGTTTTCAATGATTTTTGTAGTTCTCTCTAATTTTGAGTCTTGACAAGGTGGTTTGGGCATATACATTGGGGAAAATAAAATGAACATGTAAACTGAAGGTAACAACTTTGAGCTTGATCTTGTTATTCTTAGCAGAAGCAAGGTCAAATGAATTTGTCTATTTTCCAAAGAATTCCAGAGCTCAAATGACCACCTAATCTGACAACCTAGTACTCTAATATTATTCTTTTTTAGAGTATCTTGTATTTGTTAATTCCTAGCTTAGTTTGTTCATAGGTCAAATCAATTTCTTTATAGTTCCAAATCTTTTGTAGATCCCAAATGGCTTTCTGATCTTCAACCTAGCACTACGCTGATTTTATAATTTATTTATAGCATCCTGCATTTAATTTCCTTCCAATCTTTTTTGTTCAACAAAGACTAAACTTGGTTTGCAACACTCGATTTTATGCAAAGCTGTCTTCGCTTATGCTAAGTATCGAAGCTTGAATATTCCATGTACTAAAAGTATTTTTCAAGGTTGTCATCTATCAGTTACTAGATTAACTTGTTTTGCAGTGGAGTCCTTAAATTGAACCCCCACCACATGTGTTTGGCAAGGTACTCTAATTTTGAAGACTTCAGAGGTTGCTTTGCCATTGTACACAAACATGTAGCCTTCAAATTAAACCTCCTTTGCTTCTAATCCCCTCTCTCTAGCTGAGCAAACAACTTTTTATTTTTTCTTTGTCATAGGTCCATTTTCTGATCGTTTTCCTTTTCTTCTCTTGATATTTTATGTTCAACCTCGAGATTTGCCTTATCTCCATGCGCTAAATCTCGAAAGATCAATATTGATCCATCACCTTGTCTTTTCATCAAAGGATTCTCCTTCAACTATTCTATCAACATTGTTGCATCAATGGAATCTCTTTGAACCTGATTTGAAGCTCTCACATGTCACAGTCCTAGTGAATATACAATCTTTTCCTTTCTAGATCCCATGGAATATAGATGTTCTCAAGTGGGGTTTCTAGGCCTCAATCAAAAGAGTTTGGACTCCTTGAAGTTCCTTTTTTTCTTATAAGTTTGAGAAAGTGTCAGTCACATGATTTGAAGCTATCACATGTGACATGATTTGAAACTATCACATGTCATAGTCCTAGTGAATATACAATATTTTCCTTTGTAGATCCCTTGCAATATAGATGTTCTCAAGTAGGGTTTCTAGGCCTCAATCATAAAATTTGGACTCAGGTACCCTTTTTTCTTAAAAGTTTGGGAAAGGGGCAATTGAGACTGTTTGGATAGAGATATTTACTAACTCCATTCACTTGATTTCATACACTTGGAAACCAATATGCACAAAGCTTTTGTCCTCTATGGGCTTGATGGTTCCCTTTCTAGTATTTGGGATAAATGGATAACATTAAGTATGCTTACAGTGTAGACCAAACATATTCTCCAACTGAAGACTTAACCTTCTCAGGCTAAGGTTTATTTATGTCCAAATTCGTGTAGATCTAAATATAAGAAACATGAATTTAGAAGATGGTGCAATTATTGTAACTATGTATTCTCCTAGCCAGTTCGGTTTGCAAATTACAAACCTTGTGAAATAACTACTCATTCCCAAATTGCAGTACTACCTCTTCAAAAAATCCAAGAGGACATGCATGGGATAGCACATTTTCCATTTTCTAGAAGTTGCCTTTGGATTAGCTTTGGATACCATGAAGATTGAATAACTCTTGTTGTGATGGAAATTAGTAAGGTATACTCATATATGAAACAAAATTAATTTTCCTAGATTCACATTTGTAGTATGCTAGTGCTCTTTTAAATTTTTCCTATTTTCATAGCCTTTCTCACATGTTCTAAGGAAACTTTTGTAAAAGATGAAATTTCTCACTTGCCTTCATTTGGATCACATTTTTATTACTTATGCTTATTGGCTTCTTCAATCAATTAATTATAGCAACTACCCAAAGTTTTGTTACCCAAAGTTTTGTTAGGAAGAGGCAGAGATTGGTTCCTTGACATCAAAGCAGGTTTCCAAAAGGCATCTAGAAAGATTGAATTCCTCTAATGGAACAAAGGATATAAATTTTGAATGAGGATATTGGTCTCCAGCTTTCGCTACTAGCTCAAATAAAGTAGGACCAATGTGTGGATTTCTGGAAACGCCTATAGAATAGAGTCTTCTTTGTAGCTATAGAATCTCTTTTGTTATGGATACCATCATTACTTAGACATGATCTCCATTTATGTATAAAAAGAAATATTGGTCATTAGAAATGGCATGCTATTTGTGTATGCTCGATGTTCTTATTGTATTTATCTCAAAAGCATTTCTCATGCACATTTTTTTGAAAGTGGGAAAGGTCATGACTAAATTTTTAATTGTCTTGAATTCAAAGCTATTTTGGATCAATTGTAAAATATAAGATTTATGTCATTCATATGCACTTGGATATGAGCTTTTTGTAGAAATTATTGATGTTAATAACCACATGAATCTTGTTGAAAAAGTTTTATATATTTTATTGGGAAATTTATCAAATTAAAACCTCTAACTAAAAGGACTTAACAAGGAAGCTTTTAATAATATTTTGTACATCACACGTGGCACGATTTCTATGGGATAACTGTTTTAAAAGTGAACATGCTATTTTAAGTACTTAAATGCCAGATTTTATGGATTGTATCGAGTTAGCTTGGCATTCTGATAAAGGAATTGTCTTTTGTCAATATTGTTTTGTGGACCATGTTTTCTCTTTCTTTAGCTCTCATTTTGCATACTGAATTCATTTGTAGTACTATGGCAAGCATTCACTCCTATGGTAAAATTATGTTTTCTAAGAAAACAATTTAGTATATGCCAAAATTAACAATTTTGTAATTTAATTTCATGAAGTTTAGTTCATACTAATACTTTCTGCAAACTCAGTCCCTGCATTATTGGATAGGAGAACTTCGTTGCTTTGCAGCTCTTGTTCTATTGCACATGATTTTCAAAGATTTAAATACATTCCAGAATATATTCACATGTTTACATAGGGTAAGTTCTTATTAATATAATTTCATTCTTGAAATCAAGACACCATTTATAGAATTCACATAAGGGCATAGATCCAATTTCTGATAGACTAATTACTAGATTCAATTATATATATATCCTTATCTTTTTTTGATCGATTATATTTATCCTTGTCTTAATTGAACAATATTGTCTACAATTGCAATTGCATCCAACACACTAATATATTTGCATTTATTTTTAATAATTGTCTAACTCACTATCTAAATATAGTCCTACATCATCCCATTTTCATATGGTATCATCTTCTTGACTTGTGATCAATGGAGGGTATATTGGTTATTCTAACCAAGGATTATACTTTTAAATTTATCATAGGCCATGGAGGAATAAACTCTAATTATGTATATCTGGCTTGTCTATGTATTTGTGTCCATGTACAACTTTAGAAATTTTACTATTTGTGTCTAGTTTGAACTTTGTGGTAGAAATTATTCTTTCTAATATGTTTTGTAGAAGTCACATCTAATTTGTGCTTTCTTATTTATGCACAATTTTATTAGGTTGTATTTTTTTAACCTATCCAATACTAAAATACTTTCATTTCTGTTGAGGTCTTTGAAATGTTACTATTGTTTTTTAACTTTACATGGGTATCTGAATAATTCCTATCTAGTCAAATTGCAATATCTATTGAATTTATAAAGATAATTAGTTTTATTTTCTTTTTAGGAACTATACTTTGTGTCATTATAGGGAATGACAATGAAAAATCAAACTATCATGACTATTATGATGACTATCATTGTTCTTCAATGATTTGGCTGGAATTTTATTGCCATAAAGCCCTTATTAAGAATATCAAGTGAATTCCCTTTCTAGTTATTGATGAAGGTGATTTAAACATAGACATAATAAGGCTCCACCATTCCATTTGTATTGAAGGTTTTATAAATTTAGATACAACAACATATCCATTAATAAAGATTGTAATAAACATCAAATTTTAAGAATAATAAAAATTATTTTAGTCATCATGAAATTTAGGCATCAATGTTGATTCTATTCTTACTCCATTAAGAAACATATGGGAATGGTAAAATGAAATTCCATACCATCCCATTTTGGGGGAACCACCGGTTAGTAAACAATGTACAAAGAAATTTTTTTCAGTGAATAACTTCTTCCATTACTGGGCGAGGAGGAGAAAGGAGAAGAAGAGGAAAAAATGAGAGTCAATAGACATGATAGTTACCTACTGGATTATGAATGAGGTATGAATATGTACGAAAATGAAAAACATATACTTTTTGTGGATTGTGGTTGATATCATTATATTATCATTGTTAATTGAATGACCCTAGACATTAATTATTAAGTGTATTTTCTTGGTCTACCAATAGAGCCAGCTAGGAATCGCCATAAGTGTTTTTTTGCAAAATTCGTTATCAATATGTTTGTGCGTGCTCATTTCAGTTTTCGGGGATCATAAGCCTTTGAGCCAACTAATATTCTTTTTAATTTCGTATCTTCAAAATTTGAGTGCAACAATATGAAATTTCTAATTCAAGTTTATGTTTAGTTGATTTCAGAAAAAAAATTGCTCACTTTTATCCATTTTGTATAAAATATTGGTGTGCTTGCCCATGGGTTGGGTGTTGGTTTTTTCATGCTTTCATTTGATACAACTTGTGAGACGTTGACAATGGAACAATTTAAGCTTCAGAAAATTAACTCTTTCCCTAAGTCTCAAGTCTTAGTAGCCACTCCACCAACAGGAAAACGAATGAAAAGGACCAAGTGATTGAAAAAGACAAACTCCAAAACTTAATCTATTGAGACTTCCAACATCTCTTTTGAAAAGTGTGATAACGAAAGAGCCAAATATACTTTTTGCAAAGGAAATAGGCATAGTGAGAAAGTATTTATCAGAAGGAAATTCATGTGTTGAAACAAAAACTCAAGGAGAATAATATTTCCCTTCATTATTCTTGTACTTCATCTCCTCCTTCCAAACATGACAACACTTCCTCTAGTTATTAAGGAAAGGGTGATGAAATGATCCCCACTCACATGGATAGAAATATTGGATGGATTATTTCTTCCAAGAGCTGCAATTCACATTTCTCATTCACCTAGCCACATGGATCCAAGTTCTCTTAGAGAACCATATTGCGACAGACTTCGGAGAATAAGAAATTGCTTTGTTCATGTTGTTGCAATAGGTGATATTGATTTGGGTGATGAATTAGGGGCAAATGTTTATTACATTTATTAAATTTCTCATAAACTACTTTTTCTCTATTAGATTACATAAGTATGAAACAATGTTGTGCTCACAACTGATCCAGTGTTCATTGGTGGTCAAAGGAGTGATGTTTACACAAAGGGTCAATTTGATTAGTAGTCTAATATGTATACCTCTTAGCACCTTCTTAGTGATGATCCTTATATTCCTTGGTCTCCACTACCTTATATTTAGAGTAATGATTTAGTTCCTCTCAATGAATTTGTGGACGTAATAATAATTTCTCCATCACCTACTTCATCAGAGTTGATAGTTAACATGGATTTTAGGACTTTTAAAAGCAAGATTCATTCGTCTTTTCAGATGTATGATCATAGGATGGCTTCATTTTATGTTTATCCAAGTTGACTTCTCATTCTTGTACTACAAGTATAGGGGACATTTTTAAGGGGATAAATCTACCCTTTGTAGATTTAACATTAGAGGATATTATTTAGTCTTGTCATTCCATTATTTCTTCCTTAACATTGGAGACAACTTATTATTATTTGGAGCTTTCATTTGTGAGAATTCCAACTACTTCCTTTTTTGACAGAGATGGCATGCACCATTAGTTTTCTTTCTTCCCAAGAGTGGAACTAGAACAACACTTCAATGATCCATTTTTCACATGAGTGCTGCCATCAATGCCAAAGGAGGAGATTGTTGGCAATTGACACTTATTCGGTTTAGTTGTGTTGTCATTGATGGTAACATACACAATTTTGGGTTGGTCACTTAACTTGTACTCACCAGTATTCATTGTTTGGAAACTGACATTCAAGTCATTTTACACACAAGGAATAGAAACTAACAGACAAGGGAAACTGGCAAACTAGGAACCGATATATGAGGCGAACATGGCAGATTGATCTGATAGGTCTACACAGAAACAATTAGCGACATCGGTCACAAAGTTCAATGCATTCATTTTTGTCTAGGCTGACATATAAATAAAATGTAATATCATTGTAAGATGACATAGGGAATTTATGTTTGTGTTCGGGAAAGGTATTTAAGTCAGTCCAACTAGGTTATTTTGGTAATGTAATGGAATATAGTGATGTGATATTGTGCGAGTGGTCTTGATTGACAGAATGCGATTGTAATGTTATGTAGTCAGTCTTGGATATTGGTTTAGAGGTTTGGGAAGTGATGCAAGATAGTGGTAAGGGAGGACATAGTGAAAACTAATATAGACTGTGCTTTAATCGAAACTCATCTAGCATAGCAGATGCACCTTCAGAGTTTAGAATTTTTTTTGTAACTCCATATTTGGTGTTTGTAGTCAGTGAGGCTGCTCCTTTTGTGATGAGAACTGCACTCTACATTGTTGGCCTTCCTGCATGTGAAAGCCCCTATTGTAATATTTATTCATTTGGCCAATGGATAGATATTGTGCGTCACCAATCTCACCATGTTTTTTCATCTTTCAGGATTTCCACGTATAAATATTTATGTTATGGTGTATGCTCTTGTGGTTGCTTCATTTCTATTTGTTGTTATACTCTTTTATAGTTATCGGTTACTTAAATACTTTGTTAATAAGGTTAAAACTGATCTTGTCAATAGAAAACTGGTTCACCACACCCCCCCCTCTCAGTGTTTTTGGACTCCAACAAGATTATTTATAATCAAAAAGGAATTTGTTCAAGTTGTGTTCATATTAAATAAGGATGCAAGACGAAATTCAATTTAAAGTTTCATTTATATCAATCCTCTTATCTAATAATTGAAATCTAATCTATTAGATAGTAAATTATCTTGAAATTAAAAACACTAATTACAAAATTTATCATTTTGTTTAAATAAAGCATTAGAAATATTAAAATTAATAAATTATAGTCCATAACAAATCTTTCTTTGAGCTTGGCTACATTGCCTAAGTAGTTAAAAGAATAAAAAGGGCAAGATTTCAATTTTGCCCATATGTCACAAAGCTCGAACAATAAATATTAGCAAATATTCTTTAATAGGAAAGGAACAATACATCATTAACATAGGTTGAAATCTCCAAGATAGGAGAATACGTAATTAAATAGAAGGTACGTTGGCAAAGGATAAGTACTAAAAATATTCTTCAAAATTCACATGTGAAGGGATGAGGGACATGCATATGGTAGCGATGAACATAGTGATCAATAAGATCAAGAGAACCCGAAGTGATCATAATTTTGCAAAAGCATCCTAACTTCATTTTCCTTATGCCCCTGCAACAACGCCAATTAGGGTGCTTCATCATACCTCCATTCGAAATACAAGGGCTCACCCTACTTAGGACTTCATATTCATTGCGACAAGTACTCGAGACACCCCACACCTGTAAAGTATACATACTCATCACCACAACAACACAAATCAAAATCTATTGTGTGAAAGGGGCAAGGGAAGAATCTATTGAGTAAAACATATGATGCAAAATTTTCTTGTGTAATCTTCTTTCCTATTTCATTTTTCAAACTTATGTTTTAGGTGTTTTAGCACTTTTAGTGAATGCTAATCCTTGTAAACTGATGTGCAAGAAAATTAGGTTTACAGATATGATACAATCATGAAAAGCGCATTGGAAGCATTTTCTTGGATCAAGTAAAATGTGGTTTATATGAAGTCCTGATTATTATATATTATTATATATTTTCTATTGCTTAGAATACATTTCAGTAGTAGAAATAACATAACCAATTTGATCTCATAAAAATTGAAACAAATATGATGATAATTGAGGATTTTTTCTTATGGGAACAATAGAAGACCATGTAGAGGCAGAGCCATGATGCAAAGGAGAAGTTGAGCGACACCTTGATACATCGTCTCTCCCACCAGAGGAGCAGTGAGGAGCTTGGGACCACGGGGTCTGAGAGCGGCGGGCAGAGGAATTGCAGCCATGACAAAAACCATGCATCAGAGTGTGATTTTTATCCTTCCATAGAGTGAATAGGATCTCCATTCTAAAAGCATACCATATCTAGGAAAATTTGAAGAGGATTCTAGGCAAATCACCCAGAAGCACCATATGCCAAGAAAAGGGCTCAAGCCAAAAAGGCCGAAAGAAATCATGGATCCAGCTCTAGTACTATTGAGTTCTTCTACAAAACCAAAAAATATGCATAGAATTTTATGGATGACCACAAAAAGGGCACCAGGGATCAGGAACCTCCAAGTGCTTAAGGCTGGAACCCAAAGGCAACCCTTGGAAAAGCACACACCGAGAAAAGTGTGAAATCTTGGCTTCAGTGGTGGCGGAGCAGACAACAAGAAACCTGAATCGCCAGGAAGTCTGAGAAGACTGCATGTGCCACCATTGATTGAGGATATGGACCATAGGAAAATGGACAACCAGCCATAGATAACTCATTTTGGGTTCGTAGCTGGTGAAAGGAGTCCAAGGATACCATTTCCAATCCTTCCACCAAGGTCTGACAGACTGAATGCCAAGCTTATGTAACAAATGTATAGGTAGGGCCAAGATGAGAAGTTGATAATTTTGTCGATCTGGTCAAGACAGACGAAACTAGACTTGAAGGTCATCCCAAAACCAGAGGCTCATAGAAGCTCACGAAAACAAATTCTTAGGTGTTGTAATGTCATGTTTGTGAAAACGTAGAGCACTAACACTCTGGATTTTGGCCAGTGGTAACCTTTGCACCTGAAAAAGAGGTGACCATGAGAGGTTGTGTTGATTCATGGAGATCTCATCATGAAAAACATCACCCACCCATCGAAGCCAAGGTTTGATAGCTTCCCAAGCATGCCAAATGATTTTAACAACAGAAGTACCCTGGATCTTAACAAGGTCTTTCATAATGAATATGGTTTGAAAACCAATCCCCTTCTAAGGTTTTGGTTGCAATGTCTTTTACTCCTCATGTTGGGCTCCTTCTTTGGAAGAGAGCTTTTTTTGAAAGAAGGTGAATTGGAAAGAAGAAAAAAGAGCATTAAATGTGTAGATAAAAAATGCACTACCTTGTGTTAAACAAAGATACTCTAAAGAAAGAGAGGAGGAAGGTAGCTAGGAAGAATTCGATTGAACCAATTGAAGAGGAAGCAACATTGAAAGATGTAGTGGAAGATTTGGGAGGTTTAGAATTTATGAAGCTATGATCCTAGAAGAAACAATCTTGGAACAAATTCAATCTAAAATAAAGGCATCTAGAATCAAGGAAAAAAGGAAAAGAGGAAAAAATTCAAATGAATAAAAAATGATAATAGAATCTCTAGCATAAAGAGACTTTGAGAAAATGAAATTAAGCTTAGGGAAGGAGCTCATCCTTCCCCAAACCCAGTGAAAGTCATAACATGGAATGTTAGGGGCATTAATGCCCCTAGAAAATGGCACTTGATCAAGTGACAAAATGATCAAGCAAAAGTGGACATATATTTATTACAAGAAACAAAACTAAAAACAGAGCAAAGTAATAAGCATCTAAATAACTGGAAACAATGGAAAGGACATTTTTTTAAGATTTTGACGGGTGTTTTGGGTTGCTAGGAATTATTTAGAACCCACTCAAAGTAGAAGGAAGTATGGTAGAGGACAACCAATGATGGATTGTAATGAAATGTAGAATGCTTCAAAGAAATGATTTTTTTTTATCTCTTTAATGTACATGGAAAAACCACAACTATACATAAAAGAGAATTATGACTGTATTTAATAGAGAAAATTGAAGGATTAATTGGTGAGAAATGAATGATAGTAAGAGACTTTAATGCAATCTTAAATAACTAGGAAAAAATGGTGGGTCTAAGGAGAATAACAATGATCCAATCGGATTTCCAAACATTCATAGTCAACAATCACCTCAAGGATTTACAAGCAAGGAATGGAACTTTTACATGGACAAATTGTAGGAAGGGATTCACTAATATTGAAAAAAGATTACTTAGATTTTTTATTTGTGATTATTTGGACAATCAAATGCAATACTGTGAAGTCTTAATACGTTCATTCACCTGATCAGATCACTTCCCCATTCAATTGATTATTAAACACGATGATCATAGACCAAGAAATCCCTTTAAATTTTAAAATATGTGGTTAAGAGTGTCAAGGTTGAAGAAATTTGTTGAGATATGGTCGAAGGAGATTACGTCTCGAGACCAATCCTACATATATCAACTTACTAAAAAACTACAGTACATCAAAACTAAGTTGAAAGAGTGGAACAAAGACCACTCCAAAAATATATTTCAAGAAAAACAGAGAGTAGAAAAAGAGTTTAAAAACCTTTAGGAAATCATAATTGAGAAAGGAATGGGAATAGAGGAATATGAAAGAGAGAAGACATTAAAAACAATGCTAAATAAATTATTGGAATGGGAAGAGTGCTATTGGAGACAAAAATCTTGGGAAATTTGGCTTAAAGAAGGGGATAGAAATACCAAATATTTTTATAAATTGATAATAGGCAATAAAAAAAGAAGTAGATATACAAAAATCAAAAGATAAGATGGGACAGAAAATAAATTGTTGGAAGATATCAATAAAGAAGAAGTTACATATTTGAATTGAGCTTAAATAGAGAAGAAAAAATTAATAGTGAGGATAGAGAGGATTTTGAAGGTACTAGTCCTTCTATCCTACCATAGAACAAAAACAAAGAGCTTTAGAAAATCATTACCAAGGAATAAATCATAGAGGCTCTTTTTCAAATAAGTCCACACAAGGCTCTAAGACCAGATGGATTTCCAGCCAGATTTTTTAAACATTTTTGGGAAGTAGTAGGTGATGATACATTCAAGGTGGTGGGAGAATCAATAAAGAAGAAAAGTATACTAGAACCTTTGAATCATATTTACTTAGAAATAATTCCAAGAAAGAGACAAGTCCAATCCATGAATTAATTGAGATTGATTTCCTCTTGTAACACAACTCATAAGATAATTTTTAAAATCATTGCAAAGAGAATGAAGCTAATGTTGAGTTCAATTATTTCAAAAGAATAGAGTGCATTTACCCTGGGAAGATCAATTGTGGCTTCTTTAGCACAAAGAGTGGCATCAGACGAGGTGATCCAATTTTCCCTTTCATTTTATTAGCACGGTGGAAAATTTAGGGAGATTCATTAACAAGTTGAAGTGTTCTTAAAAATGGCATGGGATAAATGTGGCAGCAGGTATGGATCCTGTGGTACATCAATAATTTGCTGATGATACAATATTGTTTAGAGAATCTAGTAGGGGTGAAGAAAATAATATGAAATCCTTGCAAATAGATACCGTAAAGCTTCAGGACAAAAAATCATCTAGAGTAAATTAGAATTTTTCTTTCTCAACACTCAGCCTAGCCTCCAAAAGGTATTAGCTAAAATTTTAAATTTGAAAGTGGCAAGTTTTCTTGGAATTTTTTGGGAAAGTCATTGTTTAGTAGAGTCAATAAAAAAGATTTTTGGGAAATTTTAATTAATAGATGTTCAGAAAAAATGGGATCTTGGAAGGGTAAGTGACTTTCTTCAGCTGGGAAACTTCTAATGATTAAGGTATTTCTATGGGCAATACTAGTCTACTCAATGTCTTATTTAAAAATTCCAATGGCAGTAGTGGAGGAATTAAATAAGACCATGAGAAGTATTTAGACACTGATGACCCCACACAGATCCTGACAATAGTGGATCCCCCAAGAGGCTTGGTTGTTTGGAACATCATCTTGGAATGCAATGACACAATAACTAGGCATGTAATGTGGGAGATTGGAAATGATCAGAAAGATTCCGTTTGGTTTGACTTAGAGAATAGCTATGACACTCTTGCAAACTATCCTAATATGGAGGAAATTAATAGAGAGACTATTCGAGTTTGGGGATGAAAAGTGAACAATTATGGATCAATAATCCTAAAGAATAGTATAACCCAATGATAGTAGAGATCATTGATGGGAATAGAAATACCAAGAGAACAAAATGAGAACCTTAATGTTTTAATAAGGGAGAGAATTGTTGTGCCAACCAATCAAATGGATAGGAAAAGGTGGTGTGGATCCAAAATAGGATCCTATAAAGTTAACTTAGGCAATAAAATTAAAGAAGTTGTTATTGCCAAGGAAGGATGAATGTACAAATTATTCTAGAATAAGAATTACCTCCCAAAGATAGGGGTGTTTGAGTGGATGACAATTCAAGGAATAATTCTCACAGAAGACCAAATGGAAAAATTGCCATCTATGGGGTAGGAAGATGTGCTTTATGTAAGAAGCAAAATGAAACTAAAGACCACTTATTACTCAGATACCCTTATGCTAATAAATGCTAGAACCATTGTTTAGCTAATATGAATATGAGAGCTCTTTTCCTTTTTAGTGAAGCAGATTTTATTTTTTGTGATCATGGTTGATTGGTTAAGTATTAGAAGCCTATTATCATATAAATCTACCCTTTGGTATTGATTTTGTCACTTGTTGGAAGATCTAGTATTCAGTAGAGCAGTAAAGAAAAGTATTCTTCATGTTTGATGATGTAGTGTGTGTTTAAATTGTTTAAGTTAATGCCGATGGTTGGAATTCTGTTTGGGAGTTATGCAAGTCCTATAGGAAGTGTGTGATAATGTGTTTTGGGTCTAGTACATTTTTTTTTTAAAATATTGAAGCTACACATTTCATGTTGTATGTTACGCAACTTTTGGAAGCCAACCTATGAGATATTAATCTTGTTGATCTAGATATTTATATTTATATATATATGACCGAATTCAATGATGCATTAAGGGTGTAATGTGATGTGGTAGACCATTTTGGAGTGATTGAGTGCAGTTTCGCATGCACATTTTGATCTTGGTTGATCTAATGAATAGTTGTAGACCAGAATAGAGAAAATAAGTAGATAAGTTGTGGCTGATAATTTTGTACTTTACTGAAACTGATTTTTGGCATAGTCAAATGTTGTTTTCCAGTTCACTACTTGTTGTAATGTATTTGTAAGCAATTGTAAGACAATGAGCCTTCCTATGGGTTGTATCCCTTTGTACTTGAGCAGTGAGCTCTAGGCAGTATGCTTGATTGCATGTGCATTCCCCTTTTATAATATTGTAGGTTCAAATCCCATTGTATTTTTCCCAATTTGGGTTTTCACGTAAAAATATTGATGTTATGGTTGAATTGTTATTTATTGTGTATTTTTGCACTTTACTTTCTTTCTTTCCTAGTTCTTATTGACTTTAAGATCATGATGTAAAATATTGAATTTCCTAAGTAAAGAGGTAGACTAAAGATAAAATTTGTGAGAAAAGAGAACACAATCAGAGAAAAATAATTGTATATTTCTACCACCATAGGTGATAAGGATAAGTATAGCATTACAACTAATGATTACAAAATTACTATAGTACACCTCAAATAAACATCAAGAGTCCAAGAAATCGATTATTTGATGGAATATATTGAGGTTGATTTTTCTAGAATGATGAAGGATAATGTGAAGATCAAATAACTCAAAGTAGATGTAGAATAGTTAAGAGAGTTGAATAAAGAAATGGTGCAACATAAACAACAACATTTGATGGAATTTATAATTCAACCTATAATAACGCCAAAAGAAGATGTTTAGGAAATAAACATCATCAAGGATGAAACTTGTATATTAGAATATTATATTGAAGATACATTTAAAAAGGGAAAAAAGGTTATCCAACAAGTAATAGAAAAATATTTATTTGCTTCTCAAATAAATTAAAAAAGCATTCCATAAATCCTATGAACTTTGCTTGAGAAAAATTGAGAAAGAGATATAGAAGTTAATAGATTGGATAGGAAATTAGGATGGGAAAAGGAAAGATTGGATGAATTCATAAAGGAATGGATGATATTTCCTTAACCACTTACAAACTGAAAGGTTGTCATGTTACAATCATTGGTAAGCTTATAGTTAATTTAATAAAAAAGTGCAAATTAGGAAAATGTGAACAATAAATTTAAAACTTTAGAGATTATTTAATGAAGAAAATATTTGATCCCTATTCAAGTGAACAAGGAGATAATAAAGGATGGAAGGAGAATAAAAAATATAATTTTTTATTATGAAAAGGAGACAAAAGGTAGAGACATGAGAAAAGACAACCTAAATTGCAAGTATAATGCAAAAAGTAAAAATTTGCTACTCTTTGAAAAGTAACAAGGGAAGAGATGAGTGTAGTATTTGCAATGTTCAATGAATTTAGATGCAGGGTTGATGAAGAGATGGGGATTGGAAAGTAATTGGGAATTGTTTGAGTGATATAGTCAAGGTTTTTGTTTACACAAGCTATTTAATATTATTCTATCACCGAAATACCTTTTTGTAGTCATTAAAAGTTTTAGTAGATACAAGAGCATTCCAAAGATGATTAGCTTTTGTTGACAAAGTCAACATTCTGATTTAAAGGATCTAAAATATTCCTTTTTTTCAAGCTAACATTATTTTATATTTATGAAACTGTCATGTATTTTGAATCCAAAACAGAACTTTAATTGTAATGGTCTCAAAGGTTTTAGACTAAAGGCTAGAGACTTATTAGTTTTATTGATTGGAAATCAAATAGACTCGTGGAACTAAGATTGCTAGTCAATTTATAAGTTCACTTCTTGATTTCTTTTTGTCATCATTAATATTATTTGTGTATATTTTGCATACCATTTTGTTATGAATGTTATGTTGTCCATGTAATTCTCTATAAAGCATATTATAAATTTATTAGTGCATTTGGAATATCAAATCATTGCATTAGTATGTTTCCATAGTTTTGGAATTTTATTGTGTAGTGTATGTCCTTTAAAGATATCTATTTGTTAGTTAATTTTTTTCAAGTATATATTTGTTCTCTTCTTTCAATGTGTTATCAAGGTATGCAAGTGTAAATCATTGAAACTTAGATTTTTTGTTTTTTATTAGATTAGCAGGGAGACATCCCTGACCGAAAAGAGAGAAACAATATTATATCCATAACCATACACCAATTATAGGAAAACTAGGAGTAGTAAACCGGTTCTAATAAAAAATTATCAAAAAAATTCATGCCCTTGAAACCATTTTCTATGAATACTAGTTTCATTCCTATTACTAATTATAGAAGTATCATAGTTGCAGTTGTCATAAACCAAACTACTAATTTTCTTACTAGCACTATCCTTATCATCCTTTAATAAACCAGTCTTAGCATTCTTAATAAACATTAATTTTTTCAAAGTAGGCATGCAAGCCTCAAAAAGCCACCAGTTGTAAGCCATAACAAAAAGGAAAAATAGAGGAAGCAAATAGACCATTACTCCTTCTTGAGTAGGTTCCAATCCTCCTCAAGTTTGCCTAAATTCTACATCTGAATCTCCTGTTGATCTTCTTCCCCCTCCTCAGTCATCTCCCATTCACCCTTCTTGGCCTTTTTCTTCTTGATTTTCTTCAGTCGGCCTTTACCTTAATGTTTTTTTTCCCTTTGTAAAATTGGAGAAATGATATGTTAAATCCTAGATTAATTTAATGATCTATCTTAGATTGAATCCTGATTTACATAAAAAATAACCCTTGTCATTTCAGAAAATAAATTATCTTTGAATAGAAAATCCTAATTAAATTTTTTATCATTTTCTATAAATAAAACATCACAAATATTAAAATTAATTATTTACTTTCCAAAACAAATCATTGTCTAACATTGTCTAGACAGCCTAAGTAGTAAGAGGAATAAAATGGCAGGATTTCAATTTAGTCCATATGACAACTTAGCATCACAGCAAATATTATTTAATAGAAGAGGAACAATACATAATTAAAATAGGTCGAAATCTCCAATACAGGAGAATACATAATTAAATAGAAGGTATGTTGGCAAAGGATAAGTACTAAAAATATTGTTCAAAGTTCACATGTGAAGCGATGAGGGACATGCATATGGCAGTAATGAACATAGCGATCAATAAGATCACGAGAACGTGAAGAGATCATAATATCGCAAAAGCAGCCTAACTTCATTTTCCTTCTGGCCCTGCAACAACGCCAATTAGGGTGCTTCGTCATACCTCCATTCGAAATACAAGGGCTCACCCTACTCAGGGCTTCAAATTCATTGCTACAAGTACTCGGGACACCTCCCACCTGCACAGTATACATACTCATCACCACAAGAGCACACATGAGAATCGCCATGGCCTTAGTCATCTTTACTTTCAAGAAAACAAAAATTGCAATGGATGATTCAATCCATTTGCTTCTCTCTTTTTATAGACTTGGAAGGCCATGAGTTGGCACTGGAATCAACATAGACGGTGGTGAATGTCACATGGACAAAAAAGATTTTATTTTATCTATCAAATATTAAAAAAACCTCGCTACCCAAAAGAATAAACAATGAATTTTTGAGCTGGTGAGTCCCTTTTCATGGTAATTTATGTTAGAAATGATACGCATTGGTTAAAAGAGAGCACCGACCAAACATAAAGCCAGGAGTTTTGATCCTTGTTTTGATCTAATTTAAGAAAGTTCGCTTTGGCGTTAGTGTGTTTGTTGAGTGCTTGTTATAACAATCATGTAGTACAAAATTTGTATGAAAGATTATATGGTCAGAACTTATAGTTTGGTGTACATGTCAACAAATAATACTTGTCTATAAATCATTTGCTTTGATCAATAGTAATACTTGTCCCTATTATCGCAACCGTATCTTATTCGAATAAATCTTTACTAATATAATATCAGAGCAGTGATCCATTAAATGCTAAAATTGTAGCGATGGAGGTTCTCTGCATTTCGTAATCAGCTGGTTTCCATGGTGGTTCTCACTTTGAAGACTTCTGCTATAGTCTATAGACTTCTGTTATTAATAATGTAAGACAATGCAGTGATTTTCTTAGAGTAAGTGATTGTGGGGAGTATCTTGTATTCCACATTTTCTAAGATTTATATGCATTCTAGAATATATGTACCTGTTTGCATTGGGTAAGTTCTTATTAATTGAATCTCATTCTTTGAATTCAAGACAACATGGATGGAATTCACATACGGGCATAGCTCCAATTTTTGATAGACTAATTACTAGATTCAATTTTCTATATATATGAGTATGTTGTTATCCTTTTCTTAACTGAACAAGAGCTGCGTTGCAGCTCGAGTCAGACATGCGAAAAAGAGATGATCTTGTATAACATTATAAAATACACAGTTTGAAATTTTGAAAGAATCTTTTTCACTACTCAATCCAGCCACATATTATTGGAAGAAATTTGTAAAAATCAGCAAGCAAGTCTGAGCACAAATTGTGTGTAAAATGAAAACAAAATCTTCTTTCGATTTAGTAGTAACCGAAAATGTTGCCGCTTTGAACACAAATTGTGCATAGAAAAATGTAGATGACGATAGAGGGGGCTGTATGCAAGACTCTTATTTCAAGAATAACTTGACTACATTGCATCTTTCACTCAAAATGTTATTCTAGATACTAGTTTATTAAATAACTTTTCCTAGATTTGTTCAAGCAGCAGGTTCGAATACTTATCAAAGGCTTAATATTTTTTATGTTTGTGGCTAATATTTGGTAATATGGAGTTTTTTTTGGTTATTATGATAGCATTTAAATTTGTAGACTTACAGCAGAGAGGTTTTTATTGTAGCATAGAAGCTTGTTTGTGAGCTTTAATTTATATTTACTTTGGCCCAACTTTCCCCCAAAATGGGAAAGAGTATAGTAGGAAAAAGCTTCACTGTACATGAGTCATTTGTTCTCTTTGTTCTCTTTTCAGCTTTTGTTATTTTACCTACAATATGGTTACACAATCTCACTCTGCTATCACAGTAGGTATGCATCTCTTGGTGTTTTCTTCGCTATATATTGGGCTAATTAGCATTCTTAACTTAAATCTTTTTCCTTCTTCCTTGTGACTGACTTCAACTTTTTCAAGCACAATATTGCTCCCCCATTCCTTAATAGGTTTCTAGATTGTCCTAGACTTCATCTTCTTCTATGAAAGGTAGAAAGTCAATGACAAGATCAATGCAACCTTCTTAGTGTAGAACCTTAGTAATTAATCTCTTTCAATAAAAAAACCTATAAATCACAAGGAAATATAATTGTAAACATAGATAATATAGATTTTTCCTTTGTATAAAGTATTTTGAGAACAAAAGGATCACATGTACAAACATAAAAGCCATAAATAGTACTATCCAAAACCATAATTTCATAAACAACCAGATACATATGCATTCAAAATAGTACATATGCATTCAAAACAGTACAGGCCATGGGCAATAGCAAAAAGAAGATAACGTGCAAACATGTATCTTCAGCAACGGTTCTACTAACATGTTCTTTACAAGTAAAATAACTAGCTGCACATCTAAGGAAGTTATGAAAGAGGTCCAAAGATTGGTGGAATTATACAAGGGTGACGAACTAGGTATTATTATGACACATGATTCTAACACTATGCGTCTGTTGAGTAGTGAACTGTAACTTTTTCTTATAAACAATCCTTTAAAACAATAATAATTTAGACATCAAGGATATTTAAGTTTCCATGCATTTTAAACTTGTATAGGAATCATAGGAAGAAAGATGCTGGAGCCCCCCTAGCATTTGTCAAAGTGCGAGATTTGTTCTAAGAAATTATAGTGTCTCTGTTTGTCAATGTGGGAGATTTGTTCTAAGAAATTATAGTGACTAAAGTTGGAGACTTGAGAATATAAGATCAAATTTTTTTTTATAGTGAGTCGACTTATCTTCATGCATTTGTAAATCAATGAAAATTTTGAGCACAATTCAGGATTTTTTTCTTTTTCATAATTGATGGACATAGATAGCCCCTCAAGAATTAAATGCAATTAACATGACTAGCAATGATAAAGAAATAGTGTCAAACTACTAAGCCAACCAACCCTAGCCAATTATAAGATTAAATCTTTAAACAATCTAATAAACATTTCTTCATACCTTCACTTATTTGTGCCATGCACTTGAGTAGGGTGGAGCTGGAGAGCTTTATGCCAAGGCAGACTTGGCCTTTGTCTTGCCATGAGGAAAATTTAACTTTGTTTGGCCAATCCTTTCATAGGGAAGACTTCAATATCCATTGGACAACTTGACCATGTCGAACTTCATGCATCATGTGCCACACCTTTAACATTCCTAGCGAACTTCAAGTTGGTTCTGACATTGCTTTCTACGATGTTGCAGGTTGAAGTTTGTCTTGTCTTAGGCATGGTAGAGTTGGAGGTTGTGGAGACATGCTAGGCCAAGAGCTAAGTGTTGTGCAATCCATCCATATGCTAAGCGGACTTCAAGCATGATGTGCCATGCATAGGGTGGACTTGAATGCCTGATAAGACATAAAACATGGTGGTCTTCAAGATCAATAAGACATTCGCCATTCTTCCTTGGGTAGAATATGTTACTCTTTTGCCATGACTAAATCTTGTGCAAACTTGATGACTACCTTCCAAACCCTAAATCTACTTTCAAAAAAGTAGAAAAAAGTAAAAAGCAAAAAAAGAGAAAAGCAAAAACTAAGAAAAAAAAAAGAAAAAAAAAAGAAAAAAAAAAGAAAAAAAAAAGAGAAATTGCAATCCTCATCCTTCACACCTTCTGAGCACTTTGTCAACGTCTTGATAGCATTTCGAACATAAATTCTCTACTTGTCTCCAAATGAATTCTCAAAAATCCTAATCTTAAACTCTCAAAGAAAAGAGTTATGAAATTGCAGAGCTAAGACAAAAAACCCTAAAAAGAAAACAACTAGGGGGTCTCTATTTGTAATGGGATGATGTGTGAAATAGGCCACAATAGGTCACAACCTAATTTTTAGTTATGTCTATTTTGTTGTTTTGTCCTACTCTACGGACTATTTTTCCTTGGTTAATGTTGTTGGGGTTTTTTTTGTTGTTCCTTCTATCTCTATCTAATTACCACTTTGGTAAGCCTCATTCTTTGTAATAGGTTTTGGGACCTTTAGAAAACCCACTTATTTTAAAATAAAAAATATCATGTCTATTTTGTCGAAGGTGGTTTTGATTTTCAATTTGTATTAATTTGCCATAAATATCATATGTTTTCCTAGTACTATCCATAGTTGTTTGGTCAATACATTAAAGTGTTGTCCATAGCCTCCTAATGAGTTGCACAAGGAAATTTGTGAATTTTTCTATAGAAAATTATGTTTAGTGAATGGAAGAATAACTCATAAATTTCTTCCATGTCCATTAGATAGTGTTGAATGAAGCATAAAGTACAAAAACTCTTAATTTCTAGCATTTATTTATTTATTTTCACCAAAAACTCTTTATGAAACTCATTCGTTAATTGTCAAAATGGATGGATGCATTCTTTAGTTATCTTGGAATACCAATGCAAGGTATCTCCTTAAAGAATTTTAGGAAATATTGTAATGAACTAAGGCATGTTACTCAAGCAAGTCATGAATGCCTACGAAAACCTACAAGCTAATAAGAAAATACGACAATTATTATATCCTTTCCCTAAATCAAATTGCATGTCTCTCTAAACAATGAGAATAAATGCCCAAAAATAATTGTTCTTTGTGTGATCCTTCGAAGATGGATAGCATGCCATGTAAGTCCAACAAATCATCCTCCATCTTGTAGTGTGTTGATTTCTCCTCACAAAACCTTCATAACTTTCCAAGACACTCAAGGATCTTAACTACAATTTTGGGACTCAATGTATTAGTATATTGAGACTTTGTAATGTATCATATATTAATAGATATTTGTTCAATGAAGATATGGTTGATAAAATATCCGAATTCATCATTAGACTTCTTAACAATCATTCAGTTGATGAAAAAACTAGAATTGATAAGATCTACTATCTTATAAACTATCTTGAAAAACCAAAACATAAATTTTATTTTATTTATCCAAACTTCAAAATCTAAATATTACTACTATTCAAATGAAATGATATATAAAGATGTATGTACCACAAACTATAAGCTCTGACCTTATTATCTCTCAAATAAATTATGTACTATAGGATTGTTACAAAAGAACTCAACAAACACATCCAGTTATCTAGAAAAGATCAATCTCACTCTTTCCTTTTAATATTGTTAGTGCCATTTTTAACAAATGCATGTGATTTCCAACATAAATTACCATGTAAAAAGACTCGCCAGCTCACAAATTTCTTGATTTTTTTTTTGGAGTGATATTTTTAACTTTTTCAGAGATAAAATAAAATCTCTTATCCACATGACATTTACCATCATCCATGTTGATACCGATGCCAACTCATGGCCTTCTAAATCTATAAAAAGAAAGAGGTAGATGGATTAAATCATCCACAACAATTTTTGGTATTTTGAAAGGAAAGATGACCAAGGCCATGGCAATTGTGATTTATGTTGTTGTGTTGATGAGTATGTTTACTGTGCAGGTTGGAGGTGTAGTTTGTCACAATGAATATGAAGCGCTAAGTAGGGTGGACCCTTGTGTTGCGAAAGGAACTATGGGGAAGAAGCCTAATGGTCGTTGTTGTAGGGGTATCAAGAAATTGAGCTTAGGCTACTCTTGCAATATTATGATCTCTGCAGGAGCTCATCACCTTATTGATGACTACGTTCATCAGTCTCATATCCATGTTCCTCCTTCCTTCAAATGTTAAATATTCTCCATAGGCATTTCTTTGAGAAATTTTCCAAAGAACATTTTTTAAATAATTAACCTTTGCCAATGTACCTTCTAGTCATTTATTAATTCTTCAATATTAGAGATTTCAATCTATTTTAGTGATATCTTGTTCTTTTGCTATTCAATAATATCTATTATTTATCTTTGAGACATTATGGGCAAAACTGAAATCTTGCCCCAATATTCTTTCTCCTTATTAGGTTGTGTAACCGATGTTAAACAATGGCTTCTAATGAAAAATAAATTGCATGCTCTTAAAATGACAGTTTTTTTATGTAGGGTTTTGATATCAAGAAAGTTTATTATTGAGAAACTAGTTAGAAGATTATTTTTTAATTAGAATTAAAATCTCTGCAATTTATAATTTTTTTTTATAGATACTGATACATAGATTTTTTTATCTAACAAAATGTATAATTGAGATAATTATATTATCTATAAAGTAAAATGCATAAACAAATATCTATCATACTTGGATTTCTTGTTATCTTTTCCTTCTCCAATTTTACATCCATTATGTTTTAGAAGAAATTGTAGATTTGTTCTTACAATTAAATCTAGAGTTGTCAATAAAATTTAATGAATTGGGGATTGAGGCCTTCCGGTTTGGTTTGTATTCATAAATAATCTCTTTCTACTTGGATTAGACTAAAAAAATATAATTTCTTTATTAAATAATACAGGTGTAATGAGTTCTTATCACTTTTGGCTTTGAGTTGTGTATAATGCTTTTCACTGTTAACGTTTCTCATTATACTATATGATCTATCATGAGGATGAAATAATTCTTCATTTCTGCTGTCTAACTAATTCTTTTATCCATGAATCATGTAATATGATAAAAAACTAATGAAAAGTGTTATGCAATTGATCCAACACTAAGATCCAAAGGAGTTGAAAGATCTTCATCAGAATCTCGGATCCAACTTCATCGACATTCTTGAGTAATTGTTTGAACAACAGAAACATTATTAAACATCATGTGAAATACAGAAAAATAATAATAATTAATGCATCAGAATAAAGGTTTTTTTTTCGTGAAGGAGGGTGACGCACTATCATGTACAGCTAGGACAAGACCCTTCTTGTGTAGGATTTGAGAAATACAAATCCACAGAACCCAAAAGAAACCTGCATGCAAGAAACCTGTCACAGAGAAAGAGAGAGAACGAATACAAGGGTTTTGGCTCTGACAAAGAGAAAAGATGTATTATCAGAGAAAAATAAATCAAGAATATGAATAATACAAGAGATCAATCCTTATAAAGGAGATCAACACCAAAAGGAAAACCTAACCCTAAGGTGTGAGCATTTAATAATTAAATATTAATTATTAAATGACTAATGTATGCATAAAGAGAAATCTTAAGAGGAGAGCAAAGTTAATTAATTACTTTACTCTAACACCCCCCCTTAAGATGAGCTACAATGCAGCTACAAACAATGCAGAAGAAAGCAAAGGAACTACAATGCAAAAGAGGGTCCCGGCAACAAGGCCTGATGAGGTACCCAAATACAAGAAAATCTCTATAAAGTGGAGTAAAGGAGAAAACCCAGTGGGAAAAAACTCCTCTCCAAAAAGAGATAAAGAATCATGCTGAAAAGAAAACATGAAGGAAGGAAGGCCTCACTGAGACCCCCCAAGGACAACTTCCTTCACCCCAAGCATTGAGCGCAACTGAAGATAGCGCGGAGATGCCAAAGGTTTAGTGAAGATGTCAGCAACCTGCTCCTCTGTAGGAATATACTCCAAGATGAGAGAACCATCCTGAATCAACTGTCTGATGAAGTGCATGTGGATTTCAATATGCTTTGTCCGCTGATGCTCCACTGGGTTGCGAGAAATGTGAATGGCACTCTGGTTGTCACACCAAAGAATAGTGGGACAATCTGGAGGAAACCCAAACTCTGTCATCGATTGCCGAAGCCATAAAACCTCCTGACTAGCTAACACTGCTGCACGGTACTCAGCCTCTGTAGATGATAATGCAATAGCAGATTGCTTCTTGCAAGACCATGTGATAGGACCAGAACCAAGGCAAAAAACGAAGCCAGAAGTAGACTTCCGATCATTGACATCACCAGCCCAATCGGAGTCAGTGAAGCCAATGATGTGAGGGGATCCTGAAGAGTAGTGAATGCCATAATGTGTGGTGCCCCGAATATATCTCAAAATACGTTTGGCTGCTTGCCAATGGCTCTCATGAGGATCATGGGAGAACCGAGAGACAAGGCCAACCGCAAAGGAAAGATCAGGACGAGAATGTGTCAGGTACAACAGACTGCCAACCAACTGCCTGTATAAAGTGGGGTCTACTGAAGGAGTAGAGCAAGTGGAAGACAAAACAACACCTAACTGAAATGGAGTGGGGGCAGACTTGCAATCAAGCATGCCAAATCGCTGAAGCATATCAAGAGCATACTTCTCCTGAAAAATGGAAATCCCATCCGAAGACTGAATAACCTGTAGACCCAGAAAGAAGTGAAAGAGACCAAGATCGGTCATCTCAAACTGCTCCATCAAAGCTCTCTGAACACTCTGAATCATGGAGGATGAGCTACCTGTAATGATGAGATCATCTACATATAGCACTAGAATCAAAAGATCACCCTCCTGACGCTGAATATAGACTGTGTGATCAGAATGACAGCGTGTGAAGTGCGAGGAAAGCAAGAAGGAGTCCATCTTCTCATACCAAGCCCTGGGGGCTTGTTTGAGACCATACAATGAACGTCGAAGTCTGCAAACCAAAGAAGTGTCCTGCACAAAACCCTGAGGTTGCTCCATATAGATCTCCTCATGTAGGTCTCCATGCAAGAAGGCACTCTTCACATCCATCTGAAACACTGTCCATCCCTGTGAAGCTGCAAGTGAAAGTACCAGGCGTATAGAATTCATCTTGGCGACAGGAGCAAAGGTCTCAGAGTAGTCAATACCCTCTACCTGAGAAAACCCCTTCGCAACAAGACGGGCCTTATACTTATCAATAGAACCATCTGCAGCATACTTGGTACGATACACCCACTTGCACCGAACCAACTTTCTTCCCTTAGGAAGAGGACAAAGATCCCAAGTATGATTCTTCATCAAAGAAGAATACTCCTCATCCATGGCCCTATCCCACTCTGGGTGTCCTGTCGCCTCTGAAAACTTTTGAGGATCATCTGAAAGGGTATGACTCAAAAGACTAGAACCAGATGTCTGAGCACGAGTGCGACGAGTATCTGAAGGATCACCTGCCAAAGAACCAGCTGCATCAACAGTATCACGGGCCCACTTCGGTAAAGACGGAGCAACTGGTGGTGGTGGAGATGGTGGATCATGATCTACATCATCCTCAAGAGATAAGTAATCCTCAAGAGATGAAGAGGAAGGAGTAGGCAATGAGGGAGAAGCTGGTGATGGAGAATCCATCTGAGGATAGCACTCATCAAACTGGACATCCCGCCGAAACAAGACCTCTCTAGAATCAGGATCAAACAACCTGTATGCCTTAACATCCTCACAGTAGCCAACAAATATGAGTGGTCGGCTCTTCCTCTCCATGGCTATCCACTGAGCATCAGGAATAAGTGCCCAAGCCTCACTACCAAAAACTCGGAATGTAGAAACATCAGGCTTGACATGGGTCCAAGCCTCCTCAGGAGTTATATGTCGTAATGCCTTATGGGGCATCCGGTTCTAAATATAATTGGCACAATTGACTGCCTCAGCCCAAAATGAAGAACTCATAGCTCGAGACTGTATCATACAATTTGCCATCTCCCGTAAGGTTCTGTTCTTTCTCTCAGCAACACCATTCTGTTGAGGGGTATAAGGAACTGTAAACTGATGCTGTAAACCATGCTCAGTGCAAAAATCTCTGAAAGCATGATTTACATACTCCCCCCCATTATCTGTGCGTATCCTCCTGATAGAAAGTCCAGATTGCTTCTCCACAAATGTCTTAAACTTCCTGAAAGAGTCAAAGACATCAGACTTGTACTTAAGAAAGTACACCCATGTACGTCTGGAGAAGACATCAATAAAAGTGAGTACATAACGGGCCCCTGAAAAAGAAGGAGTCGGAAAGGACATAAGATCACTGTGTACCAACTCTAGGGCTGCCCTAGCACGAGAGGCTCGACCCTTAGGAAAAGGATCTCGATGATGTTTGCCAAGGACACAACCATGACATACACCATCTGTACAAGAGATCTGTGGAAGCCCAATCACAAGTGCCTGTGTACTCATCTGCTGTAGATATCTGTAATTGACATGACCAAAACGCTCATGCCAAAGCCTGCTCACTGAATCTGCATGTGCTATAAGAGAGGAACCAACAGTGTCTAAACTCTCAAAGCCATCAAAACTATATAAGTGAGATGCAGAATCCACACTCCCAGTAGCCACAACCAAGTCAGGATCATGAAGATCTCGAATAACCACATCATGTGGAGAGAACTCAACTATCTTACCAGAGCCAGAGTGGCAAATCTGATAAACAGATAGAAGGTTTGTCGAAATGTCAGGAACCAAAAGCACATCCTGAAGACAACCACCATCCAATGAAACAGTACCAGAACCCTGAACGGAAAGTTGTGCTGAGTCACCAACTGCAATATGTCGAGTGCCTGTAGGAGCAAGAGCGGTGACCAAATCTTGTGTGTGTGTCATATGGTGAGAGGCACCAGAATCTAGAATCCAAGTGGATGCTGAGGACAATGCTCGTGTAGAAAGAGCATGACCTTTCCCTGTGGGCTGTGAAGGAGGCTGTGGTGTACTGATATTATGCTGCTGCATGGCTTCCTCCAAAGCCTCTAAACGTTTCCAACACCTGGAAACGGGATGTCCTTCCTTGCCACAAAAACTGCAAGGATCACCTGATTTCTTCTTAGTCTTGGAGGAAGACTCACCAGACTTTGAAGATTTGCCCTGTTTAGAATTGAATTGTGGTTTTGAATCAGACTTAGGTGGTGGTTTGGAGGGATTCTCACTAGCCTCTGAATCTTTCTTAGGCTTCGGTTTCTGCTTCTGTTTTCCTTTGGAGGACTGGGCTACCAATGCTTGGTTCTGTGAACCTGAAAGTGAATCCAACTGCTTAAGCTTAGCTTGCTCACGAGTCAGACGATCACAAAAGACCTCAAAAGAAGGCATGACATGTCGAGTACCCAAGGCATCCATGGTGGAATAGAAGGTCGAAGAGAAGATCTGAAATGGACCCCGAAGCTTAGAGAGAATCAGGAAAATGCACTCTGTATCAGTCTTAGTCTTACCACAACCTTGCAAGATAGATCTTTGTTGTTTGAACTTCATCAGAAAGTCCTCAATAGAAGGAAATGAATCAGGTACCAAGGAAGTTAACTCTGCCTCAAGCTGCAAAGCTCTGAACTCGTTGACAGTACCAAAAAGTCCCTCAAACTTGGTCCAAATGGCTCGAGGAGTGATACAACCCTCAAGATGAAACTGGAGACTGTCGGAAATGTGTAAAGCCATCAATCCCATAGCCTGATCCATATTGTTCCTGTGCTGCATAATCTCAAAAGGACGTGTCAACTGAGGCTGAACCTCATCCAAACAGGACCATAACCCTTTTGACTGGAGAAGAGTCATCATGCGACCCTTCCAAGTGTGGTAATTATGCGGTGTGAGAGATTCAATAGGTCTGTCTGCCATCCTGTGAACTGTGCCTCAACTGCTCTGAAATTATAATTATTATTAAGTGGTCTTTCAGAACTAGACAGAAGATGCAGAAGGGGGTTTGATTTTTTTTTGTATTGGTGTTTGTAAATTCTAGTTTTCTGATGTAAATAACAGAAAGCAAGAGAAAACACCCCCCCACAATGCAAAAAACTAATCCCCAGTACAAACTGAAAGCCAGAAAATGATAGAAAACAATAACGGGTTGAGACAAAATTTGGAGCACCTGAAGATTTTTCTGATGAAATAGACTATAAATCTGAAAAGAGCACAGAACCACCTTTCCGACGCCTATTCGCTTTCGAAAAACGGAGTCCGTATGCAAAAGATATGGCTCCTGGAGTGCAAAAAACTTGTTCTGACTTTGACTTGCAAAAAACACTACAAAACGGAAAAATCAGAAAAAAAGATCTGCATCTTTTAGATCGGGCTCGGAACCAGCTTTCCAACGCCTATTTTCATTCGAAAATCCGAGCTAAAATGCCCGAGTTATACCCGATTTAGTAAAACTGCTCCAAAAGAGCCCAAAGAGGCCCTTTAAGCCCTCAAGGGCTTAAAAAAAATAAGCCCCTGGTCCGCTGGGCGACCAGAGGCGGGCGCAGGAGGCGGCGGCGCGGGGGCGGCGCTGGGGCGGTGCAGCTAGCGGCGGGCGGCGGGCTGGCTGCGGGCGGGCGGCGCTCGGGCGGGGGTTCTCGGTGGGCGGCGCGGTGGGCGGCAGGCGGTGCAGCGGGGGCGCGGCAGGGGTTACCGCCGACGGCGGTGGCCGCCGGGCTGCGCGTGCCTCCAAAAGAGGCTGCGCCCGATTTAAACAAAAACTATGATTTTTGTTTAATTTTTTTGAAATTTTTGCCTCGGTTGTCGTGCCCTAGGGCCGTACGGCCTTGGGGCCAAAAAAAATTTGCCTCCTAGTGCAACTGTGTCCAAATCGGACGAATTTTATATGGAAATAGGGGTTTTTGGGTGCTACGAGTTCAACGGTGAGGTCCGTTTGGGCTCAAAGTGCACCAAAAAAAAAAAATACCCCCTATTCCAAAATAAAAAACAGAAGACAAACACAGATCTGATGCAACCAAAACCTGGATCTCAAAATCTTTCAAAATTCTGAACAAGCTGCAGCAGATCTGGCTCTGATACCATGTAGGATTTGAGAAATACAAATCCACAGAACCCAAAAGAAACCTGCATGCAAGAAACCTGTCACAGAGAAAGAGAGAGAACGAATACAAGGGTTTTGGCTCTGACAAAGAGAAAAGATGTATTATCAGAGAAAAATAAATCAAGAATATGAATAATACAAGAGATCAATCCTTATAAAGGAGATCAACACCAAAAGGAAAACCTAACCCTAAGGTGTGAGCATTTAATAATTAAATATTAATTATTAAATGACTAATGTATGCATAAAGAGAAATCTTAAGAGGAGAGCAAAGTTAATTAATTACTTTACTCTAACATCTTGTGGGTGTGGTAACTATTACAGAAACTCGATGCCAACCTTCTTATTGTTCTAAATTTTTAAGAAAGTAAGGTAATGTTAATTGTGAAAAAAGAGGATTTTGGGAGCTTAGTTGTGGCAAGAAAAAAACCTTATATTCATGCTAATGGTTTCACGTGTATTCCTTGAAATTGTAAAGAAGATAAAATTCATTATTTTCTCAACAAATAAGATTACTAGTCTAGAAAATCAGGGTTATTTATAATGGTTAAATGGTGTTGTTATCTGATTTAATTTGATGTTGGGCTTAGGTTCATGTGATGAAGAATAAGGAACAATATAGAAGAATGGTTTGCAAGTTCATGCAGGGGTAGCAAGCATCATGGTCATCAAGAAGGGAAAACTAAACAATTTCCAAGCATGCTAAGGGTGGCTAGAGGGTTTTTGAGCATCCCTTCCACCTAATTCATCTCTAGTCGTTGATCCACAATATTTGCCTTCTCTTTTTATCAAGGAGTGCATAAATAGGCAAAACTCTTACCATGTTTGTTCATGTTACTAGTGGCTTCCAAGGGGTGCAAGCTTTTCCATACCGTTTCTCCATGGGACAGCTTAAACATCACACACTAACAGTTAAGTCCTAGGCTAAAAGTTCTAAATAGACAGAGTTGACGAAAATTTTCCAAGCTTAATTTGTTCCTTAGTATGTGTTGTTTAAGGCTAGCCTTGCTCCAGAGGTCATTAAAAAAATGGTTGTTTTCAAGGGGTGCAAGTTTTCTATACTGTTTGCTCCATAGGTAATAAAAAAAATTTGAAAGAAGAGTCAGGGAATTTTCCTTGTCTAATATTTAGACTATAAAATTTTTAACTTTTCTTGTGAACTACAAATCATAGGAGTTCACTATCAATTTTTTAACTAGTATATATATCTTAAATTTTAATTTAATTTATATAAAATACGTTGAAGGATATTATTTGTGACACCTATTTGACTTTATGGTATAAAATTGATTAAAAATAGGCTTCTTGAGAAGGATACGCAAGGATATCTCTTCGTGTATTCTATATAGATTAAATTAAAATTTAAGATATATATGTTAGTCGCAGTCGCATGGCGCGACATGGAAAACATAAGCTAAATGCAATATATAATTATATAGTATTTTTTTCTTGAATTGGATTATACTATTATGCGGAGATATATGAAATTTTATATATCTATTTAGACCATTTTAATAATATTAACGTCTTGCAAGATTAAAGTATATACTAAAATGTAAGATATATTAGACTTTATTTCATTATAATATAAAACTTTATTCAATGCTCAGTATTATGGTTAGAAATAGGGTTAGGGTTAAGGTTCACATCATTGTTAGTGCTACAACTAGGGTTAGCATCAAGGTTAGGGTTTGGATTAGGTTTAGATTTATGGTCAAGGTTAGGATTTAGGATTACTATTAGGATTATAGTTAGGGTTAGAGTTTAGTGTTAGGGTTAAGTTTATGGTTAGGGTTTAGTATTAAGGTTAAGGTTAGTATTAAGGTCAAGATTAAGGTTCACATGATTGTTAGGGTTAGGGTTTAGGGTTAGGGTTATGATAATGGTTAGGGTTTATATCATGGTTAGGGTTAGTATCAAGGTTAGGTTTGGTTTAGGTTTAGGATGATGGTTATGATTAGGGTTAAGGATTATAATTAGGATTATGGTTATGGTCAGGGATATGGTTAGTTATTAATATTATTGTTAAGTTTATGGATAGGGTTAGGGTTTATTGTTAGTGTTACAATTATGTTTACGATTTATATCAATTTAGGGTTAGGATAACCATAATTACAATTAGGTTTAGTGTTAGGGTTAGAATTATAACTGGGTGTAGGGTTAGGTTTATGAATTGATTTATGATTATTTAATGTAGGGTTAGGCTTAGGTTTAGGATTATGGTTAGAGTTACGTTTAGGGTCAGGGTTATGGTTAAGTTTAGGGATAGAATTATGGTTAGGGTTAGGGTAAATGTTAGGGTTAGGTTTTAGGGTTCGGGCTAAAGGGCATTGCTTGGTTTTAGGGCAATGGGTTGGCTAGGATTTGGATTAGGGTAAGGGTTACAATTGTGGTTAGGATCAGAATAATGGTAGATTTAAGTTTAGGATTTGGGTTATGGTTAAGTTTAGGGTTAGAATTATGGTTATGGTTAGGGTTAGGGTTAGTATTAAGGTTAAGTTCTAGTCTTAGGGTTATTGTTAGGATTTACATCATGATCAAGGTTAAGGATTTAGGGTTAGAGTTAGATTATTGTCAATGTTAGGGTTTACATTAGGGTTAAGTTTTGAGTTATGGTTTGTGTTAAGATTTAATGTTAGTGTTTAGGGTTGAATTTGAGATAATGGTTAAGATCCACATCATAGTTAGGGTAAGGATTTGGGTTAAAAATATGTTTATTATTAGGGTTAGGATTTAGGGTAAGTGTTATGATTAAGGCCAGGGTTTAGTATTATGGGTATGGATATGGTTAGTGTTAGGATTCACATCATGGTTAGTGTTATGTTTTACATCATGGTTAGGGTTATGGTATGGGTTAAGATTTAGTGTTAGGGTTAACATTATCATTAGGGTTAGGGTTTAGGAATAGGGCGAAGGATTATGGTTAGGGACAAACATAGGATTAGGTTGTGGGTTAGAAAAATATTTAGGTTTAGAGTCGTTATTAGGTCGTGCTTAAGCTTACTATTGGGTCTAAAATCATAGTTAGAAATAGTATTGGAGATAAAATAACACTTAAGATTTAGGTTTAGGGCTATGGTTTGGATTATTGATGCATGGGATACTAGTCTACAAACACCCTAAAAGGTTTTCTAGTCTTCTCCTTCACCAAACAACTCAATTTTGGATTACCAACTCAATCAATCAAAATAAAATCACTTAAGGTCTTCACATGACCCAAAAAAATTGGCTCAGAAACCAACACATACCCATTTGCCCGGTTTACAAAGAACCCTCTTACCCAGGTGCAACCTGGGCCTTATCCTAGTAGACCTGCCAGATGGGTTATTCAAACTTAATTCAATTTTTTCCCAAAACACTAACAAAGTAAATTAGACTTCCAGATACCCTTTTGGTTGTTACATAAAATATGTGAGAATAAACTATGGTTCTTTTGGACAAAATATCTAGACCAACACCCTGCTACACACCAACTAGGCCCAATTAGCCCTCTTTTCCAGAGTAAGTACCAACAAATGGTACAAACACAACACCAAACAAAAAAAATGTCTAGAAAAATATTCCAAAACAATATATTTTCCATGTTTCAAGGCAAGACACACTCATTTGACAAGTTAGATATCAAACCCCACTTTTTAGACCTCCTAACCTAGGGCTTTCTCAAAACAACTCTTCCATTCACTTCCAGAATTGAACAAGGGTCATTTTACCTTTTGTTCAACCCCCAGAAACATCTTACAACATAGAAACACCACCTTGTTAAGCTACTTCTTCTGCTACTATATCCATGCCTCCATTTTCACACTTTTTTTCTCACACAAATAATCACTTTTATTGATGATCACCTGTTCAATCCCTTTTCCCTGCATTCTTTCCATTGGTTTTGCTAAAAATAAATTTATAGGGTTTCATTCCTCAAGGAACAATAATGACATAAAGAGGAATGAGCCCTAACTTATCATTTTGAGACCAAAATAACACAAAATGTGCATCTACAATAGTGTTATTTGGAATAGTCAAAATAAATGATTCAAAATAGATGTAAAAACATTCAAAATGGATTAAAATTCTCATTAATACCCAAAGGAATCACCTACAATCAATTTCCAATCAAAAATTAAAGAAAACAATACAAAACTAGCAAGTAGTTTCCAGATTTTTGTATTAAAAAAGAGTGCAATCTATACAATGCAATAAGGATTGCTTCCCAAACTTCAACCTTAATTCTCTAGGTCATGTAGCATTAGTTATAGACCAACATAAACCTTACAAAACTGACCAAAACCACCTTTCCCCTTAACAAACATCTAAACCTCTTGTTTGTCTAACTAGTCGTTGGGTTTTTTAATTTGAATTTGACAACACTAGACATAATCCCCTTAATCCTAATTTATCAACACCAAAGGCTTTATTTGAGCCTTATTACATCAAAATGACTCAACACAACCTAATTAAACTCATTAAGAATCGTTTGTTCCATTTTTACATATTTATTCTTATTGACCCCTATTAGATCCATTTGCACTCAAAACTCATTTCACTCTTCCTCTTACATTCAAATGCCTTAATAGTATTTATTAGAACATTTTTAGGTCCTTTAGACCATTGAATCCATGTTCTATACCAAAATGGCTTCATGTGCATCCATGTCACAGGATGTGCTCCTGCACCATACTCACCCCCTATGAAAAATATCTTGTCCCAAGAGAATAGGGATCTTGTTTGTACTCAATGCATCCTTCTCGAAGCCCACCTACACCTTTCAAAACCTGCAACAACTCCTACAAATGAGTAGATAAAAGAAATTTATTGGATCTCTGATTTAGATAGTCATGTATGGACTACTGTTACACCATGTTCCGTACCTTTGTGAGGTCCAAATGATCCCAAACTCCATTCATCCTTGAAGGACTAGCACTGTCCTTAATTTGCATAGTTAGAGGGAACTCAATAGTCCATATTATCACACTAGTCTACACCTTCCTTTTGTTGTCAGCAATAGAATGTTGTTGCCCTTCTCATTTCTTTCCAAGCCCCTGATCACTACCTTGTGTTTCCATCACCTTAGAAACCTGCAAACTCACATACTCCTTCCTACCAATGCATATTACACTGGATTTAAAGATATGATTATTCTTTAGAGGAGTTAATGTAAATCTCTTACCATCCTTATGAACATCATATGTGTTCAAGAACCAATCATGCAATGTCCTTCTCTGATATTGCCAAGGCCTTCCTAAGAGTACATGACAACATGTCATAGGAACAATGTCACACAATACCCTATCATGATAATCGCCAGTGGTAAAATCTACATATGATAGCTCTTGGACTACTAGATTTTGTTCATCTGTTACCCAAGTGGCTTTGTAGGGTCTATTATGTGGTATTCTTACTAAATTTAACTTGTCAACCATCTCTTGAGAAACCAAGTTATCAAAAGAACCTGAATCAATTATCATCCTACATACTTTACCATGACTCAAGCATTCAGTTATAAAAATGGATACCCAGGGTTTTACCTGCTACAACCTTTGTCCTCTTCCAAACATCAGAAAGTCACCCTCAAGTTCTAAAGCAACAATACCAATTTTCTCTTCTGCTGGTTGTTCTTCCCCTTGGGCCAACTGAATTATTTTCTCAGTCTTCTTGCCACGTTGTTCATTCATTGGATACTTGAAGGAAGTGTGCCCAACTTCATTTCATGTGAATCACCTTCCCATAAAGACTCTTGATCCTCTACCTGATCTAAATCTACCTCCACCTCTATATCTACCTCTCTGATTAGAAAATGACTCCTTACCCTTATCATTGGTGCCTTGTCCTTGTCCTTCATTGTTAGGCCTGTTGCCCTTTCCTCTATTTGCATTACTTCTGTCACTTCCTCCTTATCTCTCTTGCTTCCTCTTTACCTTTTCTTCAACCCTTATAGCCAACTGAAAACACTCTCCAAGTGTCTTTGGTATAGTCAAACCAATCTCATCTTGGAAGTTGTATCTAAGCCCATTGAGATATCTTGCAACCTTCTCATCCTCATCTTCCAATCCACCTCTTATACTCGACTTGTGGAATTTCTCAGTGTAGGTCAATAGATCCATGTCTTTTTGTTTCAGATTTTGTCTCAACCTCTTTGTCTAAATAGCATAATCAGATGGAATGAATTGATCCTTCATCATGGCCTTAATCCTACTCCATGTGGTGATCTTAGTCATCCCTCATTTTGTTCTCTCTTTTTGCACACTACTCCACCATGTTAGAGCAGTACCTCTCAGCTTTGTGCTGGTAAACTTCACCTTCTTGTCCTCATTCATGTCTGCATACTCAAAGTAGTTTTCTAGGGTATCAATCCACCCCAATACCTCTTCAACCTTGTTTGAAATTTTACATTCTCCCTTCTCATTTGTCTCATCTCTCTATCACTTTTTTCTTCTTGTTCTTTCCTTTCTTTCCTTTGCATATCCAAGGTCTCTTTTAACACTTTGTTATTTAGGAGGCATCTTGTATATACCCCAACTAGTACACTATTTCTCCCTCTTCCTTACTTCCCTCAAGAATCTAGTAGTGGCTCTGATACAACTATGATGCATAGGATACTAGTCTACAAACACCCCAATAGGAAATACCTATTGTTTTCACACTTGACCTTAGAATCCTTGAAGGTTTTCTAGTCTTCTCCTTCACCAAAGAACTCAAATCTGGATTACCAACTCAATCAATCAAACTAACATGACCTAGGGTCTTCACATGCCCCAACCAACTTGGCTTAGTAACCAACACATACCCAGTTTCTTTGTTTACACAAAACCCTCTTACCCAGGTCCAACCTAGGCCTTATCTTAGTAACCCTGCTAGTTCAATCTTTCAGATAATTCAAATTTTTCCCAAAACACTTACAAAAAACATTATACTTCTAGATACCCTTTTAAAAGTTATATAACATATGTGAAAATAAACTATGGTTCTTTAGGACAAAATATCTAGACCAGCACCCTGCTACACACCAACTAGCCCCAATTAGCCCTCTTTTCCAAAGCAAGTACCAAAAAATAGTACGACCACAACACCAAACCAAAAAAAAGTCTTTAAAAATGTTCCCAACCAATATATTTTCTAGGTTTCAAGGAAAGACACACTCATTTGGTAGGTTAGATATCAAACCCCCCTTTTTAGGCTTCTTAACCTAGAGCTTTCTTAAAACCACTCCTCCATCCACTTCTAGACTCAACCAAGGGTCATTTCACCTTGTATTCAACCCCCAAAAACATCTTCCAGCATAAAATAACCATCTTGTTAAGCTACTTCTTTTGTTGCTACACCCATGCCTCCATTTTCATTATTTTTTCACAAACAAATAGTCACTTTTCTTGATGATCACCAATTCAATCTCTTTTCCCTACATTATTTTCATTGGTTAGGTTAAAAATACATTTATAGAGTCTCATTCCTTAAGGAACAACAATGATAGAAAGAGGAATGAGCCCTAACTTATCATTTTGACACCAAAATAACAAAAAATGTGCACCTACAACAATGTTCTCTGATACAGTCAAAATAAATGATTCAAAACAGATGTAAAAACCTTCAAAATGGATTAAAATGCTCATAAAAACAAAAATCCATCATCTACAATCCATTTCCAATCAAAAATTAAAGAAACCAATATAAAATTAGCAAGTAGTTTCCAGATTTTTGTATTCAAAAAGAGTGCAATCCGTATAATGCAATAATGATTGCTTCCCAAACTTCAACCTTACTTCTCTGGGTCATGTAGAAAGAGTTATAGACCAACATAAACCTTCCCAAACCAACCATAACCACTTTTCACCTTAACAAACATCTAAATCCCTTGTTTAGCTAACTAACCGTTGGGTTTTTAAATTTAAATTTGACAACACTAGACATAATCCCCTTAGTCCTAATTTATCAGCACCAAAGGCTTTATTTGAGCCTTATTACATCAAAATGACTCAAAAAAACCTAATTAAACTCATTAGTCATTTCTTGTGCCATTTTGACATATTTAGACTTATTGACCCTTATTAGATTCATTTGCACTCAAAACTCATTTCATTCTTCCTATTACATTCAAATACCTTAATAGGCTTTATTATATGATTTTTAGGTCCTTTAGACCATTGACTCCATTTTATATACCAAAATGGCTTCATGTGCCTCCGTGTCACACGATGTGCTCTTGCGCTAATTATCGATAGAGTTATGGTTTTCATCGTTGTTGGGGTTAGGGTGTAAATAAGGGTTAGTATTATGGTTAAAAATACATCATGCTTAATGTTAGGTTTATGGTTAAGATTATGGTTAATGTTGGGATTTACATCATGGTTAGGGTTATGATTATAGTAATGGTTAGGGATTAGGATTATGGTTAGGGTTAGGTATACATCATGCTTATCATTAGTGTTAGGGGTAGGTTTATGGTGTTATAGCTAGGGTCTACAACATGGTCAAGATTAGGAATATATTTTAGGTTATGGTTGGGGATGGGTTTTACTATTAGTGCTAAGGATTATTGTAAGGTTAGGGTTTTGGATTAGGTTTATAAATAGGGTTAGGGTTAATATTATGATATGTCATAGTTGGTGTTAGGTTTAGGGTTACAATTATAGATAGGGATAGGGTTTACATCTTGGTTAGGGTTAGCATTAAGGTTAGGGTTATGATTATGGTTAGTGTCTATATTATGGTTAAGGTTAGACTTAGGGTTGGGGCTATTGTTAGTGTTATAGTTAGAATTATTGTTAGGGAGGATTAGGATTATGGTTACAACTAGGGTTTATATCACGTGAGGGTTCAATTTAAGATTATGGTAGGGTCTACATCACATTGAGGGTAAGGATTTGGATTACAAATATGTTTATTGTTAGGGTTAGGATTTAGGGTAAGGTTTATGATTAAGTTTACTATTTATTGTTATGGTTAGGGATATCGATAGGGTTAGGATCTTTACATCATGGCCAATTTTATGGTTTACATCATTGTTAGGATTATTGTTTGGGTTGAGAGTTAGTGTTAGGGTTAGTATTATCATTTGGGTTAGGGATTAGGAAAAAGGCTACGTATTATGGTTAGGGACATACTTAGGATTAGGTTGTGGGTTAGAAACATAGTTACGTTTGGGGTCAATATTTGGATTGACTTAGGCTTAGTGTTGGGTTTAAAACTATAGTTAGAGTTAGTATTGTTGATAAAATAACACTTATGATTTACATTTAGGGTTACGGTTAGAGTTATGGTTTACATCATGGTTGGGGTTACCTATGATGAGAATAAGGGTTAGGATTACGGTTAGGACTACATCATGGTTAAGGTTAAGTTTAGGGTAAGGGTTATAGTTAATGTTGGGATTTACATCATGGTTAGGGTTACAATCATAGTAATGATTAGGAATTAGGATTACATCATTCTTATCATTATTGTTAGAGTTAGGATTAGTTTTATGATGTTAGGGTTAGGGTCTACATCATGGTCAAGGTTAGGAGTATATTCTGGGTTATGGTTAGGGATGGATTTTAGGGTTAGAGTTAAAGGTTATTGTAAGGTTAGTGTTTTGGGTTAGGGTTATGATTAGGGTTACATTTATAATGTTTAACTTTTCCTATGGACTACAAATCATAAGAGTTAACTATTGATTTTTTAATTATTAAGATGCAAATTTGTGCTCAAAATGAGGTAGGGTCTCCAAATTATTTTAGTAAAAATAATTGATTTTAACTATTATTTTTGTTTTATTAAATCAATTTAAAAAGTAATAAATTTATATACAATTGAAACTATTTTATAAATAAATATTTCTATATATAATTTAGATCTTGTATACATTTTTATTTATGTAAAATAAAAGTTTAGAATAAAAATGAATTTTAAGTATATACAACTTGCATACATTTTCATCTATATAAAATATATATAGACACACTTATTTTTAATACACAACTTCTAAATATCTTGTGTCCTTGTTGCAATTTTCATTTGTGATTCTCATGTTTCTAGTGCCATAGCTAAAAGACACCGATGATGACACAAACCTTGGTGTACCTACTATAGGAAGCAACTGAAATATATATGACAAGACAACATATAGTAGAAGAGGAAGAAAAGCTACAAAAGAATAAATATGGTAGTTGGGATTTAATTCAACACTCTCCCTCAATCACAACTGCCATCTATAATACCCAAGTTGCTTTGTTGATGCACAAAACTTTCTTTCCCCTATGGTTTGGTGAAGATGTCTACATGTTGATCTTCTAACTTGCAATGTTCCAAAAGTATTTCTCCATTATTGATCAACTCTCTGACGAAATGATACTTTGTGGCTATATGATTGCTTCTTTTGTGAAAAACTAGATTCTTTGACAATGCTATGGCTGAGTTCTTGTCACATATATCTTTGTTGGTTATTCTTGTTCATGCCTCAATTATGTCAACATTCTTCTCATCCATACTACTTGACAAGCTGCCCCTATAGCCACTACATACTTTGCTTTAGGTGATGGTAGATTAACTATTGGTTGTTTCTTTTATGCCCAAGATATTATGCCTTATCCAAAATGAAAAACATCATATAAAGTTCTCTTCCTATCATCTATAATTATTCCACAATAAGTGTCATTGTATCCTATTAGCTTGAAATAATTTATCCTTGATTAGAGAATTTCATAGTTCCTTGTCCCACTAACATATTTCAAAATTCTTTTTCTAGCTTGCTAATGAGAAACTTTTGGAGACTCCATGAACCTTTAAATAAGAATAACTTCAAACATTCTATCCAACCTTGTGGCTATTAAATGCATAAGACTACCAACAATTTTTTTATGGGTAAACGCTAAAACTATGTCACGTTTCAAACCAACTTATCAACACAAGTTAATTTAAGTAGTTCTAACTAAAAATGAATTTTAATCAAACATATGGTCTACATAGATTCATTATAGCTAAGTTATATAAGGGGCACAACATTTAAAATTGGAAATATCTACTAAATGTATATTTTATACCACTTTGGGTCTAATTTCCAAAAAAAAAAAATTTGATGTTTCAACAACTCTTATAAATAATATTTTTTTGAAATGTAAAAATACCCTTTTATAGATCTATAAGTGAATTTTCCAAAATAGATATCTTCTAATATTTTAATTAGTTTTAATATTTTATATTTTATTTTTAATGAAAGTAGGTCATTCCCACTAAAATAGAGGGTTGATTATCTTGTTAAGGAGAAATACTAAAATTTATTTAAAATTTTTGGAAAAAATATGACATTGTATAGAAAATAATCTATGTCAAGATGATATAACTATTTTCTAATTTGGATAAATAGTTAATAAAAAAAGTGGTGGGAATTGGAAATAGTTATATTTGAGGGCACACAATGCTTCAAATTTATTAAAAAATATAAATTATAATAAAAAATATATCCATGCACTAAAGTTCCAAGTTATCGATATATATAAAAAATTGAAGAAAAAAAGGTAAAATTTACTAATTAAAGTGTGATGGCTTGTTTAACTTCAATTTAAGCATTTTATCAACAACTAAATTATAATGTTTACTTTATAAAAACCTACATTCAAATAACTTTTTTTTTTTCTTAAAATTAAAAACATAATTAAAATTACAAACATAAAATAGACCAAAAAGTATAAATTTCATTAGTTTACATCATTTCAAAATTCAAAACATATTTTTCACTTTCTATTGATTTAATTTAAAAAGTTGGATTTACATCTGGTCCTTTGTCATCTTTACTCAATTTCAAACCCATCAGAATAGGTGTTCAAGATGCTTTGGAATTTATCATATTGAGCCTCTTCAAACTATCATTTGCATACTTTGATTGTGAGATGAATATAAATTTATCATTTTTGATTAATTGAATGCCAACAAAGTATATCGTTAATTCCAAATCAATCATCTTAAATTCTTTTTTAATGGTTGGTTTGAACTTGTCAATTGACAAATCACAAGTGAATATCAAGTCATCAATATATAAACAAACAATTATGATCTTACCTTACTCATTCATGTTGGTATATAATGTAGGCTCATTGTTGCACCTATTGAAAGCATTTGTAAAAGATAAGAATCAATTATGATATATGATGATCTTGGGGCTTGTTTAAGTCCATAGAGTTCCTTCTTGATCTTGTAAACATTATTTTCATGACCCAGAATTTCATACCCAGGTGGCTGCTCCACATAGACCTCTTCTTATAAATAAATCTTCATCAAACTCACAAGTGAAATGGAATAGGAGAATGTTAGAGTAGACAAGTTGGAACAATATTAAAGTATGGTTTCATTATAAGATGTCTAAGAAGGTTTACAACAACATCCAACTCCTTGCAATGAAATACTTGAATGGTTAACAACATTATTGGAACCACCACTAGACGTATAAATAGTTCTTATTGACTTTAAGATATTGATGTAAAATATTGAATTCCATAAGGAAAAATGTAGACTATTAAAGATAAAGTATGTTAGAAAAGAGAACATGATCAAAGAAAAATAATTGCATCTTTCTACCACCATAGTTAATAAGGATAATTGTAGCATTACAACTGATGATTACCAAATTACCATCGTACACCCCAAATAAACATCAAGAGTCCAAGAAATTGATGCTTTGATGGAAAATATTAAGGTTAGTGTTGCTAGGCCAATGAAGGATAAATTGAAGATCAAATAACAAAAAGCACACATAGAATACTTAGAGGGTTCAACAAAGAAATGGTGCAACATACACCAAAAATGATGGAATTTACAATGCATCCTATAATAATGTCAAAAGAAGATGTTGAGGAAATAAAAGTCATCAAGGATGAGAATTGTATATATTAGAAGATTATATTTAAGATACATTGTAAAAAGGGAAAAAAGTTATCCAGAAAGTGATAGAAAGATATTCAGTTGCTTCTCAACAAAAAAGAAAATGATTTAAGAAAGCCCATAAAACTTGCTTGAGGAAAATTGAGAAAGAGATAAACAAGGCAATAGGTTGGATAGGCAATTAGGATGGGAAAATGCAAGATTGGATGAATGCATAAAAGGAATGGATGATATTTCCTTAACAACTTAGAAAATGAAAGTTTACCATGTTACAATCACTGATAAGCTTATATTTAATTTAATAAGCTTATATTTAATTTAATAGAAAAGTGAGAATGAGAAAAAGATGAACACGAAATTTAAAAGTTTAGAGATTATTCAATCAATAAAATGTTTGATTCCCTTGTTCAAGTGAACAAGGAGCTAATAGAAAATGCAAGGAAAATAAAATATATAATTGTTGATTATGCAAATGAGACAAAAGGTAGAGACATCATAAAAGATAGCCTAAATTGCCAAGATAACGATAAAAATGTCAATTTATTACTCTCTCAAAAGTTACAAGGGACGAAATGAGTGCAGTATTTGCTATGGTCAATGAATTTACATGCAGGGTTGATGAAGAGATGAGGATTGAAAAACAATCTGAAATATTTTGAGTGAGTATAGTCAGGGTTTTTGTTGCCACTGGTTATTTAATATTAGGTCATTACCAAAATACCTTTTCGTAGGCATTGCAATTTTTACTAGAAAAAAGAGCATTCGAAAGATGACAAGTTTTGTTGACTTAGCCAACCTTCTGATTGAAAGGATCTAAAATATTCCTTTTTTCCAAGCGAACATTATTTAATATTTATGAAACTATCATGTATTTTTAATCCAAAAAGGAACTTTAATTGTATTGGTCTCAAAGGTTTTAGACTCTATAAAAGGCTAGAGACTTGTTAGTTTTATCGATTCGAAATTATAGAGACTTGTGGAGCTAAGATTTCTAGTCAATTTATAGGTTCAATTATTTATTTATTTCATTGTGTAGTGTATGTCCTTCAAAGATATCTATTTTTTAGTTAATTTTTGTCCAGTATAGATTTTTTCTCTTCTTTAAATAGTTTATCAAGGTATGCAAGTGCAAATCATTGAAACTTAGATTTATTTTTAATCAGTCTTTCCCTTAATCTTTTTTCTCTTTGTGAAATTCGAGATATGAAAGGTCAAATCCTAGATTAATTCAATGAGCTATCTTAGATTGAATCTTTATTGAGCTATCCCCTCATAGTGGCAATGATTCCAAGACAATATTGATTTTGATGCAATGTTGGGAAATGTCAAATAAAGGTACCTTCATACTTTCTACCACTATGTTCTTATCACTTTTTCATATTTACATTTGTAGTGTAAAATTGAAGCCTTTTGGTCATTTTGATATAGTATTATTCTTTATTTTTATACAATGTGCATAGTTACAATGAATTATAGAAGTAATTAAATATTGATTTGTTTATCTCTCATGTAAATTTTATTGTTGTGTTTTAAGGATTCTATAAAGTTTATGTCAAAATAATGAACTCCTTATAATTGTTATCAATATCATGTGAATATGTAAAATTTATCTATGTTTAGAAAATAAATTAGATTTTTTGTATAGTCACCCCCTTTGTGATCCCTTGTCATCTCCGAAATGGGCTAAAAAATAAAATGTTTCCCCTCATCCTTAAAACTTGATGGAAAATAGTTTTATACATAGATATTATGTAAATTAATCAATTTGTAAGAATTAGCTTATAAATTTTAGGGCAAGTAGCTATAAAAATAGTTGTAAACTGCAAAGATTATTATTTTCGTACAATACAATTATCTAAATTAAATAGTTGCTACCAAGATTGTCAATTATAAGTTCTCTTGATGCCAAAAACCTTAGGCACAAAAAATAATCATTTCAATAAAACTTATAAAATATTTAAATTAATAAGTTATTTTTAACTAGAAATATTTTAGTCTTAGAAGCTATAAAAGAGATAAAAAATGCATAAATTGTAATTTTAATTAAACAAGTTTTATTTAAATTGAATAATTACCATCTAATGATTTCTACTGCTTCGAATCCTCTTAATCTATTATTGAAACCTAATCAAAAAAGTTATCATTTTCTATAAATAAAAGATCACAAATATTAAAATAATTACTTTCCAAAACAAATCATTGTCTAATATTGTCTAAAGAGCCTAAGTAGTAAGAAGAATAAAATGGCAGGATTTCAATTTTGCCCATATGACAACTTAACATCACAGTAAATATAATTTAATAGAAAAGGAACAATACATAATTAAAATAGGTTGAAATCTCCATGACAGGAAAATACATAATTAAGAAGGTGGTATGTTGGCAAAAGATAAGTACTAAAAATATTGTTCAAAGTTCACATGTGAAGGGATGAGGGACATGCATATGGCAGCGATGAACATAGCGATCAATAAGATCACGAGAACGTGAAGAGATCATAATATCGCAAAAGCAGCCTAACTTCATTTTCCTGATGCCCCTGCAACAACGCCAATTAGGGTGCTTCGTCATACCTCCATTTGAAATACAAGGGTTAACCCTAGTCAGGGCTTCATATTCATTGCGACAAGTACTCGGGACACCCCCCACCTGCACAGTATACATACTCATCACCACAACAGCACAAATGAGAATCGCCATGGCCTTAGTCATCTTTACTTTCAAGAAAACAAAAATTGCAATGGATGATTCAATCCATTTGCTTCTCTCTTTTTATAGACTTAGAAGGCCATGAGTTGGCACTGGAATCAACATAGACGGTGGTGAATGTCACGTGGACAAAAAAGATTTTGTTTTATCTATCAAATACTTAAAAAACCTCGATACGCAAAAGAATAAACAATGAATTTTTGAGCTGGCGAGTCCCTTTTCATGGTAATTTATGTTAGAAATGACACGCATTGGTTAAAAGAGAGCACCGACCAAAGATAAAGCCAAGAGTTTTGATCCTTGTTTTGATCTAATTTAAGAAAGTTCGCTTTGGCGTTAATGTGTTTGTTGAGTGCTTGTTATAACAATCATGTAGTACAGAATTTGTATGAAAGATTATAGGGCCAGAACTTATAGTTGGGTGTACATGTCAACAAATAATAATAATACTTTTCCCTGTTTTCGCAACCGTATCTTTTTCGAACAGGAGATGCAAAGCAGCGAAGTTCGTGCCCAGAGATGCAGGGACTGAGTTTGCATAAAAGAGGTGGTCAATGTTTCGAACAATGAAAAACTGTAAAATGGTTTTGTATTCATGGGTACACATCTCTGCAATAAAGTAGTTATCAGCTTATTTCAAAGAGGAAAATCGAGAGTTTCTGAATGAAATAGGACTAGTTTCTGTAGCCCAACATCCAGATCTTGTTAAGCTTTATGATTGCTGTGTAGAGGGAGATGAGCTGCTATTGTTTTTCAAATCAAATTGTCTATTAAATTTTACTTGAAAAGATTAAGAGACACAACCATTTCCTACAAATTTGAGTTTAAAATTAATAGCTACCAGCTATTAAAATTAGATTTTAAGAAAGCATCAAACTAAAACTAACACCACCAATATTTCCAGGCTGAAGAACCCCCAGTTTATTTTAAATGATTGTTACATAAAATCTGGATAACATAGATTTGCAAACTCTTCTTTTAAATTTTTTTTCAATAAATTAAATCATTGTTCCATACATTTTTCTCTTATCAGAAGCCAATTTAATTAATCTAACATTGTTTATTAAACTAGCACGCTCTATGTTCATGCTAGCTTCAGACGAAATGAGAAAGTCTTATGGTGGGAACATAACATTAACAAAGAAATTTGATCACTGAAAAACACTGCATGCACTGATTTGTTCAACAGCACCATATGTTAAACCAACTCAAAATAATAAGTGGTACAGAAGATAAGTACTTCACATTTAAGACACTACATTGCTTTCCTGATAATCATCTCAGAGATCATATTTTTATCAACAAATTAGCATTTCTATGATTCAATAACTATAAGAGTGCAATCCACTCAGAAATAATTGCTAAGCTGGATTTGAATTCATAATTGTATTATAAAGAAAAGTCATCGTACACTAGAATTGCATTTAAGGGAAGTCATTTGAGGCAGTTCTTGATTTTACATCCGTGGCAATATTTGTACATATCCAAAATCCTGGTTGGTACAAGTGATGTTTCTAGTTTATACTATTCTTTCGGAGACTATTTTTAACTGCATTTGAAATCCAAGTTGAAAAAAAGATCCATTGAGTGGAATCGAGAAAAGATTTCAAATGGGGTCAAAATTCACTGAGTAGACAACAAGATACCTTCATCCCACAAAGATTTATGTACAAAAAACATATGGTACATAATTTTTTGGAATTGCACCACAAAGCTCTATCATCGGTACCTGGTCATGATTTACATCTTCATTACCTTTACTAGGTTGTAATGGGCATTCTTAAACAAAATTTCTAAAGATCATTGTGATCAGTCTTCCTGGAGATGCTTGTAACTCAGATTTCCTCGAGTCAGTTTCTCTGGTGCATTTTTCACATGGAGATTCTGTAACAACTTCAATTACATTGCAAAAAAAAATTGTATGCCAGTGATGTAGCCAGAAGCAATGTCATCTGATTTTCTGGTAGAGTTGCTATTGAACTATTCCCATCTGTAATTGTACATATTTGTCTCCTTGAAGGAAAAGTACAATACTATACAGTCTCCATACTAATGATTTTTTATTTACTAACAATGCGGGTTTCATCAGAAAATATTAGGGCATGGTTCCATGGAAGACCGTGATGCCTTTATACAAAGCCTTTTAAGTGATAGTCACAATAATAATTAGGTTTAGCAAGTGAATTTGAATATCCGTTCTGCCCTAAAATTCAGAATTTGAAGTCCCCTAAAATTAAAAATTTCTGAAGACTACTCTTTGAGTAGATTGGAGAGAATTAGGAGGTATAGCTTTTCTAATCATATCAATGAAATTATTTCTACTACTAATGATTAAATAAGCACGGATTAATGCTAGAAATCGTGAAACTTAATGCCTTAGAAAACAGTACTGTGATGAGTATCTTATGTCAGATTTCAATACCACGACAGAAAACATAGGCCAAACAGAGTGGGAATTTTTAACTACTGATGATGCGAGCATTACAATGACCAACCAAATTCTAGAGTTTTCTTTCATGATCACTTACAACATCTAGGGGAAATCTTCTTTTAGCTTTATACTCAAATGTACTTCTAAGACATGGAGAACAAATTATTAGGCCAAACAGAGTGGACATTTTCAACTACTGATGATGCAGAGCATTACAATGACCAACCAAATTCTAAACTTTCATCGATTTGCTCAAGACTGAATTGTAAAATTTAATAATAAGAGTCCAATAACTTTGGCATCACTGATTATTGAGAGAATATTGACAACAATTTTTTTAAATTCCAAGTTGAAACGTTCAAACTGCACAGACAAAAAATACTACTTGATTTCGCCAAACAACTCAAATGTCTAAGCGATTCTGCAATAGTAGCCAACAAAAAACTCATATTATTATTATTGCTATTTTAATTGTCTTAATTCTCTTATAAGCTTGCATTCTGCATAGGCATTTAATGTAGAAGGGCACATAAAACATTTACGTTTCTTGGGCTGCCACTAAAGATCTCACCCGACTTTTGAGACGTGGAGAATAGATTATTAGGCCAAACAGAGAAGGCATTTTCAACTAATGTTGATGCAGGGTATTACAATGACCAAGTAAATGTTAAAATTTAATATTCATGGGTTTGGATTGGACAGTACATAGGCATTCGCATCTATCACCATCTGTGTAGGAGTTTGCACATAAGTATGGTTCAAATAAACAGTTGGCAATTAGGGTTTTATGTTTTCCATGCAGGTTACATGTGGTCATTGATGAGGTCGCCAGTTAATAGGAAAATTATTGATGTATTGGACCATTGATTTCGACTTTATTTTGTTAGTTCAGCATGATCTTGTGCAACTAATATTTGGTTCTACATTTGTCTTCAGTTGTTCATCAAATGCAGTTTGAGTATCTTTTGGGGAAAATTTTCCTTTCATTTCCCACTTTAAACATTCATGATTCTGAAGGCTTGAATTCATTTTTATTTGTGTCATTGGGTGCTCTCATGTGAATTTCTTTTCACATGACATTTTTAAAACATCATGGGGCAAATATTTTTAGTATTCAAAGTTAAAGAATTTTAATTTAGAAAACAAGCAGTAGTCTATTTTGATCATGTCTCTCGCAATGATGTAGCATTTTACCTTACTGATGAATTTGGTATGGTTTCCACTGTTGCATCTGATTTACAGGTTATCTTCATTCCAAAACACAGAGAACGTTGCCAAATGCTAGCAGGTGAGCTTTGCAAAACAGAGACCAACTGCAAAATCTGTCATATTATATTGCCTAGTAGTTTCATCGATTTGCTCTAGACTGAATTGTAAAATTTAATAATAAGAGTCCAATAACTTTGGCATCACTGATTATTGAGAGAATATTGACAACAATTTTTTTAAATTCCAAGTTGAAACGTTCAAACTGCACAGACAAAAAATACTACTTGATTTCACCAAACAACTCAAATGTCTAAGCGATTCTGCAATAGTAGCCAACAAAAAACTCATATTATTATTATTGCTATTTTAATTGTCTTAATGCTCTTATAAGCTTGCATTCTGCATAGGCATTTGATGTAGAAGGGCACATAAAACATTTACGTTTCTTGGGCTGCCACTAAAGATCTCACCCGACTTTCTTTGTTATGTTATTTTTTAAATTACTCTTGTGATCAGTACACTCCTGTGTGTTCAATGTATAAACCGCTCCTTTTCTTTTAAAGTAATATATACCTAATATTTTACAGATGAATATTATTCTCTTAATCCGCATTCAATACTTGATTTAGGTTAATATGCTTATATTTATTTATTCTCGGACTGTGCTCAAGGAGGAAATGGCTTGGCTACTTTCCTATTTATTTTTAGTTTTTGCAGGCACATTAGAGGAGATTCCATTGAAGGATGCTCTGCATCATAATCATTCCAATCCTTGTCAATTTAGCTGTAGATTTTCCAGTGAGTAAGGCTTGCTTCGTACTCAACTGTGAAGGTGTATTTTATCCACATTCGTTTATCCTCACACAACTGTGATTATTTTATTTTCATCTCCTTGCCGATTTTCCTTGTATAGGTTGGCACCAAACCAAAGTAGATTTTTTTTTAGTTTTCTTTTGATTTATTTTCCTTATTGTTTGAACAGGCTATCGCCCTTTATCTGACTATCGCAAACATATACATGTTTGTTGTTTAAATACTACAATTTAACTGTAGGGGGGAAGATTGATAGGATCATTGAAGGAAATGCAGCTAGAAGAAGCCCTCACGAACTCATCCAAGAGAATTATTTTTTAAAGAAAATTCCAGCACTCTGATAGTTTTTGGCCATGTCAAGGGATATGTTGTAATAGTAAGAAGCATTTAAATTTTAGCATAAAACCGATTATTAGATGTGTCAATCAAATTTCTTATATAAAGCGGTGTTTTATATATGTGTGTGTTTGTATGCATTTAGCTTTGAAATATTCTATTTTCAAAATCAGATAACTCTCGATTCTATATAAATAATCTAATACTATATTTTGATATCTTTAGAATATTTATAGAAGTCTCTTTATTAATGTTAATTTCTCTTTTTTCTTTTTTTTTCTGCAGAAGATATTTAGCACAAAGATGGAGAATTATATTAATTCATAGAATACGTTTTTTAATATTCAATGTTCACTTACATAGTCGATTTATATCCATATAAAGATTCATTCATCCATCCTTTAAGAATTTTCTTATGTACAATTAAAATCTTCTCAGTGTCTATTAAGATATAATTCACATTCAAAGGATGAATTATAGCACATTCTTATATAAAAATAATCTTTAACCTCTATAAAAATAACATTCTAAACAACTATACAGAATTGACTGCTATCTCTTACATATGAGTCTAGCCTAGCCTACAAAAGTCATTTCTCTAGAATAGAATTTTATGACATAGATAGATAATGTAAACACAACAATCTTTCAATTCATGGAGGCGCTTTTCTTTGGCAGCATCAAACGCAGTCATGGGTCTTCTAAGAGTACAAGTAGGATGGCTTGCAACCATGACTACAAGAGAAACAAAGCAACCAATATAACCAGTGGCTCCAATCACTAGTACTTTACTAGTGCTAATATTTTTCCCCTCCTTCACAATATTGTCATATGAAGCAATCACACAAATGGAGGTCATGGTTGATACTTAATTTTCATCCAATATTTGAGTAAGCAGGGAAAGATCGAAAGAATGAGAGAATGCAACAACACTTGCAGCCATTTTTATTTCCAAAAAACCTTACAACCCTTATCCAACTTAGGAATTTCGACGCAATACATTGTATCATCCTTTTGTTGGGTGGAGATAGAGTAACTGTCCTTTCTGTGAATTCATCATAAAAGTTTTCAATGATTTTTCTAGTTCTCTTTAATTTTGAGTCTTGACAAGGTGGTTTGGGCATATACATTGGGGAAAATAAAATGAATGTGTAAACTGAAGGTAACAACTTTGAGCTTGATCTTGTTATTCTTAGCAAAAGCAAGGTCAAATGAATTTGTCTATTTTCCAAAGAATTCCAGAGCACAAATGACCACCTAATCTGATAACCTGGTACTCTAATATTATTCTTTTTTACAGTATCTTGTATTTGTTAATTCCTAGCTTAGTTTGTTCATAGGTCAAATCAATTTCTTTATAGTTCGAATTCTTTTTTAGATCCCAAGTGGCTTTCTGATCTTCAACCTAGCACTACACTAATTTTATAATTTATTTATAGCATCCTACATTTAATTTCCTTCCAATTTTTTTTGTTCAACAAAGACTAAACTTGGTTTGCAACACTCAATTTTATGCAAAGTTGTCTTCGCTTATGCTAAGTATCGAAGCCTGAATATTCCATGTACTAAAAGTATTTTTCAAGGTTGTCATCTATTAGTTACTAGATTAACTTGTTTTGTAGTGGAGTCCTTAAATCAAACCCCCACCACATGTGTTTAGAAAGGTACTCTAATTTTAAAGACTTCAGAGGTTGCTTTGCCACTATACACAAACATGTAGCCTTCAAATTAAACCTTCTTTGCTTTTGATCCCCTCTTTCTAGCTGAGGAAACAAATTTTTATTTTTTCTTTGTCATAGGTCCATTTTCTGATCGTTTTCCTTTTCTTCTCTTGATATTTTATGTTCAAACTCGAGATTTTCCTTATCTCCATCCGTTGAATCTCAAAAGATCGATATTAATCCATCACCTTGTCTTTTCATCAAAGGTTTATCCTTCAACTATTCTATCAACATTGTTGCATCAATGGAAGCTCTTTGAACCTGATTTGAAGCTCTCACATGTCACAGTCCTAGTGAATATATGATCTTTTCCTTTCTAGATCCCATGGAATATAGATGTTCTCAAGTGGGGTTTCTAGGCCTCAATCAAAAGAGTTTGGACTCCTTGAAGTTCCTTTTTTTCTTATAAGTTTGAGAAAGTGTCAGTCACATGATTTGAAGCTATCACATGTGACATGATTTGAAACTATCACATGTCACAGTCCTAGTGAATATACAATATTTTCCTTTGTAGATCCCTTGCAGTATAGATGTTCTCAAGTAGGGTTTCTAGGCCTCAATTGTAAAATTTGGACTCAGGTTCCCTTTTTTCTTAAAAGTTTGGGAAAGGGCCAATTGAGACTATTTGGATAGAGATATTTACTAACTCCATTCACTTGATTTCATACACTTGGAAACCAATATGGACAAATCCTTTGTCCTCTATGGGCTTGATGGTTCCCTTTCTAGTATTTGGGATAAATGGATAACAATGAGTATGCTTACAGTGTAGACCAAACATATTCTCCAACTGAAGGCTTAATCTTCTCAGGCTAAGGTTTATTTATGTCCAAATACACATAGATCTAAATATAAGAAACATGAATTTAGAAGATGGTACAATTATTGTAACTATGTATTCTCCTAGCCAGTTTGGTTTGCAAATTACAAATCTTGTGAAATAACTACTCATTCCCAAATTGCAGTACTACCTCTTCAAAAAATCCAAGAGGACATGCATGGGATGGCACATTTTCCATTTTCTAGAAGTTGCCTTTGGATTAGCTTTGGATACCACGAAGATTGAATAACTCTTGTTATGATGGAAATTAGTAATGTATACTCATATATGAAACAAAATTATTTTTCCTAGATTCGCATTTGTAGTATGCTAGTGCTCTTTTAAATTTTTGCTATTTTCATAGCATTTCTCAAATGTGCTAAGGAAACTTTTGTAAAAGATGAAAATTCTCACTTGCCTTCATTTGGATCACATTTTTTTTACTTATGCTTATTGGCTTCTTCAATCAAATAATTATAGCAACTACCCAAAGTTTTGTTACCCAAAGTTTTGTTAGGAAGAGGTAGAGATTGGTTCCATGACATCAAAGCAGGTTTCCAAAAGGCATCTAGAAAGATTGAATTCCTCTAATGGAACAAAGGATATAAATTTTGAATGAAGATATTGGTCTCCAACTTTCGCTACTAACTCAAATAAAGTAGGACCAATGTGTGGATTTCTGGCAACACCTATAGAATAGAGTCTTCTTCGTAGCTATAGAATCTCTTTTGTTATGGATACCATCATTACTTAGACAAGATCTCCATTTATGTATCAAATGAAATATTGGTCATTAGCAATGGTATGTTATTTGTGTATGCTGGATGTTATTATTGTATTTATCTCAAAAGCATTTCTCATGCACATTTTTTTGAAAGTGGGAAAGGTCATGACTAAATTTTTAATTGTCTTGAATTCAAAGCTATTTTGGATCAATTGTAAAATATAAGATTTATGTCATTCATATGCACTTGGATATGAAATTTTTGTAGAAATAATTGATGTTATTAACCACATGAATCTTGTTGAACAATTTTTATATATTTTATTGGGAAATTTGTCAAATTAAAACCTCTAACTAAAAGGACTTAACAAGAAAGCTTTTAATAATATGTTGTACATCACACATGGCACGATTTCTATGGGATAACTATTGCAAAAGGGTAACATGCTATTTTAAGTACTTAAATGCCAGATTTTATGGATTGTATTGAGTTGGCTTGGCATTCTGACAAAGGAATTGTCTTTTGTCAATATTGTTTTGTGGACCATGTTTTCTCTTTCTTTTTTTCTCATTTTGTATACTGAATTCATTTGTAGTACTATGGCAAGCATTCACTCCTATGGTAAAATTATGTTTTCTAAGAAAACAATTTAGTATATGCCAAAATTAACAATTTTGTAATATAATTTCATGAAGTTTAGTTCATGCTAATACTTTCTGCAAACTCAGTCCCTACATTATAGGATAGGAGAACTTCACTACTTTTTAGCTCTTGTTCTATTGCAGATGATTTTCAAAGATTTCTATACATTCTAGAATATATTCACGTGTTTACATAGGGTAAGTTCTTATTAATATAATTTCATTCTTTAAAATCAACACACCATTGATAGAATTCACATAAGGGCATAGATCCAATTTTTGATAGACTAATTACTAGATTCAAATATATATATATATATATCCTTATCTTTTTTTGATCGATTATATTTATCCTTGTCTTAATTGAACAATATTGTCTACAATTGCAATTGCATCCAGTGCACTAATATATTTACATTTATTTTTAATAGTTGTCAAACTCACTATCTAAATATAGTCCTACATCATCCCATTCTCATATGGTATCATCTTCTTGACTTGTGATCAATGGAGGGTATATTGGCTATTCTAACCAAGGATTATACTTTTAAATTTATCACAGGCCATGGAGGAATAAACTCTAATTCTATATATCCGGCTTGTCTATGTATTTGTGTCCATGTACAACTTTAAAAAATTTACTATTTGTGTCTAGTTTGAACTTTGTGGTAGAAAATTATTCTTTCTAATATATTTTGTAGAAGTCACATCTAATTTGTGCTTTCTTATTTAAGCACAATTTTATTAGGTTGTATTTTTTTAACCTATCCAATACTAAAATAATTTCATTACTATTGAGGTCTTTGAAATGTTACTATTGGGTTTTTACTTTACATGGGTATCTAAATATTTTCTATCTAGTCAAATTGCAATATCTATTGAATTTATAAAGATAATTAGTTTTATTTTCTTTTTAGGAACTATACTTTGTGTCATTATAGGGAATGACAATGAAAAATCAAACTATCATGACTATTATGATGACTATCATTGTTCTTCAATGATTTGGCTGGAATTTTATTGCCATAAAGCCCTTATTAAGAATATCAAGTGAATTCCCTTTCTAGTTATTGATGAGGGTGATTCAAACATAGACATAATAAGGCTCCACCATTCCATTTGTATTGAAGGTTTTATAAGTTTGGATACAACAACATATCCATTAATAAAGATTGTAATAAACATCAAATTTTAAGAATAATAAAAATTATTTTAGTCATCACGAAATTTAGGAATCAATGTTGATTCTATTCTTACTCCATTAAGAAACATATGGGAATGGTAAAATGAAATTCCATACCATCCCATTTTGGGGGGACCACTGGTTAGTAAACAATGTAGGAAGAATTTTTTTTTAGTGAATAACTTCTTCCATTACTGGGTGAGGAGGAGAAAGGAGAGGAAGAGGAAAAAATGAGGGTCAATAGACACGATAGTTACCTACTGGATTATGAATGAGGTATGAATATGTACGAAAATGAAAAACATATAATTTTTGGGGATTGTGGTTGATATCGTTATATTATCATTGTAAATTGAATGACCCTGGACATTAATTATTAAGTGTATTTTCTTGGCCTACCAATAGAGCCAGCTAGGAATCGCCATAAGTGTTTATTTGCAAAATTCGTTATCAATATGTTTGTGCGTGCCCATTTCAGTTTTCAGGGATTGTAAGCCTTTGAGCCAACTAATATTCTTTTTAATTTCGTATCTTCAAAATTTGAGTGCAACAATATGAAATTACTAATTCAAATTTATTTTTAGTTGATTTTAGAAAAAAAATTGCTCACTTTTATCCATTTTGTATAAAATCTTGGTGTGCTTACCCATGGGTTGGGTGTTGGTTTTTTCATGCTTTCATTTGATACAACTTGTGAGAGGTTGACAATGGAACAATTTAAGCTTTAGAAAACTAACTCTTTCCCTAAGTCTCAAGTCTTAGTAGCCACTCCACCAACATAAAAAGGGATGAAAAGGACCAAGTCCTTGAAAAAGACAAACTCCAAAACTTAATCTATTGAGACTTCCAACATCTCTTTTGAAAAGTGTCATAAGGAAAGAGGCAAATATACTTTTTGCAAAGGAAATAGGCATAGTGAGAAAAGTATTTATAAGAAGGAAATTCATGTATTGAAACAAAAACTCAAGGAGAATAATATTTCCATTCATTATTCTTCTATTTCATCTCCTCCTTCCAAACATGAGAACACTTCCTCTAGTTATTAAGGAAAGGGTGATGAAATGATCCCCACTCATGTGGATAGAAATATTGGATGGATAATTGCTTCAAGAGCTACAATTCACATTTCTCATTGACCTAGCCACATGGTTTCAGGTTCTCGCTACAATTCACATTTCTCATTGACCTAGCCACATGGTTTCAGGTTCTCGTAGAGAACCTGAAACCATAGACTTCGGAGAACAAGAAATCGGTTTGTTCATGTTGTTGCAATAGGTGATATTGGTTTGGATGATGAATTAGGGGCAAATGTTTATTACATTTATTAAATTTCTCATAAACTACTTTTTCTCTATTAGATTACATAAGTATGAAACATTGTTGTGCTCACAACTGATCCAATGTTCATTGGTGGTCAAAGGAGTGATGTTTATACAAAGGGTCAATTTGATTAGTAGTCTAATATGCATACCTCTTAGCACCTTCTTAGTGATGATGCTTATATTCATTGGTCTCCACTACCTTATATTTAGAGTAATGATTTAGTTCCTCTTAATGAATTTGTAGACGTAATAATAATTTCTCCATCACCTACTTCATCAGAGTTGATAGTTAACATGGATTTTAGGACTTTTAAAAGCAAGATTCATTCGGCTTTTTAGATGTATGATCATAGGATGGCTTCATTTTATGTTTATCCAAGTTGACTTCTCATTCTTGTACTACAAGTATAGAGGACATTTTTAAGGGGATAAATCTACCCTTTGTAGATTTAACATTGGAGGATATTATTTAGTCTTGTCATTCCATTATTTCTTCCTCAACATTGGAGACAGTTTATTATTATTTGGAGCTTTCATTTGTGAGAATTCCAACTACTTCCTTTTTTTGACAGAGATTGCATGCACCATTAGATTTCTTTCTTCCCAAGAGTGGAACTAGAACAATAGTTCAGAGATCCATTTTTCACATGAGTGTTGCCATCAATGCCAAAGGAGGAGATTGTTGGCAATTGACACTTATCCAGTTTAGTTGTGTTGTCATTGATGGTAACATACACAATTTTGGGTCGGTCACTTAACCTGTACTCACCAATATTCATTTTTTGGAAACCGACATTCAATTCATTTTACACACAAGGAACCAACACTAACAGACAAGGGAAACTTGCAAACTAGGAACCGGTATATGAGGCAGACATGGTAGATTGATCTGATAGGTCTACATGGCAACAATTAGCGACATCGGTCACAAAGTTCAATGCATTTATTTTTGTCTAGGCCGACATATAAATAAATTGTAATATGATTGTAAGATGACATAAGGCATTTATGTTTGTGTTTAGGAAAGGTATTTAAGTCAATCCGGCTAGGTTATTTTGGTAATGTAATGGAATATAGTGATGTGATATTGTACGAGCAATCTTGATTGACAGAATGCGATTGTAATATTATGTAGTCAGTCTTGGATATTGGTTTAGAGGTTTGGGTAGCGAACCAAGATAGTGGTAAGGGAGGACATAGTGAAAACTAATATAGACTATGCTTTAATCGAAACTCATCCATCATAGCAGATGCACCTTCAGAGTTTAGAATTTTTTTTGTAACTCCATATGTGGTGTTTGTAGTCAGTGAGGCTGCTCCTTTTGTGATGAGAACTGTGCTCTACGTTGTTGGCCTTCCTACATGTGAAAGCCCCTATTGTAATATTTATTCATTTGGCCAGTGGATAGATATTGTGCATCACCAATCCCACCATGTTTTTTCATCTTGGAGGATTTCCACGTATAAATATTTATGTTATGGTGCATGCTCTTGTGGTTGTTTCATTTCTATTTGTTGTTATACTCTTTTATAGTTATCGATTACTAAAATACTTTGTTAATAAGGTTAAAACTGATCTTGTCGATAGAAAACTAGTTCACCATCCCCCCTCCCCTCTCAGTGTTCTTGGACTCCAACAAGATTATTTATAATCAAAAAAGGAATTTGTTCAAGTTGTGTTCATATTAAATAAGGGTGCAAGACAAAATTCAATTTAAAGTTTCATTTATATCAATCCTCTTATCTAAAAATGTATCATAAATACTTGAAATCAATATGATTAATGTTGGTATTAAAACTTCAACACAAACCAAAATTTCAAGTCTATTTATAATGATAGCAACTATTGTACATCAAAATATATTGAGAATAAATCTATTACTATAAAGATATACAAAGTGTTCAAATAAGAAGGAAATCACATATTATCTACATATTCTTGAATAGATTATACTTCAAATGAAAGTGACATTGGATTCCTAGTATTCTTTCAAAATAATAAAACAAGGTAAAGTAAGAAAACTTACCTCATTATCATAAAGTGTGTTTCCTACTACTTGACTCCTACAAGTCTAAGATCAGATCATACTTAGTCATAATTATTAGTGAAACATAGAATCATAGCCAAATCAACATTAACTTATAATCATGATGTAACAAAAATACAATTTCATTCACTTCATTCACCATAGGTAAATCACTATATCCATTCAAAAATATTTATTAAGTTAATATTGTATAGAAATTAGGCCACATTGCATTTTCAATTCCATCTTAGGTATATAAGATTCTAGAAGAATAATTAAACCAATTTCACATGCAATGTAATCATAATAAAAATCTATTAAAAATTAAATATCCACATCCTCAAAATCCAATTGAGTATTGGAAGTAGCGTCAAGTGTTAAGTTTCAATAAACATCTACAGTGGGCCTGACATATATAGCCCCATATATAGCCCCTTATAGTTGTTTCTATTTTCTATAATGCAAACTCTTAATTTATTCAAGGATCCATAATCCTGATTTTATTTTTTCACATAGCTATTGATTTTATGCAAACTTAAGCTTTATAAAAGATTATTTTCTCACATAGTTATTTATTTTATGCAAATTTAAGCTTTATAAAAGATAGTACAATTTTCTATGATGCATGAACTCTAATTCTATTAATTAGGAAAAGCTTTCTGACTAGGGTGTATTATATAATTGATAATAATTTTAGGAAACTTATTAACCTTAGAAAATTCTTGTTAGTTTTCATATTTCTGCCAACCCTATTGTAGTCTATACTCATCAAATTTGAGTAATATTGATTTTCACAAGAATCAACAAAGTATGAATAGTTCAAATAAATTTTAGCTATTAGATATAGACCATTCATCCAAAAGCTCTTAGTATTGTACACGTCTGATTTTATTTGTATATCTTTCTCATAAGCTTCACTTCTGTCATCAATTGTTATAGTACATACATATATTTCCATTTAAGTATATTTTGCCCATCATTTCAAATCAAATAATCATGGTTATTGTTGTCAACTAGATAGTAGTGGTTAATGATTGTCAATGTTGATTTTGATTGTTGGTTGGTCAGTGGTAGATATATGTTTTTTAATTTTTTATTCTTAACATTGTGATATTTCTAAATTTAAATGTTTTTTTATCAAAACACTATTTTTACTTCATTTTGTGGAAGATTCTAAAATGTGTAATATTAAAAGTGTTAAGAATATTTAAATAAATTTATTTAATTATTTCAATTAGATTTAAAAAACAATTTTATTTTACACTAATTTAATTCAATTGAGAAAACAATATCAAATTATATGAACAATTCTTTCATAAAGTGTTATTATTTATATAATTGACATAATCATTGCACCTCCCTTACAATCTTAAAGTAAAATTTGTAGAGAAACTAAAATCAAGATTGTATTTCAAAATTGTATACACAAAAAATATACTTCTACATAAAATATGTAAATTAAAATTAATTCATCTTTGATATGTATAAAATTATACTATAAAATTGTGCTTTCTTATATATTAGTTTATATAATTATCAATTGATTTTATCGTTACACCTCCTCCTACAAGTGTTAGTTTTAATACATAAATTTATTCTAAATTGAATAATTGCAATCTAATCTATTAGATAGTAAATTATCTTGAAATTAAAAACACTAATTACAAAATTTATCATTTTGTTTAAATAAAGAATTACAAATATTAAAATTAATAAATTATAGTCCATAACAAATCTTTCTTTGAGCTTGGCTACATAGACTAAGTAGTTAAAAGAATAAAAAGGGCAAGATTTCAATTTTGCCCATATGTCACAAAGCTCGAACAATAAATATTAGCAAATATTATTGAATAGGAAAGGAACAATACATCATTAACATAGGTTGAAATCTCCAAGATAGGAGAATACATAATTAAATAGAAGGTATGTTGGCAAAGGATAAGTACTAAAAATATTCTTCAAAATTCACATGTGAAGGGATGAGGGACATGCATATGGCAGCGATGAACATAGCGATCAATAAGATCAAGAGAACCCGAAGCGATCATAATTTCGTAAAAGCTTCCTAACTTCAGTTTCCTTATGCCCCTACAACAACGCCAATTAGGGTGCTTCATCATACCTCCATTCGAAATACAAGGGTTTACCCTACTCAGGACTTCATATTCATTGCGACAAGTACTCGGGAGACCCCGCACCTGCACAGTATACATACTCATCACCACAACAACACAGATCAGAATCTATTGTGGGAAAGGGGCAAGGGAAGAATCTATTGAGTAAAACATAAGATGCAAAATTTTCTTGTGTAATCTTCTTTCCTATTTCATTTTTTAAACTTATGTTTTAGGTGTTTTAGCACTTTTAGTGAATGCTAATCCTTGTATACTGATGTGCAAGAAAATTAGGTTTACAGATAAAATACAATCATTAAAAGCGCGTTGGAAGCATTTCCTTGGATCAAGTAAAATGTGGTTTATATGAAGTGCTCATTATTATATATTTTCTATTGTTTAGAATACGTTTCAGTAGTAGAAATAACATAACCAATTTGAGCTCGTAAAAATTGAAACAAATATGATGATAATTGAGGATTTTTTCTGATGGGAATAGTAGAAGACCACCTAGAGGCAGAGCCATGACATGGAGGAGAAGTTGAGCGACACCTTGATGCATCATCTCTCCCACAAGAGGAGCAGCGAGGAGCTTGGGACCATGGGGTCTGAGAGCAGCGGGCAGAGGAATTGTAGCCATGACGACAACCATGCGTCAGAGTGCAATTTTTATCCTTCCAAAGAGTGAATAGGATCTCCATTCTAAAAGCATACCATATCTAGGAAAATTTGAAGAGGATTCTAGGCGAATCGCCCAAAAGCACCATATGCCAAGAAAAGGGCTCAGGCCAAAAAGGCCGAAAGAATTCATGGATCCAGCTCCAGTACTATTGAGTTCTTCTACAAAACCAAAAAATATGCATAGAATTTTATGGATGACCACAAAAAGGGCACCATGGATTAGGAACCCCCAAGTGCTTAAGGCTGGAACCCAAAGGCAAACCTTGGAAAAGCACACACCAAGAAAAGTGTGCAATCTTGGGTTCAATGGTGGCGGACCAGACAACAAGAAACCGGAATCGCCAGGAAGTCTAAGAAGACTACAAGTGCCACCATTGATTGAGGATATGGACCATAGGCAAATGGAGAACTAGCTAGAGATAACCCATTTTGGGTTTGTAGCTAGTGAAAGGAGTCCAAGGATACCATTTCCAATCCTTCCACCAGGTCTGACAAACTGAATGCCAAGCTTATGTAACAAATATATGGGTATGACCAAGATGAGAAGCTGATAATTTTGTCGATCTAGCCGATGCAGATGAAACTAGACTTGGAGGTCATCCCATAAGCAGAGGCTCATAGAAGCTCAAGAAAACAAATTCTTAGGTGTTGTAATGTCATGTTTGTGAAAACGTAGAGCACTAACACTCTGGATTTTGGCTAGTGGTAACCTTTGCACCTAAAAAAGAGGTGACCATGAGAGCTTGTGTTGATTCATGGAGATCTCATCATGAAAACCATCACCCACCCATCGAAGCCAAGGCTTGATAGCTTCCCAAGCATGCCAAATGATTTTAACAATAGAAGTACCCTGGATCTGAATAGGGTCTTTCATAATGAACATGGTTTGAAAACCAATCCCCTTCTAAGGTTTTGGTTGCCATGTCTATTACTCCTCATGTTGGGCTCCTTCTTTGGAAGAGAGCATTTTTTTGAAAGAAGGTGAATTGGAAAGAAGAAAAAGGAGCATTAAATGTGTAGATAAAAAATGCACATACCTTGTGTTAAACAAAGATACTCTAAAGAAAGAGATGAGGAAGGTAGCCAGGAAGAATTCGATTGAACCAATTGAAGAGGAAGCAACATTGAAAGATGTAGTGGAAGATTTGGGAGGTTTAGAATTTATGAAGCTATGATCCTAGAAGAAACAATCTTGGAACAAATTCAATCAAAAATTAAGGCACCTACAATCAAGGAAAAAAGGAAAAGAGGAGAAAATTCAAATAAATAAAAAATGATAATAGAATCTCTAGCAAAAGGAGACTTCGGGAACATGAAATTAAGCTCAGGGAAGGAGCTCATCCTTCCCCAAACCCAGTGAAAGTCATAACATGGAATGTTATGGGCATTAATGCCCCTAGAAAATGACACTTGATCAAGTGACAAAATGATCAAGCAAAAGTAGACATATATTTATTACAAGAAACAAAACTAAAAATAGACAAAAGTAATAAGCATCTAAATAACTGGAAACAATGGAAAGGACATTTTTTAGATTTTGATGGGTGTTTTGGGTTGCTAGGAATTATTTAGAACCCACTCAAAGTAGAAGGAAGTATGGTAGAGGACAACCAATGGTGGATTCTAATGAAATGTAGAATGATTCAAAGAAGTGATTTTTTTTTATCTCTTTAATGTATATGGAAAAAACACAACTATACATAAAAGAGAATTATGAATGTATTTAATAGAGAAAATTGAAGGATTCATTGGTGAAAAATGAATGATAGTAAGAGACTTTAATGCAATCTTAAATAACTAGGAAAAAATGGTGGGTCTAAGGAGAATAACAATGATGCAATCAGATTTCCAAATATTCATAGTCAACAATTACCTCAAGGATTTACAAGCAAGGAATGGAACTTTCACATGGACAAATTGTAGGAAGGGATTCACTAATATTGCAAAAAGATTACTTAGATTTTTTATTTGTGATTTTTGGGACAATAAAATGCAATACTATGAAGTCTTAATACATTCATTTACCTGATCAGATCACTTCCCCATTCAATTGATTATTAAACACGATGATCATAGACCTAGAAATCCCTTTAAATTTTAAAATATGTGGTTAAGAGTGTCAAGGTTGAAGAAATTTATTGCGATATGGTGGAAGGAGATTACGTCTCGAGACCAATCCTACATATATCAACTTACTAAAAAACTAAAGTACATGAAAAGTAAGTTGAAAGAGTGAAACAAAGACCACTCCAAAAATATATTTCAAGAAAAATAGAGAGTAGAAAAATAGTTTACAAACCTTCATGAGATCATAATTGGGAAAGGAATGGGAATAGAGGAATATGAAAGAGAGAAGACATAAAAAACAATGCTAAATAAATTATTGGAATGGGAAGAGAGCTATTGGAGACAAAAATCCTAGGAAATTTGGCTTAAAGAAGGGGATAGAAATACCAAATATTTTTATAAATCGATAATAGGCAATAAAAAAAGAAGTAGATATACAAACATCAAAAGATAAGATGGGACAGAAAATAAATTGTTGGAAGATATCAATAAAGAAGAAGTTACATATTTGAATTGAGCTTAAATAGAGAAGAAAAAATTAATAGTGAGGATAGAGAGGATTTTCAAGGTACTATTCCTTCTATCATACCATAGAACAAAAACAAAGAGCTTTAAAAAATCATTACCAAGGAAGAAATCATAGAGGCTCTTTTTCAAACAAGTCCACACAAGGCTCTAAGACCAGATGGATTTCTAGCCAGATTTTTTAAACATTTTTGGGAAGTAGTAGTTGACGATATATTCAAGGTGGTGGAAGAATCAATAAAGAAGAAAAGTATACTAGAAGCTTTGCATCACATTTACTTATCAATAATTCCAAGAAAGAGACAAGTCCAATCCATGAATTAATTGAGATTGATTTCCTTATGTAACACAACTCATAAGATTATTTTTACAATCATTGCAAAGAGAATGGAGGTAATGTTGATTTCAATTATTTGAAAAGAATAGAGTGCATTTACCCTGGGAAGATCAATTGTGGCTTCTTTAGCACAAAAAGTGGCATCAGACGAGGTGATCCAATTTTCCCTTTCATTTTATTAGCACGGTGGAAAATTGAGGGAGATTCATTAACAAGTTGAAGTGTTCTTAAAAATGGCATGGGATAAATGTGGCAGCAGGTATGGTTCTTGTGGTACATCAATAATTTGCAGATGATACAATATTGTTTAGAGAATCTAGTAGGGGTGAAGAAAAGAATATTAAATCCTTGTAAATAGATACTGTTAAGCTTTAGGACAAAAAATCATCTAGAGTAAATTAGAATTTTTCTTTCTCAACACTCAGCCTAGCCTCCAAAAAGGTATTAGCTAAAATTTTAAATTTGAAAGTGGCAAGTTTTCTTGGAATTTTTTGGGAAAGTCATTATTTACTAGAGTCAATAAAAAAGATTTTTGGGAAATTTTAATTAATAGATGTTTAGACAAAATGGGAACTTGGAAGGGTAAGCAGCTTTCTTCAGCTGGGAAACTTCTAATGATTAAGGTAGTTCTATGAGCAATACTAGTCTACTCAATGTCTTATATAAAAATTCCAACGACAGTACTGGAGGAATTAAATAAGACCATGAGAAAATTCTTTTGGAATGTAATGAGTGTGAAAAAGAAAGTCTTGTTTGTTGCTTGAGATAAATTATGCACCCCAAAGATAGCATGGGGTACAGGGATAAGACAATTAGCTATCATGAACCTAGAAATGAGGGCCAAGATGGGCTGGAATCTATATACCAAAATTGAATAGAATTAGGTTAGATATTTGAGAAGTATTTAGACACTGATGACACCACACAAATCCTGACAATAGTGGATCCCACAAGAGGCTTGGTTGTTTGGAAGTATGTCTTGGAATGCAAAGACACAATAACTAGGCATGTAATGTGGGAGATTGGAAATGATCAGAAAGATTCCTTTTGGATTGACTTAGAGAATAGCTATGACACTCTTGCAAACTATCCTAATATGGAGGAAATTAAGAGAGATACTATTCGAGTTTGGGGATCAAAAGTGAACAATTATGGATCAATAATCCTAAAGGATAGTATAAGCCAATGATAGTAGAGATCATTGATGGGAATAGAAGCACCAAGAGAACAAAATGAGAACCTTAATGTTTTAATAAGGGAGAGAATTGTTGTTCCAACCAATCAAATGGATAGGAAAAGGTGGTGTGGATCCAAAATAGGATCCTATAAAGTTAACTTAGGCAATAAAATTAAAGAAGTTGTTATTGCCAAGGAAGGATGACCATGCAAATTATTCTACAATAAGCATTACCTCCCAAAGATAGGGGTGTTTGAGTGGATGACAATTCAAGGAATAATTCTCATAGAAGACCAAATAGAAAAATTGCCATCTATGGGGTAGGAAGATGTGCTTTATGTAAGAAGCAAAATGAAACTGAAGACCACTTATTACTCCGATGCCCTTATGCTAATAAATGCTAGAACCATTGTTTAGCTAATATGAATATGAGAGCTCTTTTCCTTTTTAGTGAAGTAGATTTTATTTTTTGTGATCATGGTTGATTGGTTATGTATTAGAAGCCTATTATCATATAAATCTACCCTTTGGTATTGATTTTGTCACTTGTTTGAAGATCCAGTATTCAGTAGAGCAACAAAGAAAAGTATTCTTCATGTTTGATGATGTAGTGTGTGTTTGGATTGTTTAAGTTAATGCCGATGGTTGGAATTGTGTTTGGGAGTTATGCGAGTCCTATAGGAAGTGTGTGATAATGTGTTTTGGGTCCAGTACATTTTTTTTTTAAATATTGAAGCTACACATTTCATGTTGTATGTTATGAAACTTTTGGAAGCCAACCTATGAGACATTAATCTTGCTGATCTAGATATATATATATATATATATATATATATATATATATATATATGACCGAATTCAATGGTGCATTAAGGGTGTAATGTGGTGTTGGAGTGATTGAGCGTAGTTTCATGTGCACATTTTGATCTTGGTTGATTTGATGAATAGTTGTAGAGCAAAATAGAGAAAATAAGTAGATCAGTTGTAGCTGATAATTTTGCACTTTACCAGAACTATTTTTTGGCATAGTCAAATGTTGTTTTCTAGTTCACTATTTGTTGTAATCTATTTGTAAACAATTGTAAGACAATGAGCCTTCCTATGGGTTGTATCCCTTTGTACTTGAGCAGTAAGCTCTAGGCAGTATGCCTGATTGCATGTGCATTCCCCTTTTATAATATTGTAGGTTCAAATCCCATTTTATTTTTTCCAATTTGGGTTTTCACATAAAAATATTGATGTTATGGTTGAATTATTATTTATTGTGTATTTTTGCACTTTTCTTTCTTATGCATCTGGTGGTAGAAAAATCTAATTCATAATAAGGTTAATATTTGAAGAACACTGATTCAACCCCCCCCATATCAATGTTCCCCGATTCTAACAATTGGTATCAGATTCTAGTTCCTCTGAGGAAGCCTAACTGCTTGAGGAAGGTTTGGGAGATTGAATCAATAGATTCCAGTTTGCAGAGATAGCTTTGTGTGGCACTTGAGGATCTTGATGCAACAAGAAATAAAATAAGTTCCTTAAACAAAAACTTGAATGCAATTGAAGACTTCATTAAGGATTTGAAAGATCAAGTGAACACTTCAAGAGATAAGAGAAAGAGATGATGGAAAAACTAAAGAAAAAGGAAGAATAATGCATGGAGAATCAAGACAAAGTTGATGAATGAAATAAACTTGCTAGAGGGAATGTTGTATTGAAGAATGAGATGCAATCTATTGTGATGAAGCTGACTAAGGAGATTGATGACCAGAAGAAGAATGAAAAAAGTAGGATGAATAATTGAATGAACAATATGAACAATGGTCCTACCTTTACCGTTCAGTGTTTGATGGAACCTTATCCGGTAACTAGGGCTTATTATCCTTAGGGGGAGTTTTTCAGGCAGATTCATACAACCCCCCTCTCCAGAGATCTCTAACCAGTTCTAGAAGGTTGCAGAAACTTTAAATAATGTATACAGATGTTATTTGGAGGATTGGATGAATATTTGAGGCTCCAGTAAGTGATTTCATAAATATCATGGTAACCAGTTGAAGAGTTTATTACAATGCAGAATTAGGTTTTCAGATGTTAAAAGGGAAGTTCAAAAGTTCATTTTTTACAATGCAACCAAGACAATAAACCAGTACAATTAAGTGAAGCCATTTGGTGATCTAAACCAATCTTACAGTGATCAGAAGATGAATTATTCCACCCGGTTGTGAATTAAGGTATTTATCTGTTTTGTAATGCTATCAGTTTTAAATCCTAGATTCAAATGGCATTGGTATCTAGAATTGCTACCCCATTTGTTGTTGAAATTAAGGATAGACCCAAGCCTATTTTCAAGAAACATCCTTTCAAGTCTTTCAAAGATGATTTAGAAGGACCATTTTCTCTGGTACCCTATGACATCCTTCACAATGAGGATGTTAGGGCATACATGCATTATGATATTTAGGAGCTTCGAAATACTGATATGCTGACCTTATATAACAAACATTTGGTGAATAGTTTGAGAAACCTCAAACTAGAATTTAAGGTTCTTCAAGACAAGGGTTTTTCGTAGTTCATCCATTTTCCATTGTTTGATGAAGCAAAGTGGATCCTATCTATCCTCAGTCGAGTCCATGATGAGTTCATATGGCTTGACATGCCTCATAAGATCACTATACAAGAAATTCAAGTTGTGACATGCCTCAGAGAAACCAGTGAAGTACCTGGCCTAAGAAAGGTATTGAATAACATAGTGATAGCCACTATTGAGTCCAACTTTGACAATACAACAATAACTATCAGCAATATTTTGGAGCATGATGTAAGGTTTGAATTGATGGTGGTTGGTTACAAATTTTATCAATCAATTAGACAAAACTCTGTCTCTAGAACTGCCATATATATAGCATATTAGATGCTCAAAGCTAACATGAGGTATGATCTGTGTACAGTCCTCCTAAATGAACTGATGAGTAATTTGAAGAAAATTAATCAAGCCAAGAAGCTCACCTTTAAGTATGGATCTCTTTTTATTTGCTTGGCCTTATACTTCTTGAATAATGATACCCAATGTAAAGGGAAAGGTCCAATGGGCCTATGATAGACCAGTGGCAATGCAAATCAAGGAGGGATTGTGGGGAATAAGAGATGCCATAATGAAAATATCTACATTATCGGTCTATTTAAAAACCTTTCAAGCCTCCATGAAGAACAAAGAAAGAATCCCCAAGGAGATTGTAGAGAAATATGAGCAAACTATTTGCTTCGTGGTTGATAAAGATTAAAGTTTAATGAAAGTCATTGAGCCAAAGATAGTATGGATTCTTCCAATGGGCTATGAAGTTCATGCAATCACCCATGATGTCTATGCTCAACATTTGTTGAGCCAACTAGCTAATGGAAAAGGAGTGGGATTTGGTAATTTCAAGGAGAAGGACTTGAGCTTACATCAGAAGTTATCCAAACTGTCCTAGAAGAGGAAGATCTAGAAGGAAGTAGAGGTGGTGGTAAAAAAGATGGGATTGAATAAGGAAGTTGTAGAGAGTGCTAGAGCTTTGAACATTCTGAGAGAAGAGGATGTGATCAAACTACAATCTAAATTAGCATCCTCATCTACTAGGCAGTCTCAGCCTAGTAATTCTGCACCTATCTCTAGTTTTAAGAAAACAATATCTCCACCAAAGCCCAAACCAATAGTATCTATCAATGAAATGGATACAAGGAAAAAGGAGAAACATTCTAGGAAGCATGTTGCAGACAAAGAGACTGAGTCAGAAGAAGATTTCTAAGAGGTTAAAAAGATTGCAACCTATGCTTGTGTAGTTCGAAAGCCATCCAGTGATGATCCATCTTCAAAGAAGTTAAAGACCCAAGGTGAGCCATCTAGAAGGTCTAGAGGGAGCAAAAAGAAAAAATCTTAGATTGATGAAGCCTTGAAATCTGGTAATGTTAAGATTATTCCTCTAAGTCTCTAGAAGAAATAAAGGATGAAATTATTAAGGATAGTAACCTAAATAATTTTGCTTTATATTATAAAAATGGCAATGATAATGAGAGGAGAGAGTTAGAGGAAGCAGTTGTTCATATATGAATAACTTTAATATAGCCTTAATTGAATTATCATGTGAGTTACCAAAATAATTGTATGATATTTTTGATATCCGAAGAAATACTGCCTACCGAAAAGATGAGGAGATGCGGGAGTATGTTCTGGTTAATTCTTGTTTAGACATTTCTAGAGAAGAAATCAATAAATTACTAAATTTGGCCAAAGAAAAGTTCAGAAGTAAGAAAAGGGTCAACCAAATAATGCTTGGTAAAATTGATGAACTTGCAAATGAGACTATGTAGATTATGAAATAATTTTTGCTTGAGCAGAAATATGATGTAAATCAACCTCCGGTTAGCACCCACCATGTAGAAGATATTTCTAAAGACACTTCCATTATGAAAGTATATAAAAAGGACTCTGGTGGTCAGATGGATTAGCCATCTATTGAGCAGTTTGAGCAAGAAGTAGTACAAGATGTACCCATTAAAAATTTCTCTGGTGAATCTACCCAGAACCCTTTTGAGATTGAGGTAATTGCAGAAATGATAGCAAAGGATATTGCCAAAGGCAAAAAGGATGGAAGATAGAGGTAGAGAAGGAGATGAGTGATGAACCTTCAAAGGAACATCCCGTATTCATGACTGCGGCCAATGTCTCTGACAAAGGTAAGCATATTATTATTAGGGATGACTTTTCCCATGGTCAGGTAGACTTGAGCACTCCGTCTCCTTTTCAAGAATTGAGACTTGCCACCCAAGCTCAAACTAAGGCAAAAAAAGATCTGTTGAAATATTAGACAAAAGAAAAGGAAATTATTACTCTTTCCACTGAGGTTTTTGAGAAATTCTTACCCAATTTTGATCAAGGTTTTGGTGCTTCTCCATCTAGAAAGATTAAGAAATTATTAAATATTGTTAATAACAATTTTGTATCATTAGAAAAGGCTATGGATGTAACTCTGTAGAAGAGTTTTAGTGAGATGAGACTATAGAATAATTTTAAAGATGTGGAGAGAGATAGAGAGAGCCTGAGAACTGCAATAAAGAGTGTAGAGGAGGTCTTGGATGAGGGTAGAAAAATCTTCAAATCATGTCTGTTATTACCCAAATTAACTATAGACATTGATCGGCAAATAAGACAACTTGAGTTAAGATAGCCAATATAGGACAATCTTTCACACCTCAATCAGTTTTCCCAAGTACCCTTGAAGCATAAATTGTGGATTACACTGCTAAAATAAAAAGTTTGAATCAACACAAGGATAAAATTTTGAGAAGAGTTGGTGAACTGAGGATAACTCCCTAGATGGATACCTTGCTGGGAGCATAACAAGATGAAATAAGTTCCTTAGCCAAACCTATTCCATCCAACCTTCCCAATCTTGAGATTCATGCATTTATGTACAATGCTTTAATAAATATCTTTGATTGTGTCCTGAGAGGATGAAACGAGTATTAGAAGTCCTTAAAGTTGACTTACTCAGACATCTTTAAGTTTATGTAAATAAGCACATTCATTCATTCATTCTTTGGTTCATATGTGTTGGTGGATCCCCACTCTTTGCCATTGATGTCAAAGGGAGAGAGAAAGAGAAGTGAAAAATGGAGTAATGAGTTCATAGGGACTCAGTGTACATTAAATGTACAAAATTAAGATTTTTGGTGTTAGTAGAATTTTGGGATACTTATCATTTTTCACTAGTGTCACCACCAGTGCCAAAGGGGGAGAATGTTGGCATTTGATGTTCTGGTAATGCTTCAATGAAGATTGTGTTGGTATTATTGATGACTTTGTCATGTGTTGCATTGGTTTTGTCATTGATGTCAACACTTATATTTTTGGTGGTCTACATTATTGAATTGGAACTATGGTTATATTGGCTTATTGTTGAATAGACATATTGTGGTCTCAGCATGGATATTGGCTTATGCACAGTTAGCGGTATATGTTCACCAGTAGGTTACACTGTTCACTAGCAATGAGGATAACTTGGAGATAATTTGGCTATGTCGAATACATGGATTGGATGTTTGGATTTAGTGCTTTGCCTATTGGTCTAATTGGGTTGACATATTTGCCTTAACCAGAAGATAGGACAAGGTTATGGACTAGTACATGATATCTATTCCAGATCAGCACGACACGTTATGGAGATGGTTTATTGATTGGTAAATGTATTGAGCTGATATATTGTATCGCATCAAGACTTATTTGTAATTGATTTAATTGTTATATCTTTAGTGAGCTGACTACATGTATAGGTCTTAGGTTTTGTATATATGATTGTAAGATCTTATTGAAGATGAGAGGATCATGATGACTGTATGCGAATATTGAAGAGCAAAAATAAGCAGATCCTTGTGGAAATCACATAGACATTAATTGGAGGTTGAAGGAATAG